>NC_088979.1:105676364-105983864 GCF_963932015.1 Anas acuta | reverse complement strand
AGATAGCTAAAAGCAACAAGTTGGTTGCTCTTTCTAATGCCTACTTCCAACATTGGTTAAAGAAGCTAGTAACCTATAGAATACAATATGAAATACTATAAACCTAATAAACAAATGAATTGTCTACTTGCAGGTCACATCTACAGTTGCTAATAAGGCATCACCATTATCCTCTCAATTTGATTAAAAAAAAAAAAAAAAGAAGATGAGAAAGAACGTCTTTAGGTGGAAGAAGGGAGCAACTCATTTGCCTGTAGAGCTGAACTGTCAATACGGGCTAGGGTAAACTTACTTCTAAAATATTTCTGAGAATCTTAGCTCTAGTTTTCTTTGTATTCTATCCTGGCTTAGACAACAGAACTTGTTTTCACAAGGCTATGAAGTTTCTAGTCTGGACTTACATTTTAATCAAAAATTGCTATCATTCTGCTACCTCTTAAGCCAGGATCATTACATAGCTGCAATGAAGTATGGTATGAAATAGAAGATGAAGATAAGTCTAGCAGGAACAGTTACTTTCTTTTTGTAGTTGAAAATCAAGGAATTTCATGGAAAACTTTACTGTTAAATACATATTTCCAGGGTGTTAATTATACTAATAGATCAGTGTTCAAGTTCTGCTATGTTAATCAGACATTTGAGCAGCATAGGTTAATATTTATTAAAATACTGTTGCTTTGCCTTTGAGAGTTTCTACTTCTGTGTTTCTGTGTTGCTTGGAAATGTAACGACAGTAGTTGAAAATTCTGGGGATGTGGAGGAGTGTTGTTTTTTTTTTTTTGGTTTGGTTTGGTTTGGTTTGGTTTTTTTTAAACAGACTTCCAAATAAGCTGTAGGCAGTAGCATCTGCTTTTAATCATCTATAGCTGCTGTAAGAACATTAATTGTAACCCTGAGTACTTTTGAGACACTTTCTGAGGTTTCCAGTGTCACAGTTTAAAACTAATTTCAGTGGATTAATTGAAATCAGCTAAATACACAGTTTCTTTCTCATATGTTTGTTGGTGGAACTTAGAAATTCGGTGGCTTTTGAAACATTTCACAATCTTTCTAAATTGATAGTTAATTTTTTTGAATAGAATCACAGAAAAAAAAGTACAACTGTGAATCAATATAAAAAGTACATGGTAGCTATTTTTGCTACAAGACAGTTCAAATAATTGCTACTGTAACAACCTATTCTAAATTTGCATACTGTTTTAGTGTTAATTTCCATGAAGTACAAATTATATAGCTTAAACAGCAGTGTGTAGTAAGAAACTGAAATATTAATTGAGTGCCTTTGAATATGCACTCGTTCTTCAGTTTTCTTACATGAGAAAGTATTTGTGAAGCACACAGCAAAATTTCCAAGCTCTCAAGTCCATGGGCGCTGTTTAAGAAAATTTCTTTAATTGCATTCCTGAGGAATATAGCTTTAAAAAGTGTGGCAAAATAGAGGAATACTTCAGTGTGCTTAAAAATGGATTCCTATCTAATATGAACCCTGTGTTTGAGATTCTCTGTGCTGTTTTCTGTTTAGTGCAAATGCAACAGCTTTGCATTTTGTGTTCACTGAAAAATAATAGGAACTGATGCATACATCACTTGGTTTTACCAGACGGCTGCTTACCTCTGCATTCACTTCTAGAGTTCTGTAGTGAGGATGATGTAAGACAATCTTCAGACCATCTGAGCCTTCCAGTAGAAATCTCTTTAAGGAAACCATTTGCTGTATAAACTCTTCCGCCCTTCATGATGAAGCTTGTCATACAGCTGAGTGATGATGACAAGAGAATTTTGGAGTGCATCCAGAGCAATTGTTTATGCTGAGGATAACAGTCTGGAATTGAGAAAGGATGTAATCTAAACTGTGCGTTATATTAGGTGACGCCAGTATAAAGGGTGAACAAGAGTCTCCTTTAGACTGAAGTATGTGTATATACTCAGTCTTTCTGTCAGGTGGAAGTCCTAGGATGGTAAAATGGAAAGATCACCCCATTTTCAGAATTCTGTATGTAAAAATAATTATTCCTTATGAAGTTGTTGCAATGTTAAATTATATTAAAAAAAAAAAAGCTTAATAAAAGATAAATATTTTTATTTTTGGATTTTCAAGGTAGTTACCTACTTAAAAACACCAAACAATAATAGCATATGGATGTGGAATGGTAAATTTATAAGGTTTTGTTGGTGTGTTCCTGGAATACATGAACTTGGGTCTTTCTGTAGAAACAAAGATTCACTGTCATCTGTACACAGAATATGATTGGATGGATGGTCTTAATTTTGCAAAGGTCTTCATTTTGGAAAACTGGGTACTTGATTTATATGTTTGTTTAATGCTGGGATTCTTTCAAAGTTGAGGGCAGAGTTCTTGTCTACTTATTTCAACTTTTCTAATGTTTTTCTTGGAGTATTCAAAATGTTCTGTTTTAGAAAAAATAAAAAATAAAAATAAGGAAAAAAATAGGAGGAAATTCTTTACTCTGAGAGTGGTGAGGCACTGGAACAGGTTGCCCAGAGAAGTTGTAGATGCTTCATCCCTGGAGGTAGGTGTTCAAGATCAGATTGGGTGAAGCCTTGGGCCACCTGATCTTGTGGGTGGCATCCCTGTCCATGGTAGGGTAGTTGGAACTGGGTGGTCTTTAAGGTCCCTTCCAACCTGAGCCATTCTATGGTGGAGTACAGTAGTAATTAAGAGATGCCTTAAATTTCTTTGATAAGACCAGAGTGAACAACTTCATTTCTTTGCTTCTAAATTTCTGTTGCTATTCATTAGCATTAGAGAAAACAAAGTTTCCACTTGAATTCAAATGAAAATAGTCTGCATTTTTCACCTGGAAGATACAGACATAACAGCAGGACTTTAAACACTTTTTTGTGTGTTTATTTTTAAGCTGGTATTCTTAAACTTCCATGTTTACCACCAGTGAAGAGAAAGGGTAGTGCTTTGTTTCCTACAGCACTGTTTTCTGCCTGTATGAGTGAGGGAATGAGCTTGAAAATTCTGCCTTGACTTGGGTAGAGGTTTCAGTAGTATGTCTCAGCTGTGGCTACACTGTGTTATTGAGGAGGCATGGTTGGGTTCTTCACACAAAAGACTGGGAACAATTATCAAGAAGAAAACAGTGAAGGAAAGGCATTGAAAGCTTATTCAGTCTTTGAAGTAATTTGTGTCTCATTCTGGGAAAAGGTATTTTAAAGTGATAAAGGAAATTATGTTTACAGAAAACACTCTTCAGTTTTTAATAAGATCATTTTGAGAAAGTAGAGCTTAAAAATGTTAATAGGCTACCAAGTATTTAATATTTTATAACTGCTAACAGAATGTATCGAGGAGGGTGTAATTTTGGTTTCTTATGTAGGAAATACGAAAAGTCAAGGAAAATTTTTCTGTTTTTCTACATATGTATAATAGCATAGTATTTCAGGGTGGAAAACACCTCACTACAAAGCAGTTAAATATCCCTTGAAGTTTGATTATCCACCTATCCCCTTCTTATGTCTCAGGTGCTCTTTTCTTGGGAACATTCAGTATAATGTTCTATTTAAGAGCTTCAGTCATTTGATATATCATAGTTTGGCTGTTTCTTCACTTGCATGCAGACTTAATTTGAAAGTGAACCCAGTGTGGGAGGGTAAACGGCTTTGCAAAGTTTGAGATCTCAGTTCAGTTATGGAAGTCCTGAATCTCATGTTTGGTAGTGCTGCTATATGCTGCAGAACAACAGATTTGGTTCGTTAATCTGCAGGATTCATTATGTGAGTAAGCAAATTTAATGTTCGCTGGGAAACCCACTTTGGGAGACAATATATTTTAAATATTCACATTTTTTAGTGTATAACTTGTATAATACATGTGGTAGAAGTGCTAACATTACCCAAACTAGCTGAAATTCATGTACTCTTTATCAGCATTTTAAAGGGGTTTGTATTATTTATTTTTAGAGACATTTATTTTAAAACGTGTGTGTTCTGGAGGCTCTGTTAAAACTACAGGTAATTGTCTTCTGTATTTATATATATTTACTTAAGGAAGCTCTCTGAGCAAAAAAAGCATTAAGAATATTACATTTCATTAGAATAAGTACATACCTGCATTGCCTCTAAGGCTCTTCTTATATTCACATTTTGCAGGGCATAACCTTTACTGAGTAATACTTGGGTTATTGCTCCAATTTTTATGGCAAATAACTGGATGTTGTTTTTGATATTATTTAGTGTGCTCTTATCAGGCATAGATAGCACTAGGCTGAAAAATTTAAGTGTAGGACACTGTGCTGCTTACTTGATACAGTAAATCTATATGTGACTTATATATCCTTGTAGCGAAGAAAATCTCTTTATGCAAATACGTTTCAGTAAAGTCATGTAGATATATTCATAAATGTGTTTAATTGGCAAAATACAACAAAGATAGCTATTGAGGAATTAACCTGCTTAATTAAAATCATGGATCTTTCAAAAATCTTTGAACACCTGAAAACTGGGAAATTCAGGGGTCAGGGGAACAAAACTTGCTTCCTGACCCGTGCATTAGAATCTCGCCTTTGCCTTTTCCTGGGGTGAACCCAGATCTGGTACTTGCCAAAAAAAAATTCCTGTTTGTGAGTAAAGCTTTTTGATGAGTATATGTAACTTACTCTTGGTGCCTTTGGTGTGTACATGTGTCCCTGTTACCACACATAGGTAGCATTTATTAATAAAGTATAGAACTTCTGATCCAGAACTAGATGCACAGATGACCAGTGTTCAGTACTTAACGTGAAGTTTGCTTCCTCATGTTCACTAATGCTTGAGACAAACTAACTGATGAGGATGCACAGCAGTGTGTCTCCAGGGTCAGTAATAGCGACTTTGGGAGAACCTGTAGGGAAAAAGTGGTTACCCTTCATCTCTAACTTTATTTAGACAAAACGTTAGTCTTTCTGTTTGCCTAGTACATGTTCAGCCACGCTAATTTAACTTCAAAACTAAGGTAAAGTATCAGAATCTCCAGCTATACATCTTCTGTGTGCTTACTGAGCATACATACCTATTCAAAATAAGACTGAATATGGTAAGGAGTCAGTAATGGACTTGAATTCATCTGCCCATATAGTAGACCTCAGTGAAGAATACATTGGGCTTTCAGCACATGGTAGGTCTGAGTGGAAGAAGGTAGAAAGGGAGAAGGAGCTCATTGAAATGACAACCCAAATACAAGATAACATCTGAAAAGTGCTTTCCTCTATTTTGTGATGGATTTTAAAGAAAATAAATCAGGTGCTGTTTTATATGCTGTCAGCACTTCAGATGTAATGATATGGACCTGATCTGTAGCATACTTGAACTTTTCTTTTTCTTTACAGCATAAAACTAATTTCTCAAAAATCTACAGTTGGCATCTGTTTAAAATTTATTTTTAGAAGCACTTAGAGTATGTTCAGAAAATATGGAGTGTGGATTAGCCCCCTTCTTAAGGTTTAAAGTAAGTTAGATTCTTGAAAGGCATTTTTAATGTATTTCAAAAACTTTCTGCTTGTTATGGAAGGTGTCCACAAATCTGTCATCCAGCACTACATGGCTGAAATTCTTTTTCTTCCTTTACTCTTATTCTCAAGAACAGAATGAACAGACTGCCCCCCATGCCCTCATGTTCCTATGACAGATAGACTTTCTAAGCTCTGGAGTCAATGTAGGTTCTGTTCTTCCCTTGTTTTGCAGAAGAGAAGGTATTCTGATCCAGGTATGAATTCAAATGTAATTTCAGATGTCTGAGAGCATTATGTGGCTGCATATTGGCTACTTTGAGAGAGCATCTGTGCCGATAGCTCCTGAAGGACCTTACTGTATAGCACTTCTTCGTGCCAACAGATGAAGTAGAAATTTTAGAGGAAAAGAACTTAGTGTTATTTTGTTGGGGACTTCAGAACTATTGCTTGTACTTGAATGAAGATGTGCTGATTTCTAAGTAATTTTCCCTAATTATCGAATGTGTATCAAGTCTAATCACATATTGCTATTCTATCTTTTACAACATTGTGAATGAAAGTGTCATCTTGCTGCATACCACTGCATTTATGGGGGTCCATAAATGGACTAATGCGTCCAGAACAGGCATTGTCTGATGTGGGACTCTGGAATTCTGACTGAAACTAAATTGAAAATCCTCTCTATCTTCAAAGCTGCTGTTCTGGTTTACTCTTCAAAGGGAAAAAAAAAATTAAAAATAAAAAAAGCTTTAGTTAAATGAGATATTTTAACTATAGCTAAACCAGGTCTGCTGATGTCGTTTTTACTTTTTAATATTTTGTATTTATTCACTCTTCTCAGAGTGAATTAGAGCTTCAGATTATGAAGTAACGATTAGCTTTGAGTTCTGAAGAATAATTTCCTCGTTACTAATTTTGTTGAACATAATGCAGTGTTAGTGTTTTTAATGCACTGTTTTCTATTTCGTCCATTTGATTTTGTAGCTATCTCTGCAGCTAGGGCTTGATTATTGGATATCACAATATAGATGTATATCAATCAGTGCTGCTCTTTTTAAATTTTTTAAAGTGCTGTTTTTAAAAAGTATTTTAAAATGCATATGCTTATGCCAGTAGCCTCCATGGAGTTGGAGTTGTGCCCATAAAAAGAACAGTATGGAAGTAATCATGCAATCCTATACACAATTGATTTAAGTGTTTAACTTTTTATGTTGTCTGATAGAAGCTGGTATGATTTAGTTTGTGAAAGGATTTCAGATCCTCCCTGAAAAAAAGTTTAAAAATAATTCCTCTTTCATCATGATGACTTCTTCTGACTTTTCATAATACTACTTAAATATTTAATGACAAGTTCCTGAAAGCTCATCTTGAAATTCTGAAATTGAGCTTTTCCATTGTAATTGAAGGAATGAGATGTTAATGTCTAAGCAAAGATGTCTTCCACCACAGGTATTAATAAAAATAACCATTATTTCTACACCGCTACAGAAAATTTTTAGTCTTTCTGTGAGTAATTTGAAATAGTCTAGTAATTTTGTAATATCATTGGTTTTCTTATGATAGCATGCATAACTTCTGAAATTCTGTGGTGAGAAGTAAAACATTTTTCCTGGATTTAGATGTGCCTAGGTTATATGTTTGCTGTTCATGTGATCTTAAAAACACAAGATGCCTGCATTTCTCCGGCACAGATTCTAAAGAACGCTCAACTTCCTTTTTCCTTACTGCCCATTTCTGTGAGGCAAAACCTTGTCTCTTCCATTTATTTACGCAAGGCTTGGTGGAGTTATTTCACTAGTCACATACGAAGTTTTATTGTTAGCATTTTAATGTCTCATACTGTCCAATTTAATGGACTAATGTCCTGTAAAAACATAGAAAAGACTTCCACAGACATTTGTCTGAACAAGTGCTGGGTTTTGCTACCACAGCTGCTCTTCTCACCTCACAACTAGTAGATTTAATGTTGGGTTTGATACTCAAATACCTGACCAAAAACAGGTTGAGATGGACTGTTGACAGGTTATGTCCACTTTGTGATTTTTTTTTTACCTCACTATGACAAGATAAATTAGGAATGACCTGTCTTCTTGTAGGTCTTGTTCTTTAAGTCCAGAAGGGCTACTTTGCTTGAAGTTGTTCTTTCCAGTAATAAAACACTCCCAAGGGCCACAGTATTGGCTGTCAGAATATAAGAAACTTTAACACTACTTTTTTTTTTTTATTCCACAATCACAAAGTCATCCTGAGGCCCTAATTCCTGATCTAGTGTTTCAGACTTTCGTAACTGCTGCATTCCCTTCTGGTCTCAGGGCAGAACAGTCTGGCTTCAAGACCAGTACTTAGACCAGTCTGGTCTTCAGTCACTGCTGTATTCTGGTGCAGACATCTGGACTTTAAAGTTTGATAAGAGGGTGATTTTCTAGAACAGACACAAATAGGCGTTTGACAAGGCAAGTATAATCTAGCACTGCCTTAGAGGGATGATGTCCCTGTAGCTCCTGAAGCTAAGATCTGGTATGCCTTCAAATGCCTGCCTGAGTACTCACCTTTGCTTGTCTCTGCTGATTTCAGAGGTGCAGCATTTTTGTTTTTCTTTATTTATAGTTCAAATTCTTTCATGTGTCCATAATGTAGGTCTATTTCCCCTTTCTAGTGTAACAGTGCCGTTTACATGCAGGCAGATCACTCTAAAGTTTTAGTTGCATAGCAGTCACGGTTTGTCAAAACCTTTCAACCCCTTGCAGTGGATAGTGTGCGTTCTTTTTCAGTAGAGGGTTCTGCTTGTTCTGTGCTTGGGTCCCAAGAACTTGCTATGTCAGTCAGGATTTCCAAAGTGAGGACTTTGATTTAACTGTAAGGAAATTTGGTCATTAAATCTTCAGACTAAGCTATCTAATTGGCAATTGAGGTCATATTTTTAAATATTTCGGTTATCCTACTGGACCTGTAGGAAAGATAAAACTCAGAGCTGTAATCCACCATTACTTGTGTTATTTAGTGTCATGCTTTTTCATTTGAAATATCATTTAAAAGATAAAGCTGTTTTGCAGAGCAGAGATCAAAGGTTACTAGTCTTCTGTTTGGCACTGTCAACATCGTTGCTGTATCTCAGAAGATGAACTGTCTGCTTTCAGTATTAGGAATTCTGTACAGGTAGCAAAGTGAGCATAACCTAATCAATTGAAACAGAAAGGTCGTGGTATGGATCCATTTCTCTTTAAAACAAACAACAAAACCTCACAATGCAGAGAACAGAGGTACAGTAATAAGATTGTAGGTAGTAAGTGGGAAAGGAGAAGACTGAGGTAATTAAGATATTTGATAACTAAGGATAAAGCTCGGGGGTAGATCTAGAGCTAATACTTTAAATTTGGATGATTCAGGGGAAAAAAGGTGCTTCTCTTCATCAGATGTTGCGGAAGATGCAGATAAGTTGTCTTTAATGACCCAAGCTCACCATTAAGTAAATCTTGAGACAGTAACACTAGTAAAATGAGAGAATTGCAAGCTTATACCTTTAAACTTTCCCAAGGAAGTACGATATGAGTAGCATTTTTCCAAGCTTGTGTGTGAATAAAGGTCTGTTGTTATTGAAAGTGTTAGTTTCAGGCTTCATCCCTGTACTTCTGTCTCTGTGACAGACAGAAGTAAAGACTTTTCCAACTGATGTATGTAACCTCTAAGTTCTCCCTTGGCCCTCAGCTCACTTTTATTCTACAACAACTTGAACTGCTTGACCAAAGGAAATATGACAATACACGGATTGTCCATTGGATTGGTTGTCTGTACTGGGAATGTGTTTTTCTTTTATTAATTAAAAACTACAACTTGAATAGTTCTTGTATAAAAGTCTTGAATAGTTCAAGACTTTTGTAGTAATTTTGAAAGCTTTTATCAGACCTCCTGCAACTAGAATTTGATTGAAACTTAGAAGCTCTTTATATTACTCTGTCCTTGGAACATTGTCACATCCTTGGAATGTGTGTCAAGTGCCTTTTGTTTATTTTAAAATAATGTTAAAAATTAAGTGTATGGTAAACAAAAAGCCTTATTGTCTTGCAACTTCTCACCTCAGTATTATTGATATCTGTGCTATTAACATTATATTCATAATATTCTTTGTTTTCAGAATAAGCTTTTTCCTTATAAGTTATTTTGTCTCAATATTAGTTTTGAAATGTGAGGAAACATAATGCTGCTGAAACGTAATGGCGTGTTTCCTTCCTGGCTCTCCAGAAAGCAGCCATGCAATGCAATTTCAGAAATCCTGTGTCTGGAGAAAGTAGCACTCTACACCTGTGCCTCTGTGGTTGTTCCTGTGGGGAAAAGAGACAACTCACTGCTTCTTGGGACTGATGCAGGTGCAGTGATGTGTTGATGCTGACCGCTTCTGCTCACAGATCACCATAGGCCCCAGGAGGATAGTTCTTTGTTTGTTGTACAGTTCAATTCAGAGACAAAATGCGGCTTAGATCTTGATCTGTACTGAACAGATGCTCTTTTGGTCTCTTAATGGCTGTTTTATGTTACGTTGGATGATACAGAGAGGTTTATGCTAACGTAGAAAGGCATTTTGTAGGATTGTGAGTGCAGGTATCAAGTGGTCTAGCCATGGTAGTGGGAATCTTGCCTCAGCTAAAAAGTGAGTGTCTGCTCTGCTGTTGCTTCTCGGTCCCTCGTGGCTGGTGATGCTGGGGGTCTTGGCGACAGTGAAGGAGAGCAAGGAATCGCTTTTCCACATAAAAGAAGGAGGTGGATATACACAGCTTATTCTTTGTTACTTTCTTCCAAAAGTTACTTTCTACCTTTTGTATTGCTCTGTGAACGAAGTGCCTCTGAGTAACAGGTAAAAAGGTATATGCTGACTAACAGTGCAGGGAAGAAAAGAAAGTCTCTGTATCAGCTCTGTGCTATACATACTTCTTTCAGAAAATAACTTTTAATCGGGTTCACTGGAAGTTAGCATTATCAGACTGAATGCCAATTCCGTTATTATTATGTTTAGTAATCCTTTGCTGGAAATTAAGCCAGTCAACTGTTGAAATGTTAGGGAATAATTCCAAAAGTAATATTTCAGCAATTCAATGCTATTATGTGTTAAGTTAATTATACACTAAGAATTGAAAACAGGTAAATCATCATAAGTGTCTTGATTCTTATACTGTCAGCAGTTCCACACGTTTTTTATAATACATAATAAATGCAGTTCCTGAATGTCAACATTAATATGGTTCAAGAACTGCAGTTTCAAACTGTTTTAGGTACAGACAATATTATTTTATTTTTTTTTGTCCATAGTGACAAAATTTAACTGGTTTAAATGCATTACTTGCATCTGAATATTTCATGTTCATCATGGATTGGAATTTAGATTATTTTTTTTAGAACAAATCATTATTTTGCTGTCTTATTAGTACAGCAGTAGAAAAATAAGGATTGTGATTTATAAGCAGTACCACAGGTTTTCTGCTGACCTAGTACAGGAAAATTGTTAAATTCCACATCACCTTGTGAAACCAGGTCATCTAAGTAGATATATGCTCATTTCACTTAAAGCAAATTTCTCAGTTGAAATGTGTAAGTTATTGGCCCAAAGGTGGGGGAAAAAAAACAGTGAGAGTTCTCTGAAAAGATCTTCTTTCTTTTGAATAATGTCTGAGTGAATTCTGAAGTGCTTTAATTTACACTGTAAACCATTTGGTTCCTTTTGGTAGCATGGCATATATTTTTCTCTTCTTCCATGAAAGCATTGAAAGAACTTCCTATATGGTATGCAAAGATGTGAGAGACTGTTAGGATATGAGTTAAGATATGACTTCTGCTCAAAAGAAATTACATTTTTTAATGAATGCTACCCAGTTTGCATATCTGTCTGTAAAATTAGGAAATTTTTCTTCTAGGAATGTTACTGAGTTATTGCTCATATGGTGGATATATTTCAATTATGCTATGATTTTAGCCTCTACTGCAATTCTGCAAAGTTTTGTTACTTATGTTAATTTCTTTTTCTAATGCTGCTGCTCCCGTAAACAAATTGACTTGGATGAAATCACAAACCTCTGTATGATTTGTGAGTTGCATGTTTCTTTGAAACCATTGTTCAGTCTCTTATTTTGGAGTTATGTAGTTATCTCCCTAAAGATCAATATAGTTGCTTTTATTTGACATTTTTGGTAGAAATTCTTTTCATTTTCCCCCTTCCCCCCCCCCAAGTTTATATGAGAAACAGAGTTTATTTAACTGTTTATTTATTCACAATCTTCTCTCCCATGTCTTCCATGGCTGGAAAACATCTGCTGCACCTACTCAGGTTTTTGAAGTCATCAATTTGCTAACTGATATTTTGGTTCAGCAAATTCATCTTGTTTATTCTTATCTGTAGTCACTTCCTCATGTAAAAGACATTACAATTTATTTTCATAATGGTTCTACATCTTTTTTTTCCAAAGATCAGTTTTCAGTGCCAGCAGTTGTGGAAAAATTACATATGTTACCCATCTTGGGAACTGTGTGTTTTACAAATGTGCGAATCCTCTTCATCATCTTAAGAATTTTAAGGTCAAGCAGTCTGTAATGAGGAAAACCAGCTCCCAAGTCTGACTAGTGCTTGTGGCAATTAAACTACTCTTTGTACATGTATTACCTTAATCTTGAGAGATTATTTTTTATCACTATGAGCAAAAGTCAGCAGTAGCTGTACAGCGTTTAGCTTACAGCAAGGAGCTTTCTGCAAAATTGATGCTGGGTCAGGAAAAGATACAGCAAGCATTAGTAAAAAGCTGCATTTTTTAAGTGACAAGTTTACCAGTTCACAAGAATGTCAATACCTTTCTAATCCTTTCACTATCAGAGCATTATGTTTCTTTATTTTTCATTCATTGCTAATCATTTCACCTTAGAAATAAGAAACATATAAAAGGTTCTACAGACAAGTTACAGAGATCTTCCTACTGTAGAATTATCTTGTGAATTAAGTATTTGGCTGGAAAAAAAGAGTTACGTAATATATGCCCCCAAAAGGTATTAAATTACAGAATCAAGACAATATGCTGATTGGCATTTCATAGCTTTGGAATTTCCAATTTGATAATACTTCTATTTTTATATAGTGCAGAGCATGTGAAGAAAAGCAGAAATATTCTAATCATATTGAGGTAAATAAAAATTGGCTATTCACTGAGATCAGGATTTTACCAGCTTCATGGTATGTCTAGGGTGTCCCTGTGTTTTCAGATTTAAAGCAGCTTTCATATGAGGAAGGTTCTGGAAGGAAGGAAGGTTGGGATGTTAGTTTGCTAAAACCTTTTTTTTTTTTCTTGTGATATAATAGCCTCATGAGTGTACTGTCTCTGGTATCTGCTAAATGAAACATAGAAAGGGACGCCTTCATTGGCTAGCACCAGCTATGTGCATATGTAAATTATAATTGTGATACAGCCTAATGCACTTTGTGCTAGGTGTACCCCTTCCATCTCACCCAGCAGAGGGTGATGGGTGAGACCCTGCATGCTTCTGTGGAGCTTCCCTTTCTCCTTGGGCACAAACTTGATAACAGGTGGGATCATAGTTATGCTGTGTTGGGAAATTGATATGAGATGAGCTGTAATGCTGGCAAATGTTGAAGACGTGGGCAAAAAAGCATTTGGCACCTCATGGGGTTAGTTGAGATGGATGAACTACCTGGAAACCTTAGTTCGCAGGAGATGCACCTGATGCAGTCTGAGCTGAGAGTGTCAGAGGGCAGGGGCACAGCAGGTGACCGAGGGAAGCAAGACACTTGTGGTTTGTGGTATTGTAAGACCTGCAATAGTAGGTCTTAGTAGTTTCAGTAGGAAAACTGTTTGCGAACAGTAGGAAAACTGTTTGAGAAACCATTCTGCTCTTTGTTACGAATTCTGTTCACAAATGCCTCTATGTGCTTAATCACTTGGAAAACTCTTTTATATTTATGTTTTACTGTCCATGCCTTGTTTGTGTGTTTGTTCTATACCATTACTGTTGTTCTGAATTGCAAATATCTCCTCAACTTCCATTAGTCTGCACTTTAAGAAGTTCTGCAACACAGTAGATGATTTGGTGCTAAAAACCTACTGGTGATATGTGTTTTTTATGCATAATTTAAGGAAGGGGAAAAAAAGAATTCAACTTCTGTTTGGCCTAGGAATTACTGTAAATCCATAAAATCTTGGGAAATAAATCCTACCTCATACTTTCCTTTTGAATACCTAAAGGGGGCCTACAGGAAAGCTGAGGAGGGACTCTTTGTCAGGGAGTGTAGCGACAGGAGAAGGGGTAATGGTTTTAAACTACAAGAGGGTAGGCTCTAGATTAGACATAAGGAAGAAATTCTTTACTCTGAGGGTGGTAAGGCGCTGGAACAGGTTGCCCAGAGAAACAGTGGATGCCCCATCCCTGGAGGTGCTCAAGGCCAGGCTGAACGGGGCTTTGGGCAACCTGGTCTGGTGGGTGGTGTCCCTGCCCATGGCTGGGGGATTGAAACCAGATGATCTTTAAGGTCTCTTACAACCCAAACCATTCTATGCTTCTGTGCTTTTTCCGCTCCATTTTATAAGATCTGTTCTCACAGAGTATAATTGTCTTTAGAGTTGCAGATATACAAGTGACACATATTGTGTTAAAACATGTTAAAACTGTAACCTATATAGGTGTGTATATATAGGTAGCCGTGTATATATAGATACTGTAAGCTCCCATCTGCAATCTTAATGATGTGCAGTAAAAGACAGGGATTCAAGAAATGAGGAAAAAGCCATTAAAAAGGTAAAAGTCCGGAATAAGTAGTATATATTCAAGTGAGGAACACTATAACGAACTCCAGTTACTTTCACAGTTTCTAAAATTTTCTGTTTTATTTTTTTTTTTAGCTGGGAAGTTTTGAGATTCCTTCTTTCCAATTTGAGAATGTGGATCGAAGATTATGGCTTTGATGGCTTCCGATTTGATGGTGTTACATCTATGCTGTATCACCATCATGGAATTGGTAAGTAATTTGGTCAACTCTAATCTAACTAGTCCTGTTATAGTTCTGTTACTGTGGAAATGGTGATACAGAAGTTCACTGAATGCTCAAAATTCAGACTTGCTCATATCTTATTGTGCTGTTACATGACAGATTTGAAATTATGAATAACAATTTGCATATAGCAAAATGTGTTTAAAAATGTAACTGTGTCCTTTAAATTTCATGTCTTTATAGGCACAGGATTCAGTGGGGATTACAATGAATATTTTGGCCTACATGTGGATGAAGATGCTTTGTGTTATCTAATGCTGGCCAACCACATGGTTAACTTCTTGCATCCAGAATGCATAACCATAGCAGAGGTAAAATCAGAATTTGCCATACTCAGTGACATAATATTGATTAGTTTGCTTTGGGATGTGAATTTCCTGGTAATTATCGAGTCACACCTCAGGTACTCAAGGAACAATATAAGCTGACAAATATTAATTAGGAGACAGACTTTGTCTTGTGAGGAAAAACAAGTGGAATACACGTTTTGTGAATTTTCTGTGTTTTTGGGTCATTAACTGATGTGGGGATTACCCCTCTCCCCCCAGTCTCCTTGAATTTGTAATGAGGTTTGTTTTCATTAGTTTAAAGTTTTTGTGTGATTGCCATTTGTCACTAGCAATTCATGGTACTAAATCTTAACAGCCCTTGCGCTGTTTTGCATGTTTTAAATTATAATGGCATAATTGACAACTGTTCTTCATAATAATTGTGGTAAATTTATAAATGCTGAATATATGTGCTAATTTATATTTAGTATTAAATTTCCCTAGGTTTTCGAGGGAATAAATAACTGTATTTAAGTTTGGTTGAGTTTTCAATGATATTTTATCTCTTTATCTAAATGAGTAATTCTTGTAAACCTTGAGGATTCTTCTATAGTTATATTTAAATATCTCTTCATTTTAAAAAAGTTGCATCTATCTCATGTCATTATGGACTATACAGATTGTTATTAAAACATTTTTGGATTAGAGTTCCTAGTTCCTCCTTGGGAAAACAAAATTGTGCTTTTTTTTTTTTTTTTTTTACTTATGATAAGTTTGCATTATAAACAAAAACAGCTAAAAGCTTAATGGCAGGCTATCAAAAACAGCATCTGGTAAGCAATTAATAAAGTTGAGGTGGTTTCATTAATCTGTAGGCTTATTTGAAGCAAGTTATTGTGTGTGTGAGATGACTTATTTTCTAGTAAGACAGATTATAACCAATTTTAAGTTCAATCTGCTTATATTACCTGGTGTAAGAGTTGTTTTTATTTTTAATAATATGCCTCTTCAGTTTCTTGTGCTTGAGTTGAAAACTGCGTCTGTTTCAATATGATATTCTTCAGTTTAAGGCAGTCACTATACGGAACAGAAATTTGACCAATGTGTTCCATGGTTAAAGGAGACTTTCAGAAGGAGGAACTGTTGGCATAACTGAAAATTGCAAAAGGCAATGAGGAATTTTGCTTTCTTGTAATGATGATGGAATGAGAGCTCTATGAGTAAAATATGTTTTTGTCTAGCCATAAGTAATGATAATACATTCCTTAATTATTTGATGGATAACTTGCACAGCTTTTTAATATTCTGTGCATTCACCATCTTAGTAGTTCCTAAATTTTTAGATATTACTGACTGTATGCTTATTTTTCATTTGGTCTTTTACTTAAAACTGGGATTAAGATTTTGTATAATTTGAAAAAAAAGTGTTAAGGAAAATGTAAAACCTTCAGGCATGATGTAAAAACAAACAGGCAAAAAAATCTCTCCTGCAGTGATTTCATTTCTTTATATGCAGCTCATGTCAAACTAAGATGTGAGCAACTGCTTAGGAATTGGCGAACTATATTTGAATATGAAGATATACTGAACATAGTACTAATGGATTTTTTTAGTGTTCAGGCAAACTCTTTAGATAGATATAATGGTGGATATAATAAATATTAAATTTCCAATTTTATTTCCCTAAATATGAATTTAAAAATTGTGAATAAAGTCAGTAGGTGCTATTTAAATCTCAGATGCACATCCTTGGCCTGGTAGCCATCACAACATTGCAGAGAGAGGCTTTTATTTCAGGTCTGGTGTTTTGGAGCGTGCTGGTCCTGCTTTTATTCTTTGACTGATTTAGCAGAAATATTGAATTTCCTTTTTTAGTATCTAAACATTTAGAAAGAAAATCTACTTTGCTAATCTTTAAGATGTACAACATGTGGAATCTCTAGTCTTAAGGAACGGCTGAGGGAACCAGGGTTGTTCAGTCTGGGGAAGAGGAGGCTCAGGGGAGACCTCATTGCTCTCTACAATTACCTGTAAGGAAGTTGTGGGGAGCTGGGGGTCAGCCTCTTCTCACGGGTCAGCAGTGATAGCAGTAGAGGGAATGGCCTCAAGTTGTGCCAGGGGAGGTTTAGGTTGGAAATGAGGATTCATTTCTTCTCAGAAAGAGCAGTCAGGCATTGCACCAGGTTGCCAAGGGAGGTGGTGGCGTCACCATCCCTGGGGGTATTTAAGGAGAGGCTGGATGTGGTGCTTTAGGGACATGGTTTAGTGGGTGACATTGATGGTAGGGGAATGGTTGGACCAGATGATCTTGGATGTCTTTTCCAACCATAATGATTCTATGATATGAAGATGTCTACATAAGGAGAATCAGTATTGTAAAAAGTACTGTGCGGGTGCAGAAATTCTTTTCATAGCTAGTTTTTCACTTTTAAAACTGCTTGTACTTTCCTTCAGTATGGCTATTCCCATACTTAACTCTGCTATTAATTTTCGTCAGTAAATTGAGAGAGGGAACTTGTGTGTGAAATACATAAATCTTGATAAATACTTCAAAATAAATAATAGGTTTGTTCATGTATGAAGAGAAATAGGGTAATCTAGACTAACCTCTTGCTCAGCATAGGTTCAACACTCAACTTGCACTAGGTTGGTTGCTCAGGGCTTTGTCTCGTTGGTCTTGAAAACCTTCAGGGACATATCTCACACCACTCTGGGCAACATGTTCCAGTGCTTATTTATTGGAACCTTGTAAATGTTTGCTTGTTACACTTACATCCAGATAGAACCATCCCTGTATCAATTTAGGACCTTTGTCACTTCTTCTCCTGCTATCTCACAAAAGAGTCTTTCTGTCTTTCTCAGTAGCCTCCTCAGGCGCTGGCTGCTGTTCTGTCCCCTGTAGCCCCTTCTTCCCCTGACTGAACAACTCCTTTCCCTCAGCCTCCCTTCCCAGGGCACGTGCTCCAGGTCCAGCTGTCCTGGTAACCTCCTGCTAAACTTCCCAGCAGTTTGGCAGGGTCTGTCTTTAACCGGGGACAGGGGTAAGAAGGAGAAAGTAGATGCAGTTTTCTCTGTGGTATTATGACTGCTGAGTGAGTTGTGATAATCCCTTCCTTTGATCCCCTGTCTTTTCACTCAGCTGAGAATGCTGCCGGCCGTTTCTGCTGCCAGGACAGGAGGTTGGCTCATGCTCAGCGTGCTGCCAGCCCAGGCCCTTGCAGCAGAGCAGCTCCCCAGCCTGGCAGTCCCCAGTCTGCCCTGAGTCAATCCCAGGGGCAGGATTTGGCATTTGCCCTTGTTGAACATCTAGGTTGCTACAGCCAGTCAAGGTACCCCAGAATGGCAGCCTGCCTTCTTTCTGCACTCCACACCTTCCCCAAGGATGCCATCCATGAGCTTTATGATGGTGCGGTCTGTTTCTTCACCTCTGTCAACATTGGCAGGTGGCCATGTGTGTGTGTGTGTGTGTATATATATATTTATATATATATAAAAAACACTCTAAGTACAAATACATTTGTCACTCAGAAGTTAAAGATTTGGACATGGAAAGTCCGAATCTTGCATTGTTAGTACAGATTTTACAATGAGTTAAGGTTCTGGTTTAAGATACTTTTCTGGGGATCTCTTGTGTCTTCATCTAGTCTAATGCAGCAATTGGGTTGAAAACTGGATTGAATCCAGAAAACCAGAGTGAGCTTTCTAATGAAGCCACAGTTCTAGTCAAAATTTAATTCCATAAACTCTTGAGTAGACACGAAAGTGGTGTATGTTAATCCATAACCATTGTGGCAGAATGACTTCTCACTTGCATAAGCTGAGTGCTGGTAGGTATTTTGCAATTATGTGAGGATTTGCATTTTCTACACAAATAAGCAAACTTCAGAAGAAAAGATGTTATGTGACACAACTCTCTAATAAAGTGGTGAAATAAGTATTTATTTTAAAAACTTTGAATGACAAATTTAAGAGTGATCAGCCTCTGTGAACACGAAACTGGAAAACTATGCAATAAGAGCATGTTACTTTCCAGGGTTAGCTGGATCAATAGTTTTGTTTTTGTGTTTAGGGAAAGGGTAGAGATTGTATTTTTCTTTCTTACTGTGCCTTATTCAGCTTCTTATTTTTATGCCATTCCTTATGCAAAATATCAATAAACAAAATGAAAGTTTAATTTGTCTTTTGTTGACTACTTTCTACTTGCTATTGATTACTTGGAGCTCAAGAGAGCTAATTATTTCAAATTCTGCCCCTACTAAGGTCTCTTTCTCTTCAAATATCTATTCTATTAAAATGCTTTGTAGTGGAGTATTTGATGAGGCAAGCCATAATGCTACCCTGTAACTTTTGCATTCAAATAGTAAGTCTCGCTGTTGTGATCACCTGATTTTTCTCCCTTCCCTTGTCCCCCTGTCAATCTTTGAAGATGTTTAGTTTACAGAGTGCCTGTGTACTACAGTACTATTGTACAGTGGAAACTCTGAATTAGTAATTGCAATGCTAGCCAAATTATGTTGTGTTTTATTTAAGGATGTTTCTGGAATGCCAGCTCTTTGCCGTCCTGTTGCAGAGGGAGGAGGAGGATTTGATTATCGACTAGCCATGGCTATTCCAGATAAGTGGATACAGGTAAGGAAAGGTGTTCTAAAAATATGTTCTGCTCTTCAAAATGGTATGTTTCTCTAACTATGCATACAGAGAAACACTTTGGAATTCTGCTGATGAATTTTAGTCTCCCTTATCTGTTAACTTAATGCCCTATTAAAATAAGTTCTGACAGTCTTGAGTACAGATATTAGCGGCTGAAATGAGAGCTGTCAGATATCATATCTTAGTTTTCAGAAGATGAGTAACATCATGGGCTATTCTTTGCATTCTAGCTTTTTTTTTTTCTTCATAAAATGCAATAGGTATATATTCATTTTGTTTGAAATAACCTGTATCTTGCAGCAGCAGTAAGATGTGCATTCTATATTGAATGTGAACAGATAAATAATTTATGTGCATATGGTTATCTTATTAAAAACAAACAAACAGAAGCATACAATGAACCCTACTAAAATTGGGCATAACAATTGGCATGGAGGATCGATAGAACTGAAAATTTAACCAAAGTAATCACAGGCAAATTACACTAACACCACCAATCAGTACCAAGGGGTTACAAAAAGAATAATAAAAGTCTGTAAATGCTCTTCAAGAACGATAATGTACTAATAAACATTGACTTTGATAAGGATTAAAATCACCTTTTGCTTAATACAGAGGATCACAAGAAAAAGAATGAAACAATAAATGATCTCAAAAGGCTTTTACTGATGTTTAAGAGAATGCTTTTCAGTTAAATTTAAGATTGCATCCAAATCCCTGGGTGTATCATGATAATCTGAAAACAGTAAATGTTTTATATGAACATTAATGCTTCAATAAATGTAGTGAGTAGCTTAAAATAAAAAATGAATTAACTTATCTTCAGCATCTTTCACTTTTGTAACTAGAAGGTAGAGGGCAGATTGGTTGAAAAATAGTTTTTAAACTTTTTTTCATGTGGAAGACAAACTTGCCAGCTTTTCTAAGATCATTACTAAACTTCAGAGTGTGTAGTTCAGATCCTGGATGCAGTGAGGGACAATAATTCTGTAGTAACAAAGAAAAAACCTTGTTGTGATGGTCTTAGTGGTTGTTTTTTTCCTTCTACCTTCAGCTTCCCTACCACTCTTTGACTGGTAAAGATGAGTGATTTCCTGGTAAAAAATATTACACAGGGAAAAAAAAGAAAAAAAAAAAACTACAATTTTAGAAGAAAACTTTATAATAACAAATTATAACCTATTTTGGCAATCTCTGCTGTGAGCTGCTTATTTTAATTTTCAATATACAGAGAGGAAGTATGCCTATCCTGCAGAAAGTTATGTTCTTTGACTGGGGAGAAAGCTTCCAGAAGCAGCAGGTGAATGTTTGGTATGCTGATGGGATGTTGGGTGTGAACTCAACTATTATAGTCTAGGCTCTTTCCCAGCATACTCAGAGTAATTAGGAGTGTGATTGTGCAAGAACGTAAGGACATGCAGGCAGAAATGCTCTTGATGAGGAAACTGCAAATAAGTAATCACAACAGAAGATCTTGAGGTGAAAGAAGAGGTTATGTGTGTGCTTCTGTTACTGCACTTCTCAAAACAGAAGTAAAGCTAAAAGGACTGGAAGAGGAAACTTAGAAGCAAGGTCTATCAAATGTTTTTTTGTTTGTTTGTTTTTTCCTAGACTGCTTGCTTACATTTCTCTCCAGCTTTTAAGTATGTACCTTCTAAAAGCACATTTTTCTGGGCAACTTCCTAAAAGCAGTTTTAGACCTGGAGGATCTCCTGGGATCCATGAGCTTGTTCTGAGGGATTTGTAAAAAGTAGTTCCTGTAACAGTGAAAAAGTAGTTGCTGTAACAGTGGGTTCAATAGGTCAGGTTTAACATAGACCTAGTATATAATATGATGCTGCATAGGTGCCTGAATGTTTTCAGGGCAAGAACTGAGACTGGGGGAAAAAATTGTTTAGGAGTACATGGTGAGTTAAAATAGGAATGCTAAATTTTATGGGATCACATCAGCCTTCTTTGTCACTGCCTTTTTCGCTTTTTATCTATCATGTACATGACATATATACCTTTTTATGTATACATCATGCATACATATACATGTTTAAACTGGAGTGAACAATGGAGAATGATAGAAAAAGCCTTATAGAAAAAGAAAACAAAATTAGGCTAGATTTAGAAGAGGGAAATAGTATCATGTGAGGCAGAAAATTGCTATTGATGTGATTTGTTAAATTGCTTAAAAAAGAAAAAAAGCTAACATGGCAGAAAATAAAGTATGTTTTGTATTCCAAAACTCAGGCATTCAAACTGGTTTGGAACTGAGCTGGAATTTGCAGATCAGGGGACGTGAAGTCCATGTGCTAAGCAGATTGTTGCTGTATTGTACGCTTCATGGCAGCAGCATAGGTGCAATCTTGCAACGTGCCATTCTCCACAGCACAGCTCAGTACTTAAGCTATAGTTACGAAGGACGGTGCCATATGCCAAGGTTACTTGAAATACAGGACGTGTTTCAATACCTTATGTAGGTAGGTCTGTGCAGATATTTCTTCCCAGTTTTTGGTGCAGTGTTCTGTTGCGGCTCCTAAATCATATGACTCACTGTATCAAAGGACTCACATGGTAGGTGCCAAGTCCTGTTTTCCCTATTGATACATGGGAGTACAGGGGAAACAAAGTATACAAGTTATCTCATTGGATTGGCAGAGAGAGCTCATCATGTCAAAGCTTGGTAGCAGGAAAAGTTGAAGTCCACAGTTTATTGGAAATCGCTGTGCCAATATAATGAAGAAAGGCAGTACAGGGCTTTTACTTAAACAGAAGTAACCTGTGAATGATATTTCCTTCATTTCTGTAGATCATTAAGGAGCTGAAAGATGAAGACTGGAATATGGGAAATATTGTGTATACGCTAACAAACAGGCGGTATGAAGAAAAATGTATTGCATATGCAGAGAGCCATGACCAGGTATGGTACCGTTTTTTTTCCATATATAAGCAAGTAAAATATAAAGTTTAGAGGTTTAGCAGGTTTTTGTTTTTAAAATTGAGCCTAGATTTGAGGACAAGCAAAAATTTCAGAGATGGGCAGGTCTGGTATGCTGCTTGTGTTTGTTGTTTGTTGGTTTTTTTTTTTTTTTATTTATTTTGGTTTGGTTTTGAGCTTCCTTTTTAGGAAAAGAATCCTGCCATGCATGGCTGGGTGGTGTTATCTTTTCAGTTTTGTTTTTTAACAAATAAATTCTAGCTTCCTCTTTGTCCTGCCTGTCATAGGACATAGGAAGGCATATAATCCATGCTTTCTAAAAGTCCACTTTCCATAAGGTAGGCTGAAGCACTGTTTATGGTAAGTGTTAAACAAGATGACAATTTAGCAAATTTGCTCACTCAGTGAGTGTTTGAAATGTGTTTATTCCCTTCAAGAAAATGTTTTCTTTCTGAAAGGATTGTAAACCCCAATCCTATTCTGAGATCTAAATGGAGTGTTCTTTAACAGTGTGATTCAAAACACAGCAATTGTAATGGTTCTGTATATGGAAAAACAAAAAAAGTAATGATGAGTTTGGATAACACTCATCTCCCACAATCTTTCAAAGTTTGTTTTTTTTCCTGAGGAATCAGAAAACATGATGGTTGAGAACTTTAAAATTTTAAACTTAAAAATAAATAAACTATTTTCTAATAAAAAGCTTAAGTAACCTACCTTCAACTCGTTCCTTTATGTAAGAGATGGACATTTCTAATACCTTTAATCATGTAAATCAACAGAAGTATCTAAAATTACAGCTATATTATATTTTCAAAATAATTTATCAGCTTGCTTTACTGTGCCTATTTGCCTTCCCATCACTGAGATTGTTATACAGTGTTCACATAAAGTGTGAGAGCAGAGTCCAAGTCCTGGTTAAGAACTTCAGGTATTACTTGGAAATGTATATTTTTCTGATTATATGCTTTTAGTAAAGGTGATCCTTCATCCCAAAGTGTGACATGTATAACATTTCTGTTGCTGTTGTTTTATTTCATGCTAGATTATATCAATAGTTTTTCATATGACAGTATATTTCTGTTTTAGAATCTCATGTTTGGGAAGAATTTATTTTGATTTTTTTTTTTAAAAAAAGAAAAAGAGGATTGCAGTCAGACACCAGGATAACATGTGAGAAGTAGGATAGAGAAATTAAATGGGAGTGTGGATAAAACTCAATGTAAAAATATTCAGTGATGCCCATAAGAGGCTGAAACAATTCCAATTTTTTATATGTAATAATGGATTATGAATAGACTACTAACAATCCAAGTACAAGGTCTCATGGTTATAGCAGATAATGGAAAATACCAACTCAGTGCTCATAGCAGTCAAAAAAGCAGATAGATTACTTGGAATTGTTATGAAAGGAGCAGACAGCAAAATCAGTATTCCACTGTAGCCTTTCATGGTTTACTTGCATCATGAATATTGGAGGCAGGTTTGGTCTTGTATCTCAGGAGATCCCGCATAACTGGAAGAAGTGCTGAGAGAGATGGTAAGAATAATTAGAAGGTATGGAGTGGCTTTCAAAGGAAGAAAACTAAATAGACTAAGACGCTTCAGGGTAGAAAAGAGATCATTAAAAGTGGAAGGACATCAGTTCATAAAGTCGTGACTGGCATAGAAAATGGGAGCAGGGAACAATTACCCCTATTTCCAATGGAAAGATTAGAGAGGATATTAAAACTAACAGATGCCAGATTCTGAGTAAAGAGTTGTTGTTCCTCCCCTGTCTCTCTGGCATGAAGCAAGCTCTGTAACCCTTTGTCATAGGATGATGTGTTTGTTCAAACTTTGTGACTTCTAAAGCGTTTGAATTTGTTTCAAAGGAGATTGATTGAAGGCTCCTGAATACAGACATGCTGTTTCACCTGTCTTCTGTGATTGTTAGGGTAACATTTTGGGGAAGTATTGTTAAGAGTTTTGTTTGCCTTCATACTCTCTGCTGCCTGTTAGCTACTGGCTGGTTTTGGAGACAGTACACTAAGCCAGATAGCCTGCTGGTCTGATGTCATACACTCCATGCACTTGTGTCTGTGTGAATACAGAAGTTAAGTAATCCTTTTATTGAAATAGAAGAATGCTCATTAACTATAAAAAGTAGAGCCAAATGAAAGGCATGCAAATGCAGGTCTGCTAAATACAGAACTTTTTAGCACTGTAGTCTTGCCCCTGTTGCATAATAACTTCTTCCTTAGCTTGAAGGAATTTATTTTTAACTTGAGGGAATTATCTATTTATGCCATTATATTGCTAGTCTGAAAACTGAAGGATGATGGGGCCTTTCAGCTAGAGCTGTTTCCATATAGACAACTGAGTTGTAATGTAGTGAGTTTTCACATTAGAGTATAAAGAGATGGGCTGATAAAACAAAAATAATATATTTGCATGCAAACACACCAAAATATTTTCAACTACCTGTATGCTAATATATTTGAATAATCCTAATAATATTAGAATAACCAACAGCATTTGTTTGGTGTTTTTCTATTCTTAAATAACAGCAAACACTACGAAGTTAGTAATTCAGTTACTGTTTTTTTGATAGAAATACTAGCTTATTTTGCTACCTTCTGTGAAATCAGAAAACTAGTAATATTCTTGATAGCATATAAATTAATGTTTCACACTCTGCATCTGTAAATCAGGAATATTGTTAGTAGCTCTTTATTTGTACATCGTAGGAACTTTACTTGAGAGGTTTGCTTTCTTAGTTTTGTTTTGTTTTTGTTTTTTTCCCTTACAAAAATTCCAAAGTGCTAGGTCTCTTGTGGCTTATTGAGTGTACACTAGCATTTTGCGTTTAATATATGTAGGCGAAAAGGTTCTCAGAAGTAATTGTGCAGTTTGATACCATCAAGTGAAATATAAGATCATAGCAAGGGTGAGATAGCTAGGAGCTGATTGACTGTATCCGTACACTCACAGGATTGCAAAGGAAGAGTGCAAAGTTGGGTCAGGTGTTCAGGCAGGGCTCAGCTCAGGGATGTCTCTGTGTCAACTTGCAGACTTTTTCTTTTTGACAGGAGATCACGTATCACAATCAAGTGGTTACACATCAAAAAAAATGCAACGCTGCAATAATTAGCAGCTAGGCTCATCAGCAGGGGCAGGATGTTCACTTTGTGAATTGGGACCAGACTGTGTACACCGAGTCACGTCCTTAACCCCTGGCCAGCCTTCTGAATGGCGCAGGTTGGAAGGAACCTTAAGGATCATCTTGTTCTAATGTTCCTTTTAGAATACAGAACACCTGTTTCAAAAAAAAAAAAGTTAGAAACACTTCTAGTACACTAGTACACTCAGGGGTTTTCTTCATTTTTTTTAAACTATTATAGGCACTTGTTGGTGATAAGACACTGGCATTTCGATTGATGGATGCAGAGATGTATACAAACATGAGTGTGCTCTCGCCTCTAACTCCAGTTATTGATCGTGGAATACAGCTTCATAAAATGATTCGTCTCATTACTCATGCACTTGGAGGAGACAGCTATCTCAACTTCATGGGTAAGTAATCTTAGGAGCATGCCTTTCATTTTCTCATCTACAGAAGGCTTGGCAGTGAAATCAAAAGATATGACACCATCTTATAGTCATGCTATTTATTTTTGAGCATAAATATTTTTGTAAAGATTTAGTACAAATGGTAATACACATTGTTTTTCTGTCTGTAAGATATACTGTAAGACAAGAAAATAAAATCAGGGTGGTTCCTAATTGTAACAGAAATAAGGTTTGGAAGTGTGCTAAGCTCTAGTTCAGAAGTTACTCTGATTTATAACTTAAACTAGTATTTTAATGGTAATTCTACGAGTCTGTCAGACGGTAAGCCTCGTCTTACAGAGCTAGCTTGTCTTTCATCTGTTATTCAGTTCCTAAGCTTTTTAGGGTAACAATGAAATAACTACGGATAGCTCTGTGCTTACTTCAATTACTCATTATCAAATAATTAGTGAAGGGAAGTAATCTGGAATCAGTTGATTTATAT
This sequence comes from Anas acuta, assembly GCF_963932015.1. Taxonomy (NCBI): domain Eukaryota; kingdom Metazoa; phylum Chordata; class Aves; order Anseriformes; family Anatidae; genus Anas; species Anas acuta. Next base: position 105,957,490 of record NC_088979.1, on the reverse strand, counting down.
TTCATTGCTTCCAAGTGAAGAGCAGAAGCTTAATGAGGTGCAGGCAAGGACAAATCTTAGAGACAGGAAGCACGTCCTGCTGTGGAAGAAGGGAAGTAGTAAAAGCTAGATATACTTTTTGTTTGTAAGAAAAAAATAAAAATAACTGTTGCATTGCTTCCTAAGCACTACAAAAGCTTCAGTAGTTTCTCTCATTTGATCAACAAGCTGCAGTTCGATTTGGTAGTCTTAAAAATTGAATGTTGTTCTTATTTTTACATGCAACGCTGAAGCAATGTAAGCTTGATGCTGTCTTCTGGATTTTTATTCCTTAATTTTTTTGTGAAATAATCATTACTTTACAGAATTGTTTGTTGTTATTTTTGTTGTTGTTGTTGTTTGTTTGTTTTGTTTTGTTTTTGTTTGTTTTTTACTGTGATGTGGTGTGGCAAGTTTTGTATGGCAGTTCTGTTAGTCACATAAAGGGAAAAAAGGCTGAAAGCATGCTGAAAACAATTATTTTAGACAGTTTTTACACAGTGAAACACTTGAAAATTACATACTTTTTAGCTTAGTAATGCCTTCAGTTTTTGCTCTTAAATGTTTCATTACAAAGTTTGAGGAGCATTGGATATATTCTGCTTGCTTTCCTTAGTAGAATGTTTATAGTATACTGTGAAATAGATATATTATAATATATTTATAAGTTTAAAAAAATGAAAAAAACAAGTGGTGCTGACATTTGATTTAAACATGTTTGTGCTGATGTGTTCTCTTTCACAGTATTAGAACACTCAAACTTACATACCATGGCTGTAGTTTGGGGGTTTTCTTTTATTAAAGAACTAAAGTAACTTTAATACACTACAAAAATAAAAATAAAAAATATCATTGTATGGTATACTAGCGAAGCTATTGGTTTCAATAACATGTATGTAGGATACTTTCTCAAGAATGAAGAGTGAATGAAATAAATATTTGAATTGTGTAGTCAGGCACCGAAATGTACAAGCTATGATGTGTGCTGTTCTGTTCAGATTAGTGATACTACAGTAGTTGAGGAAGCAGGTGTTTAGAAAGTATGCGTACTAAACTGCAGATGTCTCTGTCCCAGATTGACTTCATAAGGTTAGAAAAATGATCAGTAATTCAATGTGGCATGTTAAATTCAGTGTGTCAATGCAGGTTGATTGAGCAATTAATATTGTGTATCCTTGAGTACTGCAAATGTTTCAGTAAATACATTATCATTTGCTATATGTAAAAGGTGGAAAAAAATTGTAATGAATGTTGGAGTAGAAAACTTATGTTCAGAATGCTTACAGTCTGGTGTACTTACAATGCTAGTTAAGCAAATACAGTGATAAATGAGTTTTCTAAATTTCAGTTTTGAGAGAAAGACGAGAGTTGGGAAGAGAAGCCTCAAGTGAGGTAGGAGGAAGAGGGCAGGGGGTGTCTCTTTTCAGAACACCTGGAGAAAGCACTCTGGGTGCCTCTGTGCTTCCCTGGGTCTTTCAATAAATCTATTGTTTTCTTCTGAAAACTAAGATGACAAAGCAACATGCTGCCTTTTCAATGCTTTGCTTACCTTAAGGAAAAGGAAACACCTAAAAATAAATAATAATGTATCGGGGTACACATGGAATTGGAAAACTGTGCTCTCAAAGATATGCTTGAATTTCTCTTTGAAGATCTAGAATGATATTTGACTACCCCACTGTTGGAGTATCACTTACATTCTGTATGTGAAAGATTGTTACTGAGAAGTTTTGTTTCCACTGATCACTGCTTGTGACTTTCTCCTGATGCTATTAACACAGGATAATTCTGTGTCCTTATTACAGACATCTATGAGAAACCATTGGAAAAGTCCTGGAAGTAATTATCCTAATTTTCCATGGTTTTTGGACATTAAATTTTCACTGACAGCCCAGTATAGGCAAGCAGTGACATATGAAAACTTAAGTGTGAACAGTAAAACTTTGCACATAAATTAATTTTCTAATAATACAGATCATTGGTATATTCTTTTCTACTGTCTGTTTCAGTTTTCTGTGCAGCTTTTGCAAGTAATCTCTGGGGTTTCATTTGCCCATCTGGAATGGAAGACTTAACCTAGAAAGGAAAAACTTAGCACGCTTCACTGAAAATGAGCATGACAGTGATTAACGTTCCGCTTTAGGGAATGAACACTCTGGAAGGACAGTTTGTTTAATAATAATAGTATTGTTTTATAGTAATTGTTTTGATACTTCTGCTGTATCTAAATCCTTTCCTTTCAAAGCACGTAGGGAGTAGCATCATACTATAGTTGCACTTTGTTCTGCCCAATTCCTGTTGTTGATGGAGATTTTAGTACTGAGACTGGCCAGTGCTGGTAAGAAAATGGTACGGGATTTTAGGAAATCACAAAAGTTACTAATTCTCTAATTCTTTTTGTGCTATGCTTTAATAAGGTCACAGTTTCCTCCTCCACTGGCAAGCTTCCATGAAGGTGTTAACGTAGATAATACACATCTGATTGTCTGAGATTTAATGACATTTTAAGAAAAAGTCCAAAGCATTCACAGTATCTGCCTGTATTAGTAGAAGTTACTTAAGTCACTTTTCTACTGGCAATATCGGTTCATACACAAGTATTTTTGTTTGTAATTGTAATGATACTGAAATACAACATGCATACAATATTAATGTAGTTCAAAACAGAAGAAAAATTTGGAAAAATATTTGGAGTCAAAGATATTTGCCTACTCTAATGTGAGGATTCAAAACAAAAATAAATACCCTACATCTGACTAAACTAGGTTCTTTATTGTCAATTCAACTACTACAAAGAACAAAAAGTCCTAAGGTTTGTTTATTTCCTAAATTGCTAAACAAAGACTAATAGAAGTTAAAAGACTTCTAAAATACTACAGGGATCTTCTGATCACACTTTGTGAATAAATTCACCACTGTTGTCATCCACTGGACAATGTCTAACTTGAACATTAAAAACTCTCATATATTTCCCATAAATACTAGCTGTACTGTTCTGTTTGTACGTTGCTTCATTTTCCATCCTGTCCTTGAAGAAAAGCTATCGGCAACTGTAGTAGTTCATTTCCTTGAATTTTTCTTTCCTATTCTCTTGCTCGTTGTCTGTACCCTGCAATTATGGAAAACCCTGCAGGACATGTTGAAGAGCTGTGCAGTTCTTCAGTGAGCTTGTTTCCATTTTCTCTCCTTATCTTGTGGTTCATCTGTGTCTACCTAAATTCAGGCAAGGAATGGTAACTGCTTTATTGCCTAGAATAGACGTAAGATCCAGCCTAAAGGGCCTTAAATAGCACTGTAGATCCTTGGGATCCCTTATAGCACAAATATTTACTGTTTTATGCCACTAAAATCGTGCTTTGCAGTTTGCAAACAATCATTTTCTTGCTTCCTTCTTCATTTAAAATAGGCTTAAACTTGAATCTATTGATTTAAATGGAGATTAATCCCAACATGAATCTCTAGTACTGTTTTCTGTGGCTTTTCTATAGTAAAACAACTGTTAATTAGGGCTCCAGAGACCAAGTTTCTCTCTCTCCCTGAAAAACAACAGGTTTTTTTCACTTAGAAGCAAGGAAATGATTTTCATTAACTACAGAAATTTGCAGTCACAATTGTTGAATGATGGTGTTACTGTTTGGGATGACATTTATCTCTGTTTCACTAATATCAAATCAATCTGAAAAGCTTCCTTTTCTTCCCACTCATCAGTTCACTTACAAAGTAGTTTATTTATATTTAGAGTTCTTTTTATTTTTTATGTTTTTTATGCTCTAAACAGTTTCTTCTCTAATGGTTTGGTATGAGAACTTGTTCTCTCTTTGGCCTTTAAAAAAATGATATGCATCAGTTATTCTTCCAAATGAGTATTCTGCAGAAAGAAACTTAGATTTTTGTAAGCTAAGGAATTTGATAATAAAAAGCATTTATTAGGCAAAAAAAAAACAAAACGCAATGTTAACCAAGGAAAGAAATAGTGCAAAAGCTATATCAGTTGCACCAATTTCAGTCTGGGAGATGCGCATACTATTTGCTTTAAGAATGCTAAGTTAAAGTTTGAAATAAAAAGATCAGAACATAACCTACAATATAAATTGGGATGTCATTTAAGGCAAAATGTATCTTTTTCTGATTCAAAACCTAAAATACTACTTTTCTTGCAAACTACTCTGGTTAAAAAGAAATTGTATTCAGAACAAGGATATTCATTTTAAACCAAAGGGGTTATTTTCTTTTTCTTAGAGATGTTGCAAACAAGTGACTCTGAATTTTATTTTTTCTGTTTACTTTCTTACAATTATTGCTGTTGTGCCTTGGTTTCAGTGATCATTGTGATTTTTTTGATCATAAGTTAGAAAATGGCCTTGCAAGAGCAAATACTTGTTAAACTAGCTCCATACAGTCAACTCCTGTTAATGAACAGTCTTAAAATGCTCAGCTAGTGAAAAATAGGGAGTTTGAAGTCATCCTCCTTCGTATGCTTAGCTGGTATACCTGGCAAATGTGCTTTTTGTGTTGCCAGTTCTACCAGGTGTTTTAATTTCATGGCAGTCTGACAGAAACAATTAAAATCATAGAATCATCTAAGTTGGAAAAGACCCTTAAGATCAAGCAAGGTGCAAAATAAGGGTGTTATCTGAGGTTTTACCTACAACTTGGCATAGACTTCTTGTCTGCCTACAGTGTTGTTCCACAGTACACCATATGCCCCCACTCAAAACTTAGGGAGTAGAAGTGGAGAATCCAGTTTTTTAAAATAGGCTTCCTATTTGGGGCTTTGAGTCTCTTCTGGAAGGTCTTCTAGATGTACAAATTGTTAATATATTTGTTCATTTACAGTTCAGTAAAATAAGCTTCACTTCAACATACACTCAAAATGCATTAGAGATTAGTACAAAAGCAATTAAAGAGGAAGACTGTCTCAGAATGTAACACAAACACATACGCACATGTCCATTTTTCCTTGTGTTCCAACTTCTCTTCACAAAGTGTGTCCAAATACTAGAAATTGGTTGTGGTAATTGATTCCATTTCCTACTTGAGAGGGTAGGGAATAGGTAGGCTCCATACCTGTGCGTATCTCTTTTAAATATGGAAATAAAATGGCTTCTTTCATACACGTAGTGATTAGTTATTGTCTACACTGTGGTTTCTCAAGTTAGGAGCCTTGAAAAATAAACCTTCATAGTCAGCAACATCCTCAGAACTCAGCTGTTGCTGCTCCGACATTTTTCATGGATTGAAATCTAGGTGTGATTTTTCCAGGGCAGGAGGGAGTCCTCTGAATTGAGGACTCTCAATGTCTTGTGTGACTTTTTTTTTTTTTCTTTTTCTTTTTCTCAGAGCAACGCTGACGTGTCAAGCAATGCTGATGTTTCCTTAGTTTGCGTCTACTTCTTGGGTCTTCATAGTATCAGATATTCAAGTATTATGAGTGGATATGTAGTAAATCAAACCATTCTAATTGGGTTATAAGGTTGGATTTTTTTTTTTGAATGATGAGTAGTTTTCCTTTTTTTTTTTTTTTTTCTTTCTCTGCTGTTACGGAGACTTTATTTATTTATTTATTTATTAACCTAAGTTATTTGGGGAAATTATAGATTTTCTTGTATTATGCTTAGTGCCACCATTTAATCACAATAACACTGGTATTGTGACCTCTGCTAATGTCTCAAGCTTTGTTCTTAAGACTCCATCTGTTTCCTTGCATCTTGTGTAGTTTGTACAGCTCGCAGTTCAGGTTTGTAACATCTCTGTCAACATGTGTGAGTGTATATAACCAGATCTACTGATACGATGGATTGTGTCACATGAAATCTTCTATATCTCTTTGTACAAAAGTCTTTGTTAGTGCTTTATTGTTCTGAAGAACGATCACAATAATAAGCTTGTGTATGTTACAACTTGGCATGTTTAGCAGTAATTTTCAGAAGAATTTCTCTAGTTAAGCATGAAAAATTATAATTTACAGAAATTATGACAAAATCATGATGTTATCGAAAGCATTTTCTACATCTTCTGGATTTTTGATTCTGCAGGACATAGCTGTTCCTTTGTCCTCTCATAATTGTTTTTTCCTCCTTTTGTAGCTATGAAGTTCAGGAAAATTTCAGTAAATGATAATTAGATTAAATATAGATGGCATTGATTTGTTTCACTTTGCTGTCTTTTATGAAAGAAATTAAATACTCAATAGTTAAATATAATCTAGTGGTTACAATGTCCTCACTAAATAGCCTTTTAAGTTTTCATTTTCTTCACCTTGATTCAAAATAAATTGAAAATCAACAGATCTACCTCGCTTTCAGATTCTTTTGCCTTTTTTATTGAATGTAACCACTGTAGTAAAATAACTGTCGTAAAAGTATCTCAGGCTTGCAGGGAGTTGTGCATGTTAATGCACATAAGTATACATGAAAAACTGTTAATTAGACTTCAGATGTAACATCTACGAATGTTATAATTTTGTGGAGGATAAAATATGGCCTGTTAGTATTGAAGTGTGGTAATTCTTTGTAACTCTAATATATTGAAAATTGATTGTGTGTGTGTGTATATGCACGCAAATATTTGCTTGATGATTCATTGTGCAAGCAATTAAGTGTATTCTTCTCAGCCTTTCTATGCTGTAATTAACTTGGATCCAAGCAAAACGCTTTGAATGTTGTCTGTTTATGTATTCTTGAAGTGCTTTAAAATGTATTGTAATTATTATAAAAACTTAGATTCATTCTATGAACTTTCTATTAACAATTAGGGCTTTTGAGAGAGCCTCAATATAAGGTATGTAAAAATGCCTTTGTTTTTTCTCTGAAAAGGCATTATGAACAAAATCATCATACAATCTAGCTTGTTCCCTCTTCTGAATAGAGAGCACTCTTGGGGTTATGTATGTGTTTTTTATGTTCTTGTGAAGGTTAAGTCCATCACTGCCTGTGTTCAGAATGATAGATTGATTATACTTATCATAGATAACCCGTCAACTTCTGACACTCTTGGTTCTTGATCTGAAAACACTGTACCAAAACCAAATGGAAAAAAAAGATATATTTTCAGACTTTCATGTAATTAAGCTGATCTGTATGTAAGTTTGGAACCTGCCATCAAGGTCCCAGTTGAATCAGAAATGAATGTTTATCTTTTTGAGAGACTAGACTTGCTTTTTTTTTCCCTCAGTGTTACCTTCTTCAACAAATTCATGTCAGAACATATAGTTTTCTAATAGGTTTTAGCTTCTTTGTCACAAAGCATAGGAGTTATGTTTATTTTCTAGTTTCTTGCCAGATGTCTGTAGAAACGGACGACTTGATTAAAAAAAAAAAAACAAAAAAAAAAAAAAAAAAAAAACACACAATGGAGCTGCTAAATCTGTCTAAGACCATCACTGGAAGAATTTTGTTTAAGAGCAGGGAAAAAGGGTAAGAGTACTCAACCCAAACAGTGGCAAATAGATTGTTTATGAACTATTTGTGTCATCAGTAAGGATGACCATTCATTAAAGAATACGTGTTGTGAATTGTCTTGTACAATTCTCTCCTTATGAAAGGAACTGGATCTGCTAAAGAGCTGTTCTCGTATTAAAGATTCTCTTCTCTCCCTACTGCTCATCGTACTTGATACAATTTTGTTGCTGATAATTTGTAACTACTCATATTTTGTTTTACTTTTGTCTTTAAGTTATTTCTGAAACTCCAAACACACTACAAACAGGGATGTTTTACTTCTATTTTTTGCTGTCTGTGTACTCAGTCTGGAAAGGACTCAGGAACTGCATGGTTTAGGTAAATTCTACCAAAAAGCAAGGAATTTTTTTCCCAATTATGCTTCGTAGGCTGGCTTTTAAAGAGAGAGAGGTGGCATAAAATGCATTTGCCTTTACATTACAATCAAATAATTTAGCAACATGAAACTATAGTGAGCTGATATAACAGCACGTGTAAGAATCTGTTAATCAGCAACTCTGCACTTGGTGATGCATTGTTCTTTCTCAGACTGGTGTAAGGCAATGCATAGACAAATAAAATTAAACCGTATGTGTAGAAAGGAATTGTTATTTTGAGACATGACTGAGCAGATAACATTTCATATTAGTAAAGTCTGAGTACTAGTATATCCTTAGGCATACATTCCAATTTGGATTTTAATGTGTGCAGTTGTGGTAATTTGAAATAAGTTCATCTCAGTAGCATCACTAATTCATTAGATCAAGGTAGTTTAAGCTGGAATAACACCTTTGTGGTGACACTGGAATAAAATCCCATGTCTTTGAGTTCAAGAACTTGTTTTCACAAGCCCTATTAGGATGAGATCTGCTCATTGTCTTAATTTTCTGAGGCCATCAATCTGACACTTACTCAGAAATTTACTAGAATATGAATTTAAACAGCATTGTAGTTGAATTTGCATTGATCGTCAAGGGGCAAGGTATTTTCTATGCAAATTTTAATAAGATGTAGTAAATTATGTGGTGGAAAGCATATTGAAACATCCCATATAAATTTTGACCTGTCTCTCGTATGTCTTTTGAGATCCTCAGTTTAAAATTTAAAACTGTGTAGGCATTAAGTGTCTCTAAAATTTATTATTGCAAGCATAGTCTTCATACTTTGATCTGGAGTACATTCCTGTTGTAATTTATTATAACCCTGTTGAAGTTTACAAAAAGAGAATTTGAAAGCACTCTAATCCGTTGGTGTCCTTTCATATGTCAAGAGACTTAATGAAAAATGCTTTAATATAGCAGTAGTCATGGAGAGGCAGCTATCTGTTGGTGTTGGAAGGAGGGAATGTGCAAGGTAGAAGGCAAACCAGAAAAATGTAGGGGTGGAAGAAAGCACACAGTCAGCCTGGTACTGTATTCGAGCTGCAAGGCTCAGTTAACCCAGGACAGCTGCTTTATCTTTCCTGCTATAAAAAAATACATTCTTGTACATAATTTAGGGCAAATGATTTCCATAGGCTCCAGAAATCATGAAAATACACTGAAAATTTGTTATTTTGGTTTAGTTTCAGAGATAAGTGAGGCAATCTTGTGTATGAATATAGAGCTGCTTTTAGTAAACATCTCAGGAAGGGAGATGAGGAATTTATAGTGGAGTAAATCAGAAAGGGATCTTAGGAAGACGATAAAATGGACTTTGGGTGAGCAGAAAATGAATTTTAAATGAATGTTGCTGTTTTTGGCGAATACAATACCTAGCTTTTGAGTTGGATTATCTTGTTGAATATAAAAGACTACATTCTATATATCTTAAGTAGAAGTAACTGCCAAGCTGGAAGACAAAGGTCTGACAGGCAAGGTCAGACAGGCAAGTTATTCCAATTGAATAGCTTCTTAACTAGCTTTTATTTTTTAGAGACTGTTGAAAAGGTAGTCTTTTAAGCCATTCCTGATTTCAGAGTCCATGACTACGAAACATTTCCCTTATGCTTATCATTTTTTAATTGAACTGTTAATACCAAATGCTGCAGGATGGCATGGATCACCTTGATAGTTGTATTATACATGTAGGTAACTCTTAGCTCAGCCTAAGCTCACAAGCTTTGTCTTCACAGTGAAGACATGGCCATATTCCAAAATGTTATTGTGGAAAAAAGGAAATTGGAAGGAAGAAAATAGATCCGTTAGTGTGGAGTGTCGAATCATCATCATGCCGTCCATTTAAATTATACTCATTAAATTTGAAAAGTAAAAACTTCAGAATTGTGTCGTGTGATTCTTACTAATTGATGTGCACCCTGAAGTAAAAATACACCCCGCACCTCCCACCCACCCTTAGCGTAGACTTCTATATAGGTGTCCTTTGTGCATGTGCTCTCTCTAGGAGTCAGGGAATATGTGCATCTGACCTCTTAAAAACAAACAAACAAGACCTCAGCCTGAATCAAATGTTTGGTTTTGTTTGTTTTTTGGGGGGTGGTCATTTATTTCAGTTCATAATGGCTGTCACAGTCTTAGAAAGTGAGGATTTTAACATAATATTGCTTGTAGGAAAAGTGCAGAATTCTGAACATAGATGACTTCCTCTCTCATCATAGCTGGCATGCTGGATGTTTACAGATATCAAAACTCTATAAATGCATATGCCATTTTCAGTAGGTTTCCGTTCATATTGTTGTGCTTTTTTCCTGTGTTCTATTTATCCGTACTTAGGCATCTTTGCAGACCTCTTTCTAATTTGTGAAGAGAATTCTTTAAAAATCCTTTATTTTTTCAATGTATTTTAAAATGTTTTCTCTAATAATATTTCAATATTTTTGATTTTAGAGAAAGAAAAGTATACTCTAGCAAGCACTACTGAAAAACTTTTATATATAGCAATTGTATGTGTAAAATACTACTTCATCTTGTTTCTGAATTTTCTTTATCCTGATGGCCTTCCTTATATGAACTCTTATCTTAATACGTGTCATACTTGCAAACATCTCAGTACTAAAACGTTCATTCTGAAAAAGTAAAGGTGATCTAGAAGAAAGTGATGGAGGTGCTATTTGGCATAACTTCTATTCCTGCCTGCAGGTGCTTTTCTGAGGAGAAATTGGAAGATCAGCCAGTCCAATCACTTCAACTGAAGTGTGTATTTTTGTTTTAAGTTCCATTTTCTTTTTGGCTTTTTCATGAAGATTATTTCATTTTGTCTGATTTAATCCAAAGTTTTAGAAGCTATGCTTCAAGCTGTGCTTATACCTTCTTGTTACGTTTTAGTATGACTATTCAAAGCCCATAAGTTGATGTTGATAATCATACTGGAATATTGACATGTTAATTTCAGTAGATATGAAAAGAACTGGTTTTATTTGTGCAGACTTCTCCAGTATGTGAACTTTGTTCTTATGGTTTCCAAAAAAAAAAAAAAAAGCTCTAATGTTGTTACAGTGCTGGCTGTGAGTAGTCTTCGAAATTTAGTAAGCTATTAGTTGGTATGCTGTCTTCCTGCTTACGGGAAAGAAGGGCATCTCAATTAAAAAATGATGAAGCAGGGAGTCTCTTATGAAATATGAAGGCCATTTTAAATTGAGTTTAACTTTGATATAGCTGAAGTTTTTCAGATAAAATATAAAATTCCATTTTCTGTATTTACACTTTGCATTTATATTTGTAGGCCAACAGGACAGTGTTCTGGCATTTTTCATTTCCTGCATTAAAGTGGTGTTTGGTTTGTACGCTGCACATAGCAATACATGACTAAATCTATTGCTTTGTCTCTGAAACCTTACATACAGAAGAGAAGAAGGCATAGAAATAAAGCTGCTCTTCATTATAGCTGCTTTATTATATCATTTTGGTAATCTTCTTGATTCTTGGTGTTTTCTGTTATATGAAGACATTGAAAATACTGAAACAGGCACTCTTGAACTAGACAGAAAACAGCATGTTGTGTGTCCAAAGGTCTTACGTTCCACTCCTTCGGTGCCTAACTGTACATATGGAAGTGTTTGTGCTAGAAGTATTTCTCCAGTATGGAATTCATGCAATATGTATAGAGAAAATTGTACTGTAGTTGTACTGTATCTTTCTTCCTGTAAGAAGATTTTTTTAATTTTCCACTTTGTATGGGGTTGATGTGAGCCATATCTGAGAGATACCAAAAGGCTGGATCTAATGATATAAGATTTTCTTGGTTCTTTCCCCCCTAGCCACTCCCCATTTCCCACTTTCCAATGCAGTATCAGATTTTAAAAGAATTTCTGACTTTCTCATGATAAAATGTTCCCATTAAGATCTGAATAAGAAAACAAGTAGTGAAATAAGCTACCAGCGTTTTATGCCCATGTAAAAGACTGAAATGAAACAAAAGAGGAAGACTAAAGATATTGGTAACTTTTTTGCAATTATGTATGTAATTTACCTTGTTTCAGAGAACTGTCTTCCCCCTTTATTAAAGAAGATCCATGTAAAGCATTTACCACCTTAGTAACATCATTTTTTTTAAATAAACAAGAAATGAAAAATCATCATTGAAAAGTATTTCAGCTATTCAAATCAAAATTTCTTTGTGTAAGTAATCTGTAATGGTTTCTTGTCTCTGTTTTGTGTTTTGCTTTTGTCACTTTGAATTTCTGTACAGTGTTGCTGGAGGGAGAGAGGAGAAATCATCTTAGTGTTTGTAAATATTTGGCTTTCTTCAAACAGCTTTAACACAACATTTTTCTGACATTGAAGCAAGCTTTTCTTCTGAAATCAAAGTTTACTTTTCCTTTGAACCAAAGAATCCTTGTCTTAGGGGCAGAAAAAGCATTACATTCTTCTTAATATGGTTGCAATACTTCTTCAGCTCGGGTCCTAAGAAAGCTGCATCATTTCTTTGTATGGAGAGCAATGATAGCATTGATATAGTACTTCAAATGCATACAAGTTTCAGTAAAATAGAATGATAATTTTGGAATACTGTTTTAAAATAGAATGGTCAATACATGCATACAGAATTTCTAGCAATTACTTACTCTCTGGGGTAGGGAAAGGAGGAGTATCCCTTAAAACATCTTAAAACATTCTTCTAGTAAAAAATTGCTCAAGGAAAAGAGTTGGAGGTGGCTACTTAAATGAGTTTACATGTAGTATTTTATATAGCTAATTTAGAAGTATTTGTTTCAAAAAAAAAAAAAGAAGAAAAAGATTAAAAATTTACCATGTTTTAAGCAGCTGAAATGTAATTTAGATTTATAATCTGCACCCATTCTCATTTATCAATGTAAATATATTTGTATGTGTTAACTTGGTGTCACAGGGAAAACCTAAAATCATTAGTTACATATGTCTTGAAAGATTCTGGTGTTGTTACGCCTTCAGTCTTAGGGCTCAGCTAAGTGTGTTTCAAGTATAAGAGGAATACTGCCATCTGTGGATAAAGCAAACTTAGAATTTCAAAACCTGAAGTAGCTGTAATTGGAAAATAGGGATGTATGATATACTGAAATGAAGACGGATAATTCACTGTGAATCTATGTCTCTTGGAAATGGATCTCATAGGTTTGCAGTGTTAGGCTATTCACCTATTTCCTAACTTTGAATGAAATTGTTTGGAAAAAAAAAATCACAAATATTAAGATAGATGATGAATCTCGCTTTATGATACCTTTCTTTCCTGTGGGAATAACTCCAGACAAGAAGCTCTTATTCTGTTGTACAAAAACACTTGGTCTGAGTCAGCCCTTCCCCAGTTACACCATCCAAAATGTAAGTTCTTTCTCCTGCATGTACCACCTGGATGAAAAGAAAGAGTACCTGATCAGTTGCCTATGAAGTCTTCCAGACAGTTGTTTATAAGTATTTTTAACATTCTGAATTTGTGAAATGATCAGATAGAATTTTGTAAAGTAAAATGAAATTGAAAAACAACAAACAAACAAACAACAACAACAACCTCAACACATGTGTTTTGTCGTGTATATTTTGGTCACTTCGGGCAGGTCACTTTGCCCGTTCTTGTTCCCTTGATTACTAACTGAACTACGTACTCTAAGATTATCTTCTTGTCAATACAAATGCAGTTAGAGAGATCAAAATACATAGGTTCCACTTTTCTGCTGCCTTTTGGTAAGGACTAAAAGCTGGTACTGTGAGGTGATGTGGTGAATTCAGCAAGTTATTTATATTAAAAGTTTTTATACTTAGCTCTTCTGAGGCTTTTCTAAATAATATATGTATTTTTTAAATACCAGTAGTTTGAAGTCTAGCAGGTAACCTCTGCTTCTGTCTGTGGATCCATGCTGCTCAGCTCCTATTCATGCACGTGTACCTCATGCTAGTGCTCGCAATGTATGTGCTGATGGCACATTTGGAGTTACGTATGTAATATGCCAATCATCAGAAAATGTTCATTCATAGATTACTGATTTCCTAGTTACTTGAACAAATTTCTATGCTAAAACTGGTAGGTGAAGTATGGAATTGGCAGAAGCTCTGCCTAATGGCGCTCTGAGTACCTCTTAGATGCTCTTCATCAAAAGACAAAAAGGCAAATGGCCAAAATCTTGTCTCTAGTCCTTGTCCCTGTAGTAAGAATGATTACTTGAAAGAATTGGGATGGAATAATGCCACTTAATGCAATGCATCTTGCAGCTTTTCTGAGGTCTCTTAAAGTTGTTTCTTTAAGGTATTGCCTATTCAGAAGTACAAGGAGAGGAGCATATAAAAGATTAATAGATTAATATACAGAAAGGGCATGTTCTGCTACAACTGATGTTTTTAAGCAAGAATATGGTGACATTCAGTTATGATCCAGTTTGTTGATGACAACATTCCTTGTAAATTTTCCCACTTTATTTTGTTCTAAATTTTGATAAATATCCGGTTTTAGCTCGTTCTATAACTACGACAAGATTTTTTTCCTGTCTTCTTCCATTAAAAAAAAAAAAAAAAAGACGAATGACTGAATGACTGTCCTGTGAGGCTTTCTCTAATCTTAGAGATTTTGGATGGTATTATTTTATAAATCACTTGCTATTTGTAGCATAGGAACCATCAGTACCAGTTTTCTGCAGTGCACTCCTCTTTTTCTCTGAGGAGTGATGTTTCTCTTTGGCTTCCAAAGCTATTGCCTGCTGGGCAATTGCCTGATGGGCTGTACCTAAACCTGCTAAATTGCTTTTCGTCTTTCCTTTATTTTCTTCTTTCCTGTATTCTGTTTCCCCCATCCATTTCTCAATTGTGCTGACACTGATTAAATGTACACGAGTCAAGCCTATCTTTAAATTACATTTGTAAATACAGCCTATCTGTTTGTCAGGACACTTGTTGCGGTCTGCTGTAGCATCCTTGTTGCACTGCACGCCACCCCCAGAGCAGACAGCTGCTTTGTGAGAGCCAGGAGCTGACTTGCAGCACCATCCTTAAGTTACTCAAGCAGGGACCTGTTTCATAAATTTTCTTACCCTGTGTGCTGTGTGAAAACGTTCAGGTTTTGTTTTTTTGTCCCTCCCCTGCAAAGCGTAGAAACATATCATGAGAAGTTCTTTGCATCTGATGCAATTAATTGCAGATTAGTACGAGAAGATAATGCTCTTCAGAGACTGATTGTTAGTTACAGCTTTTCCTTATGCTATTCTGGTATTGTAGGCAGTCACGTAATATGCAAGCAATATGTTGGGACTATATTTTAACTTTTCTCGTTTCATACTCTGAGGTGTGAATAAAAAAGGCTTGGTGAGGATCGGGTTCAAGATAATTTGAAGTCAAATTTTGCATCTTTTCCATCCATACAAAACACTTGTATGCATAGAATCCACATGAAGCGACTGCAAATCTATCCTAAATTGTAGGAGCTGATGTAATGATTGTTCTAAGGCTAAGTACTTTTGTGGAGGCAGTACATCTCAATGATTTTAAATGAATTCTGACTCTTAGCATTATGCAGTGCAATAACTGCTGGATCTTGCAAAAAGTTCAGAATAACTTTTTTAAGATGTGTGTGCGATTTGGTCCCTATTCCAGTGGGAGACAGAATGAGTGAATACCAGGACAATTAACTGAGTTGGACAGGTCAGAACCAAGTCATCTGAGGCTTTTGTGCATTAATGTAGACATTTCACGCATTTTCATTAATAGATCTCATTTACAGACAGACAAAGCATTGAATTCACGCTATACCTTTCTGTTCTGTGACTGAACAGTTGAATTTTCAGTCAGTTCAATATACTGCCTCCAATGATGATTTGAATTTTATTTTTTAAACTTGCCCATTTTATAGCATGGCTGTGTACAGAGACCGAACTTACTGGTGTCTAACTTTTCTTACTGAAAACCAAGACTTGCAAGATTCAATATCCTTTTCTTCACAGCAAAAAATAAAAATAAAGAAATGCCAGCAATATAGATAATCTTGCCTCTAGCCATCCTGATTTTGATTGACTGTAATGAACAGAGATCTTGCAACAGACTAAGCTGTCACCATACAATTATTGTAGTGGTGTTTTGGAAATATGCTAAAAGTAATAACCATCACTTACAAAAATGTTTTAAGTGTCAGGTTATAGTCTTGAATGAACCAGTCACTTTCTTTCATTTCTAATGTAACAGTAGCTCAGAAAAACAACAACAAAAACAAACAAACAAAAGAACACCACAAAGATAACATTGAACAAGTTGAAAGGAGACTCTGAAACAATGAATCCACAGATTGATGTGGGAGGTTATTCTGATATACGCACTAATTACATATATATCAACATAAATATTTATGAACCATTGGCGATGCTGCTTTTGAAACATGCTCTGCAAAGCAGGAGTTTCACTCTTTGGAATATGAGTATATTTCAAAGGCAGTTTTTCTTTCAAATTAGCATGAGAAGTCAAGTTTTTCCGAGATGAAAAATCAGCAAGTTATTTCCACATGATAAAATTTAAAGTGTTTATACTACTGTAGTCGTGTATTTTTTTTACTGGTGAGCAGAAGGAAAATGAATCAGAATGTAAGTGCAGTGTTTAATTTGGTGTAGTGCAAATGAGAATGTGAAACTCTTGAGGCTTCCTCTGTTGCCTCTAACTTTTATCTAAGTTATTAAGTAAAAATTACTTCTACAACGTAGCAAATCACACTGAAATGCTGTGGCCTGAGTGGGAATGCCAAATAAGCAATGCATAATGCTGTGTTGTGGTTCTGAGTTGGTGAGTTTATTTTGTCTGGAAGTAGAGCTAGAAAACATTAAACCAACATTTGTGTTAGAAACATGTAAATTTCATCACTCATTTCCAAATTAATATCTTATGCAAAGTTACTGTGCAGTTCAGTGCCTGAAGAGGACCACAGTCTACAGTGGGAGAGCAGTGTCACTGTTATTTCTCTGGCATGTTACGAAGTCTTGGGATCACCAGCTGCCCTTGGAGGACCAACAGCAGTTTCTGCCGATGGCTGCAGGCAGTCCAGGTGGATGAGGCTGCAGTTGGGCAGAGCTGCTTATCTTGGAACAAGGCAGTGTGGGGCAAGTGATAAGCAATACCTTAAAGCTGTAGGAGACAGTGGCTACTGGCTCAGTGCTTCAACTGAATTTTTGTCCATCGATCTGTGTGAGCAGCAGCATAGTCAGACCTTAGCTAGCCTTGAACTCAGTAAGGGCTTCTGCCGCTCCTGGTGCAAAGTCTTGTCTTTCTTATAAACAGGGCTATCTGGTTTCTTCTGGGCCTGATCCACCTTTATATTTTTTTCTTTTTCAAACTCTGCTGTTGGGTTAAATGGCTTCATTGACACAAAATATCATCAACTTTTAAATGCAAGTATATGTAGCTGTGGTATATTTTGGATCTTTTTACAACTCATTCAGTATATTGCTCTCAAATATATATATATATATATATATATATATATATACACACATTTATATATATATGAAATGAATACGAGCATTTGAAAATGGCAGGATGAGGGGTTTGATTTTGTTTGTTGCCCACATTCAGTCCTTTATCTACACACAATTATTTTCATTAATGTTACACATAACAACACCTAACATTTACATTGATGACTGTATAGGAAAGCAGCTCTATTAGCTGGCGTGTCTTACCTCAGGTTTCTTCTATACTGTTAGCAAAAGTAACAGCTCTCAAAATGTCATTTCTGTATTTATTTTTCCCTAGCATGTTTGATTTTACAGATGGCTAATATTTCATTCATAGCACAGCAGTAGCCCTGAAGCAAAGGGGATAGTTGGCCAATCTTCTTTTTCAGTGTCAGTAGCTGGCATTTATTTTCGTCTGCTGTGTATATTAAAAAAAAAAAAAAAAAATCTAACTTGAAATCCTCAATCCATGATTATTTAGCATCAACGTCGTACATTCTTTTCCTGAGAAGTAGAAATACAATAAAAATTTAAATGTCTTCCTGCTAAGTAGTGGAATTGAAGTAGTTGTAGAAAGAAGATACACTGTGCTGAACAGTAGGAATGCTGTATTTTGCCAGAGCTATGCTTTTTTTTTTTTTTTATCAGCTCACTGAGGCAAGTCTATTTTTCGAAACAAATTATTTTTGAGAGAACTGTGTAAAAGAAACCTGATCTGAAAATGCTTGCAACTCTTCTCATTTTGGAAGGCTTTCTATATTCTGAAACACTGCCAATACTTAATATTGGGTCAAATATTTGCTTTTCTTTTTGACGGTGGTTTTGGATGTGCTAACCAAGCACTACGTGTGTTATGTTGGAGTCGTGTCACCAAACCCCCTAACAGTTAATTAAAAGACTCTACTGAATACTTTGAATGTACAATGACTGCATCATACTGATCTATATTTTCTAAAGTGTATGTGATTGGAAGGTGTGAATTACATTCATGTAACTTCTTTAACATGTGCTGCCATAATGATTATTTGCTAAGTTAGGAACCAGCAAGGATATTAATGTAAAAAGTTTCTTATCAAGTGTGACACGTGACTTATTTTGGAATCATTTTGCTGTTTTTTATTTTTCAGTGTGGTGAAAATCTCTGCTAACAATATGATTTTCTGTATGATAATTTATTTGGTCCACGTACTCAGGCCTTGAGTTTTGTAACTTACCTCAGAGATTAAACTATGTCCAGTCTTAATTATACAGTGGTTGCATTCATTTGCAACAGATCAGTTAATTACACATTAATCAGAATTCAGCTGGATTGTAAAACCTAGCCTGTTTAAAAGCACATAAAGTTCATATGCCAATCAGCATGCCTTGATGAGATGTGCTGGCATCTATTGCCAATACATCAAATTTATCTTTTGCTCTTTGTACAGGAGCTCTGCACAACTTCATTCCATATCTCAGAGCAATCTGTAGCACTGTGATACATGTCCAAATATCCTAGGGCATGCCCTAGGATCAGAAAGACCTGCCAAGGACCATGCTCACAAATAGGTTTTCTCTGACTCCAAGGTAACTTTGTAAATGAAGCAGGTCTTTGTAGGCATCACTGTCAATGAAATGCAATCAGAGAATGTGAAATAAGCTCCTTAAAGTAAGGGCTATCAGAGCACTGCTACCTTTTGTTTGAAGTGTAAGCCATGCGTTCAGCTTGGCTACCCTCACACAAATCTGTAAATGATACGTCTGAAAACAGCAAAGACCATCTACCCATGTGAATTACAATAGCGTATGCATTTTCACAGAAAGGATGATGAGTGGATAGGCAGGTAGCACTTCCAAGGTGTGGACACTTTGAACACTGCTGCTTGGATAATACTGCCACTGTTGCGCTGGAATCTTCTGTAGGAGGAATGCTACAAACTGGAAATATTTCAGAATAGGACATGCGTAACTCTGTAGCTGTTCCTGCTTGGTTTTACTTGTTTTCTGTTTATTTCAACAAATTTCCAAGCAAATGTCCTTGTGCTTCCAAAGTATGGCTCAAGTTAGATATTAGTCATACAACAGATTTCAGCTGTTGTATCTGTTTAGAAACAAATAGACCATTTGATTGCATTTTAATATAAATATATATTAAATGTTTTTGATTTTGTGTATTTATACAAATGTATGAGCTCACAGTAGTGAGGCATTACAGTAATAGATTGCTTTGAATAAGTGTGACATCCTGCAAGTGGGATACTGCTTGTACCTTCAAAATTCACAAGTCAGTTATGTAGCTTTCAAAATATAAATAAATCCATTTCTTTAAATACATTGAAACATATTTGGTGTGTGAACTGCAGATACTTTTGGCTGGCAGGGTGTTTTTTGTTTTTCTTCAATTTGATTTTTTTTAATCATAGAGGTCTAACATCAGTATCCACAGCATTAAGACTGAGCGTATAGGAGGTAAGTCTCTAGACCGTTCCAGAGCACCTTTGCCTGACATGGTGGCACTATACTTGCTCTACTTTTTTTGGTGTTTTCCATCTTTTTGAGGGAAAGGGTGGTGTAGCTAACAGTAAGATGCTGTGTACTTTTTAAAGATTATTACAATAACCACAGAGTTCAGTTTTTGAAATTGTCTTAGTGGGTGCCCCAGTCGCTGTAAAACAATGGTAAATGAGGTGTTTGAACCCGTGAAGGTCTTAACAAGATAATTTTGAAACAAGTACTTTTTAAATAAGTCTTTAAATGTATTCTCAGTGTGCCAGGGTGAGTCACGTTCAGGTGGAGGGCAGGAGGCAGCTGACAGGAAGCTTTAATGTAGGCTCAAAGCAGCAGCTGTGTGATTCTGGGAGGAGTCTTGGGAATGTAATTCTTTGAGGGTATTAGATAGGAAGAAGTTCAGAGCTGTTACTAGAAGTGTTCTCTGATAGCTGATTTGTGCTATGGTTTCAAGAAAATGAGACTTTGTCTTACTGTTTTGTTTGGCATAGGAAAGAGTGGCTTGATGTGTGGACAGTTGAATGAATTCCTAATTCAACATCTATCTCCCTTCTACTTTCCTTGTTGCATCAGTTCTGTGTATGAAGCATATATTGAGCAAATAAAATACTTCTAGTGCATATAGTAGTGTATTTACAATAAAGGAGATGATTTCCCAGAGTAGATGATGTGCCAGTTGTGAAGAAGACTTTCTTTATGTGTTTGAGTAGAAGATGAGAAGGCTTACGTTTTCTGTGCACTATTTTCACTTTTCTAAGAACTGGGTTATTTCAAATACATAAGAAATTTAACAGCTCTTTTTAGAGTCAGATGCTATGAAGAAGTTTGTCCAAAAAAACAAAAATAATAATTGTTTAGATTTATGTATATCTGCTGGGGCTTTTTACCTTCTTGTATCAAGTTGTGCTCCCAGATAGCTGCTTTGCTTGTTGTTTTTACATACCTTGCAGTCCTTTTTCTACTGTAATTAAGTTTTTGGTGAATCTCCAAACTACAAATGCAACCTTTTTTTTTTTTTTTTTTTTTTTAAACTTATGGACTGCTTTTTGAGTTGGTCCAAACTTTTATGTCAAATTTTTCTCATTTTGTGCTTTTAGAAAATGCATATTTACTTAATTTTAACTACGTTTGCTCCTATAGCAAGCACAGAATATTACTGAACAATGTAAACTTTCATTGTTGATTTACATCATATGAAAAGCTTTAACTTCCTCTTGTATCAAATATCATTCAAGTGGCCTTTTTTGTTAGTTTTCATTTACTTTCACTTGCATAATCCTTTATCTACTTCCTCAAAATTAGAGGATGAAATTCTAGATTAACCAAAGCCAGTAAGCAAGCTGCCATTTACTTAATGTATTATGGGAAAAAATCCGTGTTGTGTGACCTCTTCCTGTTCCAGTCTGGCCCTTGATTCGCCTTTGAAATACATTGACCTGTCAGTTGTGGTATCCGGCAATACCCAGCAGTATGTCATACAGAAAGAATTAGCTAGAACTTATTTGACCACATCTGTTCAGGAAAGTTTCTTCTTGGAGTGTTTGCTTTTTTTTTTTTTTGGTGGTGATTTTTTTTTTAATTTTATAGACCTTTGCAGTATAGTAAGAAAAGATGTGTTGTGGAATATCTGTGTTTCTAAATATTTCTGGGATCTCTTGAAACTGGTTACCTAAATAATATATACAGTGCATGTAGGCATGAATACTGTGACATTTCCACTATGCTTGCGAGTTATAATCTGTTGTTTTTGTCAAGATTCAGCTAATAGGAAACAGAATAATGGAAATGAGTGTAGTGTAACAGCAACATGTTTAGTTTACATTGTTACTCAAATTGTTAAATACTGTATATGAGAATAGTTTAAATTTTAAGTCTCAAATGTATTATTCTGCCCTGGGGAAGGGGTGCTTACATCTAAGCATTCATAGCAATCTATTCTACCTAAGAATAGGTAGAATAACCATCCTCTCAAAGTCCCTTCTGGTCTAGATAACTTCTCATCTAGATGACATCTTTTCTTGTCCACTTGTATGAACTGCTGAAGCTCCTAAGCTCTGTTCCCTAAAGTATTTAAGGAACAACTTGTCTGCCCATAGAACTGAATGTTATCAGTGGTGATACTAACATTTCATTAATATGAAATACTCTTCTGTTGAAACACTACAGAAATGTAAGTGAAAGTGTTTATTACATAGAAATGTTTCTCTGTTTAAATATAGTTCTGAGTGTGCTGCACTTTACCTCTGCTGAAAAGAAAAACATAAATCATACTGTACAGTGTCATGGTCTGTCCACTCTGACTGTGCCAAGCTATTCCTCTGTGTAAGTGAGCTTCGCAACCATCCTGCCTTTCCTGATGCAAGTACACAGAGTCGACGCTTCCGAGTAGAAATAGTTGTGGTTTCTTTTCTACAATTGATCTGACAAAAGAAAGGATCAGTTTGAAAAATGAGGACTAAACAATACTATTTAATACCACTGGAACTTTTGAAGAACTGTAAAATTATTTCCTTTAAGAACTTGGAACAGTTTTTATCAACATTATAGAATTTCATGGTACAAAAACTCAAGCTTTCTACCATCAGCAGAAAATGAGTGAAGACAGGCCAACCTTGATAGGACAGGGTTGCAGAGAGAGAGGCAAGGCATTCATTGATACACCACAACCCAGAAAACGCTATTTTGCTTTAAACTTTCTTGAAGAGGGGGACAGAAGTGTGCTTAAACATTATCAAAATATAATAA
The DNA here is from genome assembly GCF_963932015.1 of Anas acuta. Taxonomy (NCBI): domain Eukaryota; kingdom Metazoa; phylum Chordata; class Aves; order Anseriformes; family Anatidae; genus Anas; species Anas acuta. Next base: position 105,934,969 of record NC_088979.1, on the reverse strand, counting down.
TAATAACAATAACTACATTTTAAAGCTACTTAACATTTCAGTTCTAAGCAAGGCTCCAATCCACTCATAGTTCTCACTGATTAGTTTTTTCAAGGTACTTGCAGAGAAAGCAGACTAAAAAATATAAGAAAACAAAGTAATATTGTCTTCCAATAATTATGTTGTAAGCTCTTGCCAGTATATGACTTGCACGTACATATAATGCAACCTGCTGCCTCGAGGCAGGGTCAGATTCCCTGCATAATTTGATCCTGCTTCAATAGATCAGATTGGACTGGAGGTGGTTATAGGTGCCTCATCCCAATAAAACTTAGTGGAACAGTTTCACCACGCTTAGAGTGTCCTCTCCTGTCCCACCCTGTCACAGTCATCTTTGAAAATTGCTGTGCTCTTTCTTTACCCATGTAGAGGACTGGATCATAATATATTGATCATAGTATTGATCACTGTTTATAACCATACTTGTTTCAGGAAGTTGTTTTCATGCCCTATTACTCAAACTTTAACAAGCAACTCCAGTTCTTTGAATTCTTTTCCATAGTGCAAGTAACTTGGTAAACAGATGTAAAGCAAAAAGGAAAATGTTGTCTTCAAATACTGTGATAGAATACAATAGTTTAGAAAGACTGTGAGGATAACAAATAATCTTTGGGCAGCTACCTGAAATGTGAGACAGCAAGAGCTTTGGGAAACCAAGCTAGTATCTTCATATGAAACTGTATGTGAGGAAGTGTCAGCTGGCTTAAAGTTCTTTCAGAGAGATCTGCTGAAGGAGAGAACTGTGAGGGAATTTGTTTTCAGGAGCTGAAGGGCAGTTCTGCTCTGTGTCATGCAGATGCATGAGTTAGTGCAAAGATCTCAATGTGTTCCTGCAATGTTCTGTGTTATAGCCATTCTCCCCAAAAGAGATGCTTCAATGGGCCAGACACAGCCCTTGGAAATACACATGGGAACTAGGGTGTCAACTGTATCGTTTTAGTGGCATGTGAATGTAATAGACATAAAGTAAAATATATTTTGCAGAAGTTTGTGATATGGGCTTATTTCCTTGGCTTCTCTTTTACTTTGCAGTGGTATTTTACTCTTGAATTCTATAGAGACTTCGAAACATTTTTTTCCAGTTTAAAATGAAGACATACAAGATAGTAGAATGTAGCTATTACTGGTTGTGGGAAATGTCTTTTAATGGAATTTCTGTTGATCTCTTATTTGGTAAATAGGCTGTGTAAAGAATAGGTTACAATAAATTGGTTTTGAAGAGGATATTTTAGAGTATTTATCATTGTGAACTTTTAAAGTGCTGTGATCAGCTAATATTTCATCAGGGGAAAAAAAGCTAATTAAATATTGCATGTTGCAGTATATGTCAAAATGGAGGCCTTCTGATAGGGATGAAAACTTAGTGTCTACACGCAGGTAAAGATTAACTGCATTTGATTTGTCTAGGCTTGACAACCTGTGTACAAAGGAATAGCCTGATGTGATTTGAAATGGCCAGGAAATTAAATATGAAAATGAGAGTACAGGACCTTTTAACAATAATATTAAATTAATACAGTATCTTGCAAGTGCACAGATTTGGTAAGCATTTGTTTACTTCTACTAAAAAAAAAAAAGTAAATTATGAATTTAAACAAAGTCTCTTATACCAGAATATTTGCTTTTCTGGGTGATTTGTTTGTATTAACCCGTGGCATTTTGCCTTAATGACTGAGAGAATAATGAAGCAGATCTGTTTGCTTTGACAAGAAGGCATTTATTGCGAGTGACATATACTGCAAAGGTATCTCTTTTGGAGGAGAAAAGGTCAGTAACCAGCAAATGCTTTAAAAAAATAAAAATAAAAGTAATGAGATCCTTGGAGTGGTGAAAATAACATATAAAGCTAATGTTTTCTTGCTGAGCAATGTTGTACAGGTTTTTTGTTAACAAAAACTTTGGTACATGTCACAAATAACTTTTATATACACACAGTTTTATTTGGTTTATAAATAAATGAAAATTATGCTGTACTTTATTCTTTTCAATTTTGCAAGAGCTAATATTCCTCAACATACAGCTGTTTTGTTATGAAAGTCTTGTGCAGAAAATTTCACTGCTACCAATGGTCATCAGAGCAGAAAGGCTTAAAGCAGAATTAAAATGTGTACTACTTAAACGCCTTAATATTCAGATAACGGGTGATATAATGTGTAGTATAATATTTGGAAGTGCAACCTGTTGCTGTTGTATGTGTGAATCTAATACAGGCCTCCATGTTGGCTTCTATCCATTTAAAATTATTTTTTCCTCCTGAAAATGAGTAGAGGCTGACAGTGTGTCAGGAGATATCACCATTCAAGCTTCTTGTATTCTTAAGTTGTTTTCAATATTCTGCTTTTAGACACCGTTGAAAACAGGTAGCTCGGATAAAGGGACATTTTTTATTTAGGTATTATTTAGGTATGGCATTCCAGTCTTATTTGTTAGTGTTGAAAACCATGCTTTCAAACAGTTGGCTGTGATAACAGTTTAGATTGAGAAGTACTAAAGAAAAAAAGCTATAAAGGTAGAAAAGATAATTATAATGGAGGACTTCGTTTAGTGCTATAGAAATGTATTCAGTGTTATTCTGGTGTAAGAACAAACTACATCCATAGAAAACCTGAAAGATTTCTTCCTGAAGCAACAAGCCTGACATACCTGGAATTCCTTAACATTTCCATTACGAAAAAGATCATTCAGTTTCTTGTTCAGTAACCATTTTAAGGACTGAGTACTTTCATGTGTCTTTAGGGATTCTGTTTTTTTTTTTTTCCTTACTGCATCACACTAGAGGACACGTTCTTTTGTTTCTGTAGTACAGGCAAGGTTCAGCATCTCCTCCCTTCTCCTATGTCTTCAGTCATTTCCAGTTGATCCACACACACATCAGCGATGACAGTGTTCTTCAGCTGGAGATGAGGATCCCAATAGAAAAATTCATAATTGAGGTGTGTGTCTGTGTGCAGTGGTGCAGCAGAGGTTTAAGAACAAAATGATTGGTATAGATTTATCACTAGCAAGCTAAGTAAATATTCTCATCTTCTATTATTATATTCTGCAACAGGAATATAATTCCTTCCTTTGTGCTCATTTTCAGTCAGCCTGAGTTGCCATGTTCATCTGGAAGATGACAAGATTCTGGTGGGGGTGAGCTTTTCTCAAGGGAAGAGCTGTCCCCAGAACAGGTCACTTTTGGTGGTCTCTAGGCAGATACCTTTATACTGTGTCTTAGCACTTCTGCTGCTGACCTCACAAGTATCCTATTCTTACTAAGTAATACTCCCGTCCTCTTTTGTATTTATAGTCTCATAAAAACAATTTCATTAGTGTCCTTACAGAGTTTATAAATGACACATTAAAACCAATCTTCTTAAGTCAAGTACTCAAGGGGTCTTGCAGAAAAGTCTAGTGCTAATTTCTGTACTATTTTTTGGCATTTCTCTGGCAGGAAGTTTCTTGATCACTATCACTTTTTTCCATACTAACCTTGTTTTTTTCTGATTAAATGAACTTGTGTCCAGTGCTATCCTATGATCTACTCTAGTATTAGGTTTAATATATTGCTCTTGTTAAGACAGTATGATACATTATTAAAAGTCAAGTTAGTGTACAATGTTCTACTTCTGTGAAGTCCTTTCTGTACCTTATTCCATTTCCTTACAGGCCTTTGGTCTCTCAAGTCTGTTGTGAAGTCTTACATATTATTATGGCACATTTAGTAATTTCTTGGATCAATCCCTATATCTTAATTACTGGAGTTATATTTGCCGTTCCTATATCATAGTTGTCATTTAGTTCAAATAAATCATAATTGTTTCAGCGATACAAGTTACGAATTACTTTCTCAAACCCATTTGAAACTCAGGTTTTTGCTCCCATGTCTAGTGTGATCCCTGTTCTATTCACTGCCTTCCCTTCACTTTGATTGACAGCACAGGCACGATCATAAACCTGTTTAAATCTGTCACGTTACTTGTCAGCAGCAGGTAGGTTACCACTTGGCAAAGGAATTTCCTGGATCACATTTGTGACTGCAGGACCACTAGCCACCTTACAATACTCTGTGACTTGATGTTCTAGAGATTTGCCTGCATGTGGTATTGGGCCAGCATCATGTCACAAATATTCCTGTCCATGGTGTTTAGAATACGTGGTAATTTTAACATCAGATGATGTACTCCTTTACTATAATAATTAAAGGTAATACAAAAGTAAGATCACGGCATTTATTAAGGAAAAGATAGTTGAACCCCATTTGTGCTACCTGAATATTAATCCTGTAGATTGTAGACAGTTTCTTTGTGCAGACTTAATGAAAGGTTTTTTGATTCTAAACATAAAATATTAATTAGATACCAAAATACCAATTCAGAGCCTTCAGAAATGCGTGTTTCAAAGAAATCTTTGCACATAACACTGCACTTCTAAGAAACTTTGTATGGAGATGATGAAAGGTGGAAAGAAAGAGTGATCCAGCCGGTGGTCAAAACAGTCTCTTTGGATATGGAAGATCTGAGTTTCAAAACAAATAAAATATTTATCCTGATTTTTCTCCTCATAGATTGGAAGGATTTCTAGTCCATTTCAGAAGATAAGAGAAAAACATTTTTCACAGAACTCTTCTACCAATACATCTCTTTTTACCACTACCTTATACATGATATTTCCGCTGGGTTGTGTTTAATGCAAGAACTGTACTATAATGTTTGCTTGAAATTATTTTGTTAGTATTTACTGAATCAATGTGTCATTGAAAGCTGGTTTTAGATGCTGAAAAACATAAAGGTTTTCAAGTTGTCTATCCCAGCTATTTCACCAGGAGTCAATTTGGAAATCATCTTGATTATATTTTCATGTGGATAGCAAGATTAAATGAATGCTAATAATGAAACTCATTCTCTTAGAATTCTAATGTATTATGGAGCTTCTTGTATGGTTCAGGTAATATGAATGTTGTTAAGCCTAGTTACTTAAGGGTCTGAAGATGATGTAGTTCAAACATGAGTAAGTACAAAGGATCAGAATTTCATAATATCCAAGAGCTTCACATTCAGGGAAAATGAGAATTAGTTGTTTGAAATGTTTATGCTTTGAAGTGGTGATAAATGTTATCTAGATCTTACATTAAATGTTATCTAGATCTTATTTACATTGATTCTATTTATATTCTGTAGATTGTTGCATTGTCATCAATATTCAAAAAGGTAGTGAAGTTAAATTCAAATCAGTTATAACTCCCAAATGAGCTGATTATCTGGCTTGTGTAAATTAGCATAACTTTACCACTTACTTTGGTAGAAATGTGTTAAGGTAGACCAGCTGAGAATCTGTCCCAGTGTGTCCAGTCTTCAGCTCATCTGTTTTAAATAAGATCTTAAAGAATTTTGGATCATTTATATTCTCATTCAACCTTAAATACCTAATTAGACTTCTACCCTTTGAAGTATCAATAAGCTTATTGCTTTAACTGCTCTTAAAGTATTTTATGTCATACTTCATTCAAAAAAACAAACCAAAATACCAGACATCTCTTAACATTGCCTGCATCTTTTAAAGATGTCCTCAGTTCTGTTTATCCTGATTCTTTGAGAGAAAATAGTTAGTAAAGATGTCTGAAGAAGAGAGATCGAGGAAACTAATGACCTGTTGGGCTCAGCTACAAAGTAATCTTTGTCAGCATAAATACTTTGTGGTGTAAATGTATTTCTGTCACAATAAACAAGTGTGATGTAAATTTTCATTATAGTGATAATGTTAATTCCTTTGTTGGGACCATGATCTTGAAATCTTGTATGCAATAAAGTTGCACGATATGTAGGGAATAGCAGACTTGAATTGATTCATAGATAAAAATTAGTATGCATTGCACTTCAATGATTTGTCTTTGTTTTGTTTCTCTAATCAAAATCTCAGTTAATTTGAGCCTTGTTCTCTACCTCCTCCACATTAGTTCCATTGTCTTGATTTGCATCATTTGTAGCAGCTGGCTTCTTGTCAATCTGTACTTTGGACCTTTATATCAAACACCAAATTAATTACAGGAAAAAGAAATCCCAATAGTACTTCTGTGCTTAGAGGCTTTCACAGCTATTAAGTGAATGCTTCTGCTTCTCATTGGAGAGAAGTGGAACATGGAGAAGGGGGCAGCATGTACTTCACAGGTACATTTGGCTATCTCTAGCATCATCCAGTTACCCCTACCTTCCCTTTTCTAGCACCTCCCTTCTTTCATTGTAAAGTTAAACTAGGAAAAAAGCAATTAAAAAAAAAAAGTGTGAGATCTGTTTCTTGTTAAAAGATGTGTAGACTCAATGCTTTTCATGTGCAGAAGCACTTTATGTAGTTAATTAGAAGGCCTGCTGCCATCCTAAATGTTTGTACCTTTTCCTGAACTAATATAATTTTTTTCCGTCAGGTTGACAAACTTAAATTTCTCTATCTCAAGTCTACCTCAGAAATAAAGAGCACCTTTTAAAGTTAATCAGCAAATACAAAGGGCTCACAAGTACATTGTCCAGAAGATGCCCTCACTAACAGATGTTAGTGCAAGCAATAAATGTTTAGACCTACGTTCTTTTCTAAATTCTAAGTAATTTAGTCTTTTATCAGGTTGCTAAACTGTTAAATTCCTTTTTTCTTAATGACTGATAGTAGCAGTTAAGACAATAACTTTTAAAATTTTGCTGTACTTATGTTTTATGCAAAATAAAAAGGCAAACAGCACTAAAACAGTAGAAACTGTTGTGGGGAAACAAGGAAAGTGAATGGAGGTGGCAGACTTGCTTTATGGTCTAATCATGATAGATACGCTCTGCTTAGAGTGAAATACTCCATTGAAATGATGTGCTAGATTACTGTAACTTATTCACTATCTTCCATTGCTTTATTCTCCTGTTTTTATCACAGAATCACAGAATTGTCTAGGTTGGAAGGGACCTCAAGATTATCGAGTCCAACCTCTGACCTAACGCTAACTTTGTTTTTCTTGAACAAATAGCTATGATTTTCTTGGCTATTGTTTCAATACATACTATCTCTGACTTTCTGATATTTCTTGCTCTCTTTAACTGAGCTGTCTCATGTAGTCCATCTTTTCAATAGTGCACTGATCATGAAAGAAGGTAATACCTTGCCCAGCTCTTAGGAGAATATTGCATTTGGTTAGGTATAGTGTCAGTTTTGTAGCAATATCTTTTCCTCATTTTCAGTACCGTATTGTTAGCACAGTTTAAGAGCTAGTCCAGCATTATTCCAAGGTTATTTTCATTGTCCTGCTGTGATTCTGATTCTTTTATGTTTGTCTTCTGGTTCTGAGCGGAATATGAAATTTAGTGGTTTAGCTTTTGAATGGGAAATTTAATTTACAGCTTGTCAGCTTGCTTACAAAATGGGTACCAGTGTGAAGGATTCTGCTAAATATATATGTAGCCTGCTCTTTTTTGTTCTTTGTTCACTTCTTTGTTCCCAAAAAAAGCACGGAAATACACAAAAACCACTTTGAAAATGTAAATTCATAGCTGTCACTGCTGACCATATCCTCGGGGCCTCCCAGGCAACACAGGCAGTGTGAGACAGCAGATGGTGGCTACACATGCAGGGTATCCATCCAGGAAACAGCACTTGCCATCCCTCGGCATCCATGTTCTTTGTCTGCCCACAGAACTGCAGTTTATTGCCAAAAGTTGAGTGTCTGCCTGTAGAAATACTAGGATTTTTCGTATAAACCCTTTTATATTTGATCACATTAGTTTTGTGTGTTTCCAGATACACCACTTGTTGCCTCTGATTTGCAGTGAGTAGATATTCTGCGTGCTCTACATAAAAAGTTTGTGGTGAACCAGCTATCACAGACTTTGAAATGTGTCTAACTTTCAAAGTACTGAACTTCAGTCAATTCTGTGTAAAATGAACAGTCTAATGTGGCTGGGAGTCTACTAGGCAGCAGGTTATAGCACAAGTAAGAACCATTAAGTTCACCTGGATTTGCATCAAACTGTAATAATGATGGTATATGAAACAAAACAAAGTTTGCATACGTGAAAGTCTTTCAAAATACTGCATTCCAGATGAAGTGTTGGCATGAATCTTTTAGCTTTGGCAGCTGAGATTTGCTTCGGAGATTGTACATAAGCCAAGCTTTCTTCTTCCTTGGTTAAATGGCAACTTTTTTTCCTGCACTTTTTTAATGGAGTTTGACCTAAGTTTGAATAAGCCTGCTCCATGTCTTAAAGTGAAACATGTTTTGTTGCCCAGTTGTGGGGGCTAGTTAATTGGGGTGAGACTTACAGAACATTACTGCTAGACAAAAACAAATGGAAATACTGCGTTTGCACACAGTCTGTGGGACATGAGCCATTAGGCATGTGGAAGAAACCAGAGCTGAAACATGCTTTGTGCCAGTCCTGGAAAGCATCTCTGGTGTGTGTGACATGGAGCATTATGTATGGGAAAGAAGCTCCCTTTGTAGGGTGGCTGACCCAATACATATTGGTAGGTTCCTGAAGCACAAAGCCCCTTAAGTCTCTTGTTTTCAGTATCAAACACTGAATGCATCACTACGCGCTGTGCTTCACTCTATACTACCTAGCTCACTACTTGAACTACGATGTCTTTCTCAATTTTTCTAGAAAGTGAGGAACAGTGATTCAAGTCACTTTTCCTAATAGTTATTTTTATACCACTGGAAGTGGTGATGACAGTATCTGTACCCTGGATAAAAAATCAACAAAGTGGTCAAAGTTGGCACAACTGATCTTTTTATTTTTTTTTATTTTTTATTTTTTTACTTTTTTGTTGTCATTCAGTTGATAAAACGGGAGATAGTCTCTGTGGTTGTAGAAGTTGACAGTATGAATGATAGTGCCAGTTTCTGTTAAGTGCTACAAAACAATGGACTTGCAGTGTTACAGTGATGTTTTTAGGTTTTACAGCAACTCCAAAATTTGTATCCTGCTAGACGGAACTATTTTTGTTTGTTTGTTTGTTTTAAGGCACGGAAATGAGAAATTATTAACGATACCATCATAGCACAGAGGATAAAATCCATTCATCCACTCAGGCTTCCCCCATAGTCTTGGGTATTTAGCTCTGCTTATTTTATTGGCCAAACAAACCTGTTAACCAAGCATGAAAGTCCTAAGAACGGCTTTAATAATAAAAAGAACCAATTTATATTTGAAGAAGTATTCTTTGGACTACTTGTAGAAATGAAACTTATTTTAATGTATTTTACTTCTGTGTTGTTGTTTTTTTGTTTGTTTTGTTTGTTTGTTTGCATATGACTTTACATCTCCTTAATATTTTTAAATTCAGGTAATGAATTTGGGCATCCTGAATGGCTTGACTTCCCCAGGAAAGGGAATAACGAGAGCTATCACTATGCCAGAAGACAATTTAATCTTACTGATGATCATCTTCTTCGCTATAGATTCCTAAATGCATTTGATAGAGATATGAATAAATCGGAGGAAAGATTTGGCTGGCTTGCATCTCCCCCGGTAAGCTGTATATACTAAATAATAAGTTTTTAGTCACTAGTTGTGTACGTGCTCAGAATAACAACAATACAGAATTTACATGCAGAAATTTTAAATAGCACTTTATTATGCACTGTGTAATGCCCACTATATATTTGAAGTTGTCAAAACATGTCACTGGAATATCTTCCACGGATAATGGCAATCTGAAACAGCCTCCTTTTAGTTTCCTAGCAAGCTCTTTTCCTATTATTTTTGCTATTTTTATTTAGTATGTGTAGATGGGAAAAAATAAACTATAAAATAGTGTGTAATCCAATCCAGGGATTGCTTTGGAAAAGTGTAAATTGTTGTGACAATTTAATTTTACATAAATAATTATTTTGTTACTGAGAAAATGCTTTACATAGAGTATAGTGTAAGTTATAGTCTCCTAGTTTTCAGCCTGTCACTTTTGCATTTTCTGTTTTACATAAACATAGCACTGTATTTTTTATTATAGCAACTCAATTATCATTTCTCAGTGTTAAAATTATTTCATATTAGTTATAATCCACTTTGAAGATTTTTTTAAATATGCTTCTAGTTATCAATGGCATTAGCTAATAGAGCAAAGGTGGTGTATGTCCACCATTTCAATGTGGTTTTTCAAAGCAATTTCTCACACATTAAAAAAAAAAAAAAACAAAAAAAAAAACATACTGCCTCATTTTCCAAATTACTAGCAGAAGCGATGCTGATTGTCATAACAAATAGATGGAAAATTTAATAAAAGAAATCAATTTTTTGCTAAATAAAAGTGTGATAAAAAGACCATGTTATTAATCTTTGCTGAGCAAGATTTTTTCCGTTGCTCTATATACCTTGCATACTTCTACCTCTTTAAATTCCCTTTTAAAAACTAAGCTGCAGTTTAGTGACCAGAAGTTTTTTATTACATTACATAGGCACTACAATTAGTTTGCATGGTAATGCTCACATCTATACTGCTTGAATCTTGTATAATTTTACTTGAAATGATGGATTGCAGCAGTGTTTTTCTTATTTTCCGTAACTCAATTAGAAATTAAATACTACATAGTAATGGGATTATTCTTTTTTCCTTCCTAGGCCTTTGTGAGTGAAAAGCATGAATCCAATAAGGTCATTGCATTTGAGAGAGCAGGTCTTGTTTTTATTTTCAACTTCCACCCATACCAAAGTTATACAGACTACAGAGTAGGTGTTGAAATTCCAGGAAAATATCCTTTTCTTTACTGTTTCATTTGTACAGAGAAATGTACTTAGTTACTTAAAAACTAATTTTCCAGTATGAATGCAAACTAGTTACAAGGTACGAAAACACTTATTTGTCATTGGTACAGTCTTTAATGCTTGCTTTACTGCAAAAATAACGATTACAAATTTGTTTTCTTCATGAGATCATTTTGTAGAACACAAGTAAAAATTGAGATTTAAAGACTACATTTGAGAGTCTCCCTTTGATTTTTTCTTTTCTTCTTTTTGCCCTTCTTTCTCTCTCTCTCTCTCTCTCTCTCTCTCTTATGTGACACAACAATTGAGAAACTTCTGCATTTTAAATAAGCAAGAGAAACTGACCACAGTAAGATGAGTCTGTGCACAGAGTCACACAGGAAAATGTATTAATTTAAACTTCCAGGAAGGTTGTACAGTTTTTGTTTTATAACTGGGTAGACTGAGAATGTGTTCTTAGCTCAGCTGAGAAGCAGTAAATGATTACTCTTGAATAATTGGCTAGTTTTACTATTTTGTCCAAATCCTTAGCATTGAGGGAGATTTAAAAAAAAAAAAAAAAAAAAAAAAAAAAAAAAAAAAAAAAAAGTAACATTAACTTGCTAGAGGAATTTAGTTTTCCCAAGTTAAGTTTAAGTGTGTTCACAAACAAACTTTAGTCAGTCTTGCTGTGCCGGTTTAAATCACTGCAGCTCGTAACTTTTGGCCTACTTTCTTTTTATTTATTGGTAGATTCAGCAAACTTTTGCCATATTGCAGTTGCTTTAGTGTGATGTGGCACCCTATTACTCTAACTTTTGAGCAGTGCTGTATTTACCTGCTGATCTCTGAAACGTAGCAGGGTTTAGAAACATTAGGTCAAACCCACCTTCTACAGTACTTTCTTCTGCTGCCTGTATGGCCCTACAGGAGTGCCTGGAAAAGGTATAGCAGAGTAGTAATCTGGATTAATAAAATATCAATCTGATGCTGTGAGATACACCAGCACTTGACTGTCATCGGCATCAGATGTATACCTGTTTAAGTGGATGCTGCTTTACTTCCTCTGCATTGTGTAAAATGCTTTGAGGTCTGCAGATGGAAAAGGTGTAAGTTCAGTTTTAATGGCTACAGCACACAATAATAGAATTAACGTGACTTTCTTGCTCTGGTATTACATAGATGCAATTAGAATCATAGATTATCCTGAGTTGGAAGGGACCCACAAGGATCATTAAGACCAACTCCTGGCCCCACACAAGACCATAAAAAAATCAGACTGTGTGTCTGAGAGTGTTGTCCAAACCCTTTTTGAATTCTGTCAGGCTCAGTGCTGTGACCAGTGCCCTGGGGAACCTGTCCCAGTGCCCGACCACCCTCTGGGTGCAGAACCCCCAGCCTGACCCTCCCCTGTCCCAGCTCCATGCCATTCACTCAGGTCCTGTCACTGTCCCCAGAGAGCAGAGCTCAGTGCCTGCCCCTCTGCTCCCCTCATGAAGAAGCTGTAATCCAAAACATGTTGTCGTTTGCTTTCTAACTTTCTTTGTCAAACATGCTTTTAAGGTTCAATTCTCAGAAATTCTTGAGAAATATTCCGAAAAAAAAAAAAATCCTCCTTTTCAAGAACTTGGTATATTTTTTACATCTTCTGTAAATGTCTTGATCAGGCTTCTATTTAACTATTACATAAGTCTGTTTCCATAGCTTCATTTTCTGTTTTGTACTAAGTGAATTAAATACCGAGGCAGTATTTTTGTGCATGTAAGTAGATGTGCTGCAGAGTTTTACAAAAATTCTACTCCTTAGCCCTTAAAGTGAAGATGGGACTAAGCTGTGCTCAGGCACTTCTGAAGCTACTTGGTTTATTTTATGTTTAAGAAAATATTTTTATGACTAGTCTGACTAAATTAATATTTCATATAAGCAGTCTTTTTTTTTTTTTCTTTACCAGTACTCTAGATTTTTCAGTCATTTCAGAAACATTTCATGTATCTGTTTTACAGCACAAGAATCTTTTTCCTTAGGCATTTACTGTTTTTTTTTTTTTTTTTTCTGAATCCTGAATGCGTTGCTCCTGTTTCAGCTGCAAGTGCTCTATAGTAGCTGTTGTGAAGCAAATCGCAAGATCTGCTCTTCACTGGTTTTGAAGGCCCAGCTGGTTTGGTCTTTGGCTAGTTCACTCTGAGCATTGAAACAGCTTTCTGTACTGTATCATGGCCAGCAGCACAGTCAATGCTAATTGATTTTATTTTATTTTTTTATTTAAGTTGGAACTTGCTGGAAAATGTTTGTTACTCACTTAGTGGTAGATGATCAAATTTTTTTTAGATCCTTTTTCTTATTCACTGAAAATCATGTTAGAACTTAACAGCAGCTCAAGTGTGTTCAAAACAAGTATGTTGTTATAAAAGGCATACAGATGTCTCATATTTGCAGTTTAAAGCATGTATTTATTTTAATATGTTAGTCTCAGTACACTCTTGTCTTTTAAGTGTGTGTAGTATAATTTTATTTCCATAATTTACTATAGACAGTTTAATGATAAAAAAAAAAATGTTAAAGCATAAAGATACATACTAATGTTTTCATTTACTGAGCTAATTTTTCTACTGAAAATTGAACTGCCAGTTACAGACACGGTACTTTTATTAAAGCTGTTTTGTCTCAGTAACTCCTCCCACCCCAATCAAATAGTGGATCTATATGGCACTGGGAGTCTTCAGTGCTATCACTGCCACTATGTTTCTGTCAAACACACACCATTACCTCTGAGACATTTGTTCGTTTAATTAAGGAAGTGTTGTCCCCTTTTACTGTATTGTACTTTGAGGAGAAACAGTGAGCTTCTCATAATTCAGTGTTTCCACTTGGGAATCTCAAATATAGAGTCTTCACATCAATCACCTCAACAATCTTTCTGCTAGTCAGTTTATTCTATGGCAGTTCAATGTATGAATGAGGGGAGTGAACTCTGAGATTGAGCTATAGCTGATTGGAGACAGGAACCTTCTCTTCATTCCAGTATCTGGGATTTTCAAGATTAACTTAATTAAGATTAAAATTATTAACTACTATGGCTACTTGCTTTTGGCATCCTTTCTTCTTTCCTGCCAACATCCAGCAGACCAATGTTTAGTATCATTTTTCTTTAAATATGTTGGGGTGTTTTTAACAATGAATTGCTTTGTTTCTAATTCTTGTCCTGCAATTAGAGCTCTGGATTTTGTATGTAGTTTTGTAACATTCAACCTGAGATTTTAAGAAAATATATATCCTATAAATAAGAAATATTGTCTTGTGACCTTAAATTTTCAGGACAACTTTTCTCCGCTTCTGAAAGCAATTCTTTATTCTCCCTTTGAACTTAAACATGACGTAGAAGTACTTAAGAGCATGAGTTTATTGCTACCATTTTGTTTTTGTTTTAAGAAGTCAGTGGATTTTGAATTTGACTCTGAGAGGCAATTTACTGAATAAGGCTTAAGAGGTAACTGCTATAATGGTTCAAATGTTTTAATTAAAAAGTTTGTCTGAATGATCCTGGGAATTGTGAGAAATGTGATGAGCTTTACATCAGCCCATACCTAGGTTTGTTTCATGGATTGGATTAATCAAAGTAATGTATGTAACTCTTGTTATTACATTTGTCTATATTAAGTGAATTACTTTGTCATATTTCTGACATATTTCTTCATACATTCTAATAGTACATATCATAACATTGTTGCCATATATAGCTTCTCAGATTTCTTATCAGGTATATTAAATGATACAGAGCTTCCTGCCTTTCCGACCTCTGTTTTTGTAGGCATTCCTCTATTCTTACCACATTGAAGACATCATCCTTCTTTCAGCTGTTTCTTATTTGTAGGCTGTTGGCATAGCAAACATTATTGTACTTTCTTAAGAGGAGTAATAGTAGACTTTACAGTACTTCTGGCCCTGCTTAATTTGGAAGGTCTTCCTGAACAGGCAGCTTTATGAAGAGTCACAGCCAACTTGGAGTCAGTTTTTCTTTTATAAAATTGTCTTCTCCATTGATTTATTTCCCTTGAAAGTGGGTTGTTTCAGTCTACATCTTGTTCTCCTAAGATCATGTATCCTAATGTGAGACGTTCAGGGATGGAGACCTTAATTGTGTATGTGAGTATAAAAGTCTGTACATACTGCTGTGCAATATCGAGTTTTTACTAGCCTATCTCTGTGTCTTGACATTTTATGTTGTCATAAACTGCTAAAATGCAAGTAGGGAGATTTCATAGTGGGAAGAAATGGTTACCTCGTTACAAATATTGCCATTTTTATATGGCATAATGTATCCAAAGCATTGTGAAGTTACAATGAATGAATATAAGAGTCACTTATTGTTGGCATAGATTTACAGTGAATATATTCAAAGTCAGAGTCATCACTGATACGTGAATACTTAACTGAGGCCTGAAATATCACAAATTTTGTCATTAAAATGGTGCAAAAATATACTTAAAAAAAAAAAAAAAGTTAACTCTGGCTCTCTGACACTTGCAACCTGCACAGAGAGCTTCTAATGAGCAAATAAGGTCACTTGAGTGAGTCACTGGAGTGTGATTGCTGAAGGCGAAGATGCTACTTTGCAGGCTGCTTTGAAGTACAGTTATGTAACTGTCCCTACCTATTAGAATTCGGAGTGTACACAGCAAATGAAAACAAAGGACTTAATTTAGAATCAGCCAAATGCCAAATTCCATCAAGATAGTTCATACATTAAGGTTAATATGTGTGAATAAGAAATATAGCCTACTAATGCACCTTGAGAAAGTTTGATCTGTGTAGAAAAAGGCACAGGTTTCCATTGCCATTAATCTGGGTAGCATATGCTATTTCCAAAATACAGTTTCATTATGTAAAGGAAAAAAGAAAACATTTCTATACTGATACTGGAATTCTACTTCATGAATTATGTTCTTTCAGAAGCCTTTTCATAAGAAACAGGCAGCTTGAGCTAACAAATTGTTTCTGCCTAATTTGCTTCAGTTTGGAGATAGACAAATAATCAACATCTAGGTCAGCTGTCTCTAGTTCTGATTGTAGATAAAATTTTGAATGCTAACAGGGAAGCCATTTATAAGTTTCTGCTTTTATTTTGTTTTGTTTTTTTTTAATCCTGTCTAGACGTTTTTGTGGGCTAGTGGTGATTCCAAGGCCTGTCTGCAGTAAGACCTTTTTTCCTCTATTCAGAAGGAAAATGGCTGAAAGGAAGCAGAAGAGGAAAGGAGCTATGATTTGTTTTCCATTTAAGTTAACCACCATAATTTCAAAATAACTTCGCCACTTTTGTAGTAGGATCTATTCCGGTATGTTACTGTCTCTGCTATTACAATGTTATTCTTATTTTCTAACTGAAATGTCTTACAGCAATTGAAGCACTGTTTATTATTGGTCCTGTTTTTAATGGAAGAGAGAGATCCTTTCTGTTTTGATGACACTGATGTCACTTTTTTGATTTTCTCTTGAAGTTATTCAGCCATTCTCTGGAATTAGCTTTCCTTGAAGCTCAATGCCAAAAACAAGTCACGGTTCTGACAGTTTATCAAATTCATGGTCTTGAATAACTCAGTTCCTATGTGGTGTTTGTGCCAGGGCATGTTCCATTTGTAATTCATATGTTATTTTTCTGTACTTCCTAACTGTTCACTTCTTCTCATCTTGCACTATTCCTCACAGTTAAATAATTCCTATTCCTACCTGTATAGCATTTGCATTTATCCCAGCTGAACTTTCCTTCCTTCACCTGGGACCATTTCTTGACTTTACGGTAGCGTGCTTGAAGCAGCTGTAGATTTTGCTATCTGCAAAATAATAATAGATTTATAACAGAAGTATCATTAGTATGTACAAAATACATTAATGGAAAAGTGTTTGTGCAAGTACTGGCACGAACAACAAATTAAGGGTCATAAGAATGGCCTGCATTGATAATGAAGAATGCTGTTCCCTGCAGTAAAACAAAGTATTCCGTTTTCCTTCCAAGACAAGAAGGTAGGTACTCGTGAGTGGCACCATCTCTGTTGTGGCACAGATTGTTGTGTCAGAAGACCCTACATCCTAAACAACAGTGGGATGAAAAGAGGATATAAATTATGCTATTCATTTGCCTATTAGCACAGTATGAATCAGATATATTGCAAGCAAACAAGGATAAGCAGACAGTGAAATAAATCAGCATTTTGTCATCATGATTACCAACTGATGTGGATTTAAATACATCCATATATCCATATTTACATTTGGTTGAAGCAAAAAGTATCCATATTTGGTTGAAGCAAAAAGGTACAGTACTTTTCCCCTCCACTTCAGTACTGTGCCATAAGCTAACTCCTAAGTGGTTTCAAATACCCTCTAAATATCTGGAGTTGAAGTTCATCAGGCCGAGGTGCTTAATTTAATTTGAAAATTTATCTAAAAGCTCTCTAATATGCTCTTTCTCAATTGCAGGTTGACACCTCAGTCTTCTCCAAAATTAAGAGTGTGTGGAGAGGAGGAACCAAGGTACCCTTTACCTTGAAATTATTTAAGCTAGTTTCCTGATTTTCTATTGAAATTCAAGAACTGTTAAAAGCAAAACAAAACAAACAAAAACTAAACACTGTAGGCACTTTACAGTCCTTCTGGAAGCTTCACTTTTCTTCATCATTTCTGTGTACATGGTGCATTTAAAAATGAGTTCTTGTTCTCCTTAACATATGTTACTAGCATATCATTTTGTTCCTTTAATTTCCTCATTATTACCTTGGTATTATTTCTTCCTAGCTTGAAAATCTGGTTTCTGTTTTCTTTATACTTCTTCCTAGGATTTGAGGTGAATGAAAAGTTCTTTATTCAGCCATATTGTTCTGTGACTATATTTCTCATTTTGTGTGCAAGTTAATAATTCATAAATCATGCTTGTGCCCATAGCTTTTCTTTTACAAAATCAATTTCTTCAAGAAATTGCAGGTCTTCAGTATCTTTAAAATCCAACTTTATTATAACGATTTACAGTTCTACAGCTGTTAATGCACCCGGGTTTCCTTCTTATTTTGTTTCTGATCTTCACTTTTTGGCAGGCTATTTTCTTTTACTTCAAGTGGTAACATTTTGGCAATGAAAATTGTTGCCAGGAGAGCTTATCTATTCTTGCTTTCTGCAGGGTAAATATTTTCCTTTGGCCCTGATTCATTGTTATTGCCTTTGACTTCTCAAACCAGCTAGTACTTTTGTACATGACAGTCCTGTTTCGTCTTCATTGTCATCCTCATGATTTCTCTATATGAGTACTTTTCCCGACAACTTTTATACATAGTTTGGAAAAACAGATGATGAACAGCATTCTCTACCCCAGGTATCTTTACTTCTTGGGAAGGAGTAAATGTTAAAAAGTTACATGGTTCCAGTAAATCGAATCTCAAATCTGAATTGTGCAATCACGTTACAGCTTCACTAGCTACAGATCTAGTTGCAGAGATGCTGCCCTTCCAACCAGAAATTTGTCGAGAGTGCTGACAGTCAAGCAAATGTTGGAACAGTTTACCCAACACGTTATGCAGGCTCAGTATTTACGGCAACCATTTTAAAGACCTTACTGGATAAAGCTGAGAACAACCTGTTCTGACCCTGTAGCTGACTTCCAACGTGAATGTTTGGTGATCCCATCCTATGACTTGTAATCCTTATCTTCTCTCCTTCAGACAGGCTTAATGATACTGTGCCTTACCCTCATGTGTGCTTGTAAACTCCTGTGGTAAGCAGAGGTCACCTTTCTTGCCTAAGTGAGCTCTTGCAGCTATTTAGCAGTAGCTTTCCTAAATAGCAGCTTTTCACCCTTTGTTATTTCTGTCAGCAAAGTTCTTAAAGATGAGTATACATGAATGAATAAATAAATAAATAAATAAATGGAGCCTGCATAGATTTGGAAAGCAAACTCTCTTGATAATGCCAGAGCACTCTCAGAGTTGACTTTAAAAATAGATTGAAATAGTGGAATATTTAAACGGATCTGATTTGAACTTGTTTAGTAAAGAAAAGACTTTACGATGGATTTCTGAATTTTCTGATCTTAAGTTAAAACACATTGCTTTGAAAAGAGTTGTGTTGAATCTGGGGGTGTTTTTCTTCATTTGAGACAAATGAAGCTTTTGAGACAAATTATGTATTTCACATTGTCAACCTTTAGACACACAACTTGAGTATTCAGGTGTCAGGGGGAAGCAAACTGAAATATTTTTTCGTTTTGTTTTGTATTTTTTGTTGTCTTTGGGACAAGTTGTGTGTATGCTTCTAATATTGTCTCACTAAAGTAGGCATGTGTACCAAGCCTTATATTCTTTTTAAACTGGTTAAAAAATAAAAAAATAAAAATCTGCAAGAGGAGAAAACCCTGTCTGAGTAGCCATAGTATGTCTTATTCATGAAACCAGAGAGGGTTTCCCTTTTATCTTCTGAGACATATTTACCTAGAGAAAATTAGTACGATATCTTAAGTACAGCCAGAGGTTCAGGTACGTAAGGAACACAAAAATGGCTCAGTAAGGAAAAACAATTTCAGATGATGGTGCATTTAGGTGCACTTGAACTTCTGGTAGTGGTTGAAATCAATGAAGGCTTCAGCTGAAATATGAAACCTACATCTGTGATTTTTCATATTTTTCCTCATTTAGTTTCCAACTTTGAATTGCAAAAGTGCTAACAAACAAACAAAACAGGGTACGCAATTTTTGTGTTTAAATGAAAGTAGTACAAGGAAGTTGTGGTGCATTAATGATAGGTTTCTAATCCACACTTCATAAGGGTTGCCCCTTAGTAATTTGTAGTCTTCTATGTTGTTGACTTAGAGTGACTTTATTTTAATGAGCAAAGTTGGAAAGACTTGTATATTCAGATTTTAAATTCTGCTGTGAGTCATTCAACACATCTCTGCCAGTTTATTCAATCTGACCTTTGAGCATCCATTTATTACAATGTTGAATCTGGTTCAGGTGTAGACTACTTGTATGCTTGTAGCTAAAATGACAAAAGAGAATGCTGGTACAATACTTGAAAGGTAGCTTTTGATTTTCGTTGCAGGTGGGCAAAAATATTTTACCAGAGTCTGAGGACTAGATTTGTCAAAATATTTCCAACTCATTAAAGGCTTTTAGTTGAGAGTTTTTATCTTCTGCAGTCATTGTACATGTAGCTAATAAACTAACCATACTAAGAAGCAGTTTAACACTCAGCATCAGATGGAGTCAGCCTTGGTTTTCATGTGCTACACTTAAGGATGATGGTGAAGTTACTAAATGCATCCTCATTAAAAACTTCAGTAAATCCTAGTTTAATAACTCAAATTTTTTCTGTCTTTTCAGGCAAGGGCATTAGATAATAGATATGCATGAAAGTATATGGAAATCATGTGAACTCATTTATGCCTAAGAAGAGGGAGAGCACTAGAGTGTCCAATACTGCTAGCATTCCTTTAATATTAAAATCATAGTCACTGGAAGCCTCAGCATTTATTTGCATATATTTGTCTTGTCACGACCACTTCTTAATGATTTTGCAAGTGGTAAAATCTGAAAACATGTTGCTTTCACCAGTATTTGTATCTGCTGAAACAAGTTATTTGTTGCATATAGGCAGATGTGTTGATTTGGAAACTTATTAATTCATTTTAAGTTTGGATTATTTTTTCTGGGTTTGGGGATCTATTTTGTAAGTCCTTCTTGAATAATGCTAATATAACTGCTTTAATTCACCGTCTGGATTGAGTAAGAATATAATTTTTCAGCACTTCAGTGTTACACTGGATTCCTAATGATTGAGGAAAACTTTTTTTTTCTTTTAATCTTCTATGATATGAATTTCTATTTGAAAGAAGAAAGCCGTCTTGTAATTTCTGTTTTTAGAGTAGAGTTCTGGGTCAAAACAGATAATACTTTTAAACTTTTTCACTAAGAAATTTTGTTTCTTCTCTTCACTTCTCCATGTTTATAAAGCTTATTTTTGCTGTAATGCATAATGTAAGATTGCATGTGGAGGGTCTGCTCTTTTTGTGAGTACTGGAGGATCTTTTGCTTCAAGAATATATGACAATGAATTCTGGGGCAGGGTAGTGGGATTTTTTTCTGCTTTCTTGCAGAACACAACATCCCGCATGTTGTGTCAAATGTCCTAGCTAAATATCTCTTGCTTTTTGTGCAGCTTTCACTAATATATTTTGAATGGTAAGTACGTTAAACTATTTAATGAGATGTAGTGTTCTTGAGAAGAGATGGTCTTCTGTATGCTGTGTGCAATTATGACAGTATATACACGGTAGCTATTTCTCTTAGAAAATACTGAAAGAGGATTTATGGGAAAGTTGTTTGTTTTATGCAAGCAAACATACAAAATAAACCACCCAAAACTTTCTTTGGACACTCCCAAACAAAGCATCCAGGTGTACCTTAGCTTTTACTTGGCTGAGTAAAATTTTTAATCTCTGTGGATATAATGAGAATGAGTAAATTTAATCTTGTCGTAAGGGTGTTATTTCCAGCTGTAATAGGTGTGGGGTCATGTCGGTGTTAGCTTTTGCCGCGGTAACTGGCTCCGGGCAGCCAGCTGATCCCAAACTTTTTAAAGGATCAAAAGCTTCTTCAAAGTGTTCCCATGTCTGTTGTCCATACCTTTCTTTCTAGCCTCAATTCGCTTTCTGAAAGTTTCTATATACAGATATAAAGTAAGTGTTTCAGCACAGTTTTTGATCCTTTTTGATCTGTACTTCAGCTTTGTCCAATCTGTATTTCTAGAACCATATCCTTTTGCTTTTAGCCAAGAAATGGTAGCAAGGGATAAAAATGAAATCTTTACTAGGTATTTTTATATATTGAGAAGTATGGTGAAACATACTTCACCATACAGGTGAAGTTTACACCTGACTGGTTTACATATGAGTTGAAAAGAAAATAAATGTGTATGTACACACGCATGCTCTATGTGCATGGCTGGAGAACACCAGAGAAACAGAGGTATGGGTGATTAAACATTTAACTATACAATAAAATTTAAACTATAATGGTGTCTAGTCCTAGATTTGAAAACATAAAATGTGGATGTGTAACAGGATGACAGTCTTTTCATACACGTTTGGTTATCCTTCCTCTGTTTCCAGTTTTGCTCAGTCATGTCTGGACTTCCTACATGACAGGATACCCATCAAGTTAGATAATCTGTGTAATAGGAGTTGTGTGTAATACAGAGGACCTGCACTTAAATATCTGTCATGAATCAAACACATTCAAATAAAATTATGTCAATCAAACCTGACCATATAGAGGACTGATTCTTTACAAATACTCAGTAAGCCTTAAATAATTTCGAAATTAGTTGGTAGAAATTCCTATCTGCTGTTTGGCAAAGCTCCTAATTATGCAGGTCTATCACACCCACAAATAATACTGGGGTTCTTTTTTTCAACACTAAAGCTTGAGGAACAAAATACAAATTATTTTATGGTTTTCATTTACTTAGTAGTATTTTATGTGTCATTAAGCATACATAAGATTAAATTAGAAATTTGTGTTAAAATATATTTTTTTTAAAATACCATAAAAGCATAGTAACTCAGTAATTAATGTGGTTGATAATGACACACGTTCCACTTCCAACTCTATCTGTACAAGAGTTCATTTCTTTTGCTGCTCTCCTTTACTGTAGCTGTAAGGAAATTTAAAATCAGAGCATCAAACTGAACAGAAATCAGTCTTTTTTCAGTCAGGGTACAGGCTAGTGTATCCAACACTCTGCTGCTGAAACAAGAGAGGCCCCACTGCAAAAGAAAATACCTCTATTATGTGCTTAATTAAAATGCATAACTGTTGTTTAATGTTTTCATGATGGTAAACTTAAATGCTTGTAAAATTCTGAAATGTGAAATGTAGCTTTTCTGTGAGGTTTAAGTTGGAAGGCAAATGGGCTTGTTTACCAAACAAAGTCTTTTTCCCTGAGAAATATCTAATTTGTGGAGATCTTAGGATGCTTTTGACCCCATTATTCAGGATCTGGTTAGCAGTATTTATGCCAAATCATCTATGTTGTGAGGAGTGGAGAGGCAGTGATTGCTATAGAGCATTGCTAGACATACTTTTATAGCCTGGATTAAGGAAATGGGATAATTTGTTTCAAAATTAGCATAGCTATAACAATTGCATTTGATGTAAATAGTTTTAAAGGAATCATTAGAGATGTCAGGGCTTTCAGCAACATTGATAAATTATTAAATTTAATGTATAGTGTAGATCACAGTAGCAAAGGATGAAATGCTTGAGGGAGACATTCATGTTCATACAATATGCAGTGGAATTGTAGCAGCCCTTGCTGATGCTGGATTTGAAAGGGTACCAAAGAGAAAACTAGGAGCTGTAGTTTGGAGTCTGGTTTGGTATGTTGTTCATGGTAACAGATGAATGGTATGTTGGGCATGTTTATAAAATGAAAGGGGGTGAGGGGTTGAGGTGAGTAGTGCACACATTGAGTATTAAAGCTGATTAATAAAGTATAATTTTTCTAACAAAATACTTTTTTAACAAACACTCACATGAAAATGATATTAGAGAATGCAGCGATTTTCTGTTTCTCTCTTTGGTACCTACCCTCTAGAAATCAAATACTAACATAGCAGTCACGGACATTGGTCTCCTTTGCTGCAAATACTTCTGGAGAAGACACTACTGAATGGCTAATGTTAAGAAACTAACTGAGCGCTTTGGTTTTCTTCCCTCTTCTGTATCTGTATTTCTTTTTTCTTACCTTCTGTCACCAAAACCTGTGCAATTTTCTAGTCTCTAATCACAGGTTAAATTTGCACTTCTAGTTTAGGCATCTTTTTTTATGTCATGCTTCAGATGAACAGTTTCTTGTTGCTGGAGATTTAAATCAATAGGGCTGCTTTACTCTTTCCTAATTCGATTAAATACAAGCCCTAGCAAAACAAGATTCTTCCATAGTTTTAAATTAAGAAAACAGATTGTGGATAATAGAATGTTTATTTCCTTCTCTGTATGTTTTGTTTGGTTGGTTGGTTGGTCATGGTGGGATAGATTGAGTCTTTCTGTTATAACTTCAGAATGGTAAAAGATGTTTTAATGATACCCAAGCAAGAAATCCAAAGGTACTTAAATTAAAGGGTTCTAAATAGCTTGTGCAGTCAACATCTACAGCTGAGGTGTTCCAACAACCTTGAATGTTGCTGGTGAGAAGTCCAGAAAATCATAAAACATTTAATTTGTAGTTGTCCCAAATAAGAAGTATACTTTTGTGTATTAGCTCTTTACTTCTTTATTTTCCACCTTATTTCTGATTTTCTTCTTTTAAAATTTTCTCTTATTTTTTGTTAAATCTGTTTGAATCCTTTTAAGTATGTGTGCAGGTAGTCCTACTCATTGTTAAAATGTTAAATAACATACCATTTTAGCAACTACAGTCAGAACATTTGTTTTACAAGGTCTTTTATTAAAAATAACCTTCCTTTTGTTCCTCTGTGTTATAATAACTCAAACTCTCTTCTGAAAAACTTTCATTGGAGTTGTAAAGTGTTTTTTCTGTAAGAGTATATACTTTTCCTATGGACACTTGATCAGATTCTTTGATTGTTAAACAGTGACTGTAATTTTTATGGTCGTTCACAATTCTGTTATGTCAAATCAGCCACTCATTTTGTTTAGTGTTGCATTTTTAGTCTAGAGCATTACACAAATTGCTGTGTATATTACCACTGTAATTCTGTAAATTTATCTCTCACTGAAGATTTTAGGAGATGAGAAGGTGTTTTCTTTACTAGGAATCACTATGCTAAGATGAAAATTTCAAGACAAACTGTCACACGGTAGCTGTAGGTTCTGTATATTTTCCCACTCTTTTCTTAGGTTGATTTAAAAATCAAAACAAGACAAAAAAATGAAATCCTATATATTGATGTAGGCTGAAATATGTTTCAACAATTCTTTCAGTTTTTCTGCTTTATTTCCCATTTAACAATAAATTGGCATAGTTCCTTAACAATTTTCCTTAAGTATAAAATCCTTCTGGATTCTGATGCTTCAGAATATGGGGGACATCAAAGGCTGGACCACAATACAGAGTATTTCTCTGAAGAATATCCTCACAATTATCGACATAATTCACTTATGGTAAGTAAGACATTATGTTTTTATCTGAACAATTTTTAAAGTTCTTTGGAGAAGTATGGAGCATATTCTAGGAATATTTCTGTGTTACTTTTTGTTTGTGCTTTTTTCTGAAATCACCCTTTAGATAATATAGGAGAGGTGATGCTAGGATTTTATTATGACCTATAAAGTTAACTGACTTTCCTTTTTTGACATTACATTTAAATGTGCATGCCCTCTTGCAGTACAGACACAACATTCCTTGCCAAACAATATGCATGAAAACCTTCTAACATGCTTTTGAATTGCCATTTTGAACATAATCATTTCCTTTATTTTCATGTCTGAGAAATACCATCTTCATGCTTTATTTGTGAATAGAGCTCCATAGAAACTAATTTTTGCATCGCTTTCTTAATATCATGTGCTTAACTCCACAAACATGAATAAGAGCAAATCATGTATTGGCAACTGGCTACTTCCTCTCCTCAGTTTACAGAAAAAATTTCCAACATAGAACAGACCTTCTCTATTCCCATCAAGAATTTCCAGTCCTAAACTATCTTAAATAATGAATAAAGACTTTCCCACAGATCACTTCAGGTAAAGTGGGAGGCATATACTTGCATATGATTTCTGTTAGCTGAGGTGGTGACTAATCAAAACCAAAATCACTCCTTTGTCATTACTCTTGAAATCCTAATTACTTACTACAATTAACAATTTATGAATTTGTTATTTTCCCATTCATTACATATGTGTATACATATATACATACATGGGTATGTATGTTCACAAACTCAGAGATTAAGATTCAAAAAGACCATGAATTAAGGCAGAGTTCACTGAAAAAGTTCTGAGAACAGTTAAGTTGTTGACTAGATTTCCATATTTAAAACATATGTGTGTGAAGGGGTGTGTGCATTGCTATACACAGGTATAGCTGTACACAGAAATGCTTGTATATACATTACATTTGTATTGTAACCGACTACAGATACGGAGGATCTCTGCACTGGATTCTGTGTGCCACTCTTCCATGACAGAATGGAGAAATCAGTTTCTGGTGTGACATCTTAATGTGTCTCACGAGATCTATATTCCTGAGAATTATTGTAGATTTTAATCTATCTCACACTTGCTTTCACCCTATTTCATTATATTCAGAGTACTGGCATTTCTTTTGTTTGCATGTTTTAAAGTGGTTTTATTTCATGAAAAGAATTCTTGTGCTTTTATCATGCTTGGCCTAAAGGATCTTGGGAACATTTTTTTAATGTCTGTATGTGACAATGCCTTTATAGTGTGGGTAAGTATCTATTCTCATTTGCACAGTAAGAAACAGACCCTGAGAGTTCATTCCTGAAGGTTATACAGCAAATTAATGCTCCCAGAATTCTTGCTTCCTGTGTCCAATTCAAATACATTGCTTTAGTGATTAGAGAGCATCTTAATTATCTGCCACTAACTCAACTTATGCAAGGCTATTAACTAATCTAGAATGTATATTTCACATTTGGACTTTTAGATGATGAGTGCAAGTCATTCAAGAGAGAAAAAATGCAACAATATGAAGATGTGATTTGCTAGGAGCATGTAGAAGATAAGGCATGTGACAAGCAAAGCAGCAAATGCATTTTTGCAGCATAAATTGTGGCATGGCAATGGCACTTCCGGGTCAGATAGAAACCCATCAGAATGGGTCATGATAACTGTCTTTTATATCCTTCAGCAGTACAATTCACAGACCAGCTTCAGTCAACAGCCCAGAAGATGCCACAAGCACCACATAAAGGTAAAATGGTAGTACAAGGACACAAAGGAAATGTAGCTGGGGAAGCACTCGGAAAACCAGACCAAATTTAGCAAGATAGAACTTCAAGAAACAAAGAACAAAAGCTACAGTAAATATCTGCAACTGCTATTTTACAATAAAACATTTTTTTATTTACAATAAAACATTTTTTGTTTTATTGTAAATAGCATTTTAAATCCTAGTTCTTAGATGATCAGTCATCCTTGAGAACTGCTTTAATCTTACTTGAAGGTTATAAAATCCAAGTAGATGTCTTCTTTCAAGTATCTTTTCAGAAGATGTATGCCAACCACCTCAGTGAACTCACACAAATTTTTTACTGTATATTTTTAATACTTATCTTATTGTACTTGCCTAATGCATAAAACTTAAGTATTTAGTTTCAAAAAATTTAATTCTTCATCCACCATAAAACTCAAAAGATTTTATTTTTTTATTCATGGTGACAGATGCACCTCCCTTAAGGTGTGTTAGTAAACACTATCAGCAAAACAGGCCCAGAGTACTATGGCAAAATAAAATCACATGCAATAATTCTGCTGCTCAAGTCAAGCTTAAATAGTGCACAAACATTACTAAAATAGGAGATCAGATGTGACATGATTCATTCTAGAAATATCACGTAATAAAAGAAAAACACAAAGTGATGGTGCAAAATAAGAAGGGAAATATGAAATACCTGGAGCAAAGAAAACTGGATGAAGCTTTGTAAGCACTGCTAGGTATTGCACTGAAACATTTTGCTGATGAACAGATGATAATTCGGGTTCTGTGTAGTAATGCTGTAAGAAGGCCAGATTTCAAAATCATTAGACACACCTTGAACACTCAATAGAAAAATGCACCAAAATATCCGTTGTAATATGACTGATTTAAATAGTGATTATAATCTAATTTTTCCATTTCTCTGCTTGCTCTGGTCTGTATTGTTAACAAATTTATTGCAATCTATATAACCTTCCATGTCATCAAACCTTCTAATAACAAGCCGTTAACTTCTTTGCTATTGTAGAAATCAACTTTTTACCACAGTTTTATTTCTGTTTGTATTTCCACATGATACTCCCCAATAGTCTTTTTTGAGCCATGTTTTATGAAAATTTTGTGCTTTTTCAATGCTTGTATAAACATTGTTTTGTTTAAGTCTTACCATTTCTTTACAGCTAGTAAATTAAATGCTGTAGATGCATTTCAACTCCTGTCAGATCCTAGTGTCCCTTTATGTACAAAGTCATTTGTTGATAGCTTTCTTGATTGTTGGACCTGAGACTTAGACCAGGTGGGGGGAAGTGGGATCTGTTTTAATGATATTCATTGTTCCAAATGTTTTATCAGGCAACTGACTTGATTGAATTTTACTGTAAAATGTTGTTTGATATCAATGTAGTACAAGTAACTTAAGTATTTTTTAACACATAGAAGTAAGGGCTTATAGGGAAGCAGTGGGTTTTATACTTTGTATCTCCATAACTGAGTAACAAACAGGCCAAATGTAATATTGTAGAGTGTTTATGTCATTGGCAAAATAGTATGCAGTTTATTGTTTAATGTATTTCAGCTTTTATACATTTCTTTTTTGCCACCTTTCTGCATACCTCTTTCCAGTTAGCTCCAGTTAGCTAAAAAATAGATGCTGAAATACACCACTCCACACTGCCACCCTCCCTCCCCCCCTAATGAAATAGAAATTGTGTGGCTTATTTTAAGAATATCCTTATTGCTGGGTTAGGCTTTTTAACCTTGGCCATAATGTATAATATTTAATGTCAAAGTGCAACTTCCTGCTTCCATGAGTCTATTGACAAATTAAAATATTCACATACTGAGATGATCTAAAAGCTTTTAGTGACCTTAGCTTTGAAAATAGTCATTTGAATTACTTTCTTGATAAGGATTTATGTATTGAATTTTTAGGGAGTGATGTAGTCTTTAACTGTTTCCCCTCCTTCCGTTTACAAATATGCAGAATATATGAAAGAGTGTTTGTAGTTAGAAAGCTAACTGTTATAACTAGGGGAATCAGATAAGATTCATAGTAGCAAGATCTTGTGTTGTTTTTACCTCTTGATGATTAAGACTTATAGATTTAGTTGCTCATTGATCATTTGACTTCTTAAAACAAACAACAGCAACAAACAAGTGTAATGATTCCAAAGTTAATGAAGTCCAATTTAATTCAATCTTTCTTCCATTCACATTTGTCTTTGTCATTTTTTGTTGTTTTTTAAAGCACTCTTTCTTAAGAAAAAATACAAAAGATAATAGAAATTTTAAGATAGGGCCTGTGCAATATATGGAGATCTTTTGCATAAATGAAGCAAGACAGTCTGAGAAATGATTTTCTGCATATTCATGCTTTACAGCTATAAACTGAAAAACAAATTGGAAGGAAGAACTTCACATTATTTTAAGCATACCTTCTTTTTCACTTGCAATGTCTGGCAAAATGAAATCTGAAATGTCTGTGGTTTTGTATAACAAATTATAGTCAGAAAGGAAAAGCTATCACGTATCCTATTCATTGATGGTTAATTATATTTTCAGAATAGTGTCAGTGTCTGACAATTAGTAGTGATACAGAGACATGAGATAGTCCAAAGCCCTCATTTTAATTAAAAGTTTGGGAAAATGTTGGCACAGGCTCTTGTGACATTGCCTTCTGCATCCACCAGCTGCAATATGCACTATCAAATATTTTTTCTGCAGTGCCTGATCTAGCTCTGAGTTCCAGTAATTCTCCCATCTGTTGCAAAATGACCTTGAAATGATTTTTAGGACTTGATGTTTTCCAACCCTCAAAGTAGGATGAAGGGTAGTTCATTGCAGTTCCAGCCAATTTCAGTTGTGCTTGCACCTGGTACTGAATGCAGTCTGATGGATCAGAAAGTAGACATTGTCCTTTGTAGAACTTCTTGCTTGTGTGTGTGTGTGTGTGTGTGTGTGTATATATATATATATGGAGATTGCTACGTATTATGGTCCTCTCAAAATATATAGAGTGAGCTTCATGCTTGTAAGTTCTGCTGTCTACAGATCCTTCCTGTATTTTGTATTCCTGCATTCTTTATAGCTTTTCTAATCTCTTGTTTCTTGAAATTATCTGGATGTTTACAGGGAGGAAAAAAAAAAAAAAAAGTATAAGAAATAAGCATTTGTATGGCTGAAAAGCATTGTATACATTCCTGGCAAATAGTAGCAATACCATTTTTTTCCCCTGTTGTGCGATAGCCCACCTGAATGGAATGATTTTGACATAACACAATGTGTAGCAGGCTGATAGCAATAAATGTTTTCATGCATGTATTGGAGTATGTAAACTATATTAATGCCAAAAACGCTGATCTATAAGGAATTTGTCCCTTTTCAGTGTGATTGCCTTACAGTTTAAAATGGACAAGTTTAAATTGTCTGTTTTTTTCTAAAACAGACCTTAAAGACAAGTCAGTTGTCAGTTCTTAAGTGACTTTTATTTTCATAATTGTTAATTGAAAGTCAACACCTCGATAACTGTTCTATGTAAAATTACAAATGACAAGAATATGCATGCTGAACACAGCAATAAAAAATAAGGAGCTACTTGACAAACTTAATTACAAAATAGAGCATCTGGCAAATAAGAGAATATGGGTTAGTAATGAAGGAATATAAAAGCAAGTTGTAAACTACTAAGAGCCTAATCAGAGAGGTCGAAGCCTGGCTGAAGCTAAAAAATAGCTAGAGATATAAAGAATGGCAAGATGGGAGTTCTGCAAGTGTACAGAAAGTGTACAAATAGCAGAAGAGCTTAAGAAGAAACACAAGTCCCTTGACAAAGGGAGGAGTCAAACATGATAGGTACTCTGAAGAGAGCAGAAGTACTTAATGCTTTTTTTTTTCAAGCCTCGGTGTCTGAGGGCAAAGTCTGCTCTCAGACCCTTTTGTGTGCCAGTACACTCCTGAAAAGAAAGAAGCAGCAGCAGAGCAATAGGTTAGGGACACCTTAAAGAGGCAAGATAAATAGGATATACCCAGGAATCTGGAAAGATTTTGGTGGTGTGGTTGCAAGGCTGCTATTATCTGTGAAAAATCATAGTTGTCAGGGAAAATTTCTGACAGCTGTAGTAAAGGCTGTAGTAAAAGCAAAAAGGAAACCTAAAGACTCTGTAGGCCAGTATGCTTTTTTTGTTAGTCCCTCGAGAGATCGTGGACGGCATCCTCTTGGAATCCATATCTAAACAAGTGAGAGGCATATGAGATGGGTCAATCAGAAAGCCAATCCGGATTTAGCAAAGGTAAATATGCCTGATTAATCTGCCTGCTTTCTGTGATGAAAGGACTCTAGCTGTGTGCATGAGGTTAATACAATCAACACAGTAAGACTTCCAGCTTTGTCTCCTACAGCATTCTTATCTAGGAAGTACAAGCTGGACTTGAAGCTTGTTTTGCAGGTTGAGAGCTAGTTGGACTGCTGCAAATTTAGTAGTCAGAGGGTGAGTGTCCAGCTGTTGAGTGGTATCAGGAAGAGTGCCCGAGGAATTGCTGCTGGGTCTGATACTGTTCGGAGTCTTCAGCAGCAACCGTACTGATGAGACAGCAAATGTGTACATGACACTGAATTAGTGTGAGTCGTGAATGTTACAGGTCTAATTCAGATGTATCTTGATAAATTTAGCCAATAGAAGCTTCATACAAATTAATGAAGAAAAATTCTGCAGAGGAACGCCATGTATCAGTGAAGATTAGAAAATCAGTATGCTGAGTAGGAACCCTAAGAAAAAGGACTGGGGTTATGCTGAATGCAAATTTAAATGGAATGGAGTTTGTCACAGGCCCATAGCATAATAAGTTAAAACAGGTATTTTCATTAATGCATTACTGTGTGTTGAAATTATCTTTAAAATTCTTTAATATAACTTGGACTTAAGTAATTTAAAGACTTAAACCAAATATTAAGAAAGTGCATAGTGCTTTACCTCAGAAAAGAAAAAAGAAAAAAGTTGCCATTTTTTTCAGTATTTAAAGATGACAAAAGAAGTTGGCTTTTATTTTTTCTTCCATACCACGGATAGGGCATAGACTACTCAGCACACCTGTGCTGCCAGACTGCTGAAGGAGTTCAGTAATTGCAACAAGTATGATGGCCCTTAGTCTGGGTAGAAGAGGAGTGTCTATGGCTAGGAGGAAATCAAAAAAAGGTTGGAGAAAATAGAAATAAGTGGGGTGTGTTTTCACAAAAGTAGTAATTAAGGTGGTGAAAGAACGGGAAAGGCTGAGGGAGCTCTGGGATTTGAAGTGTCCTAAGAAGGAGCAGAAGTGAGAAATCTGGGCTGAGAAGGCTGAAAATGTTGTTGGTTCCTGGACAGATAGTCTTCCAGATGTCACTTTATCTCAGGAAATATTAGCAATATTTGCAATCTCTTTGGTCACATTTTTTCTCCCCTGTTTCTCACCCAAATGTTATGTATTCTGTCTGTTTAAACAAACAGTAAAGCCAGAGTACATACACAGTGGTATTTCTGGAAATACTGTTTAAAAAAAAAAAAAAAAAAAAAAAACATTTGAAGCAGAAAAAACATTTGTAACAGAAATTATCTAATGCTTGTGTAGTATTCTTTTTCTTTTAAAAACTTGTACACTAGTGGAATGAATATTTAACTTCAGATGGAGAGAGTCCTTTTTTTGTCGCTTTTTGCCTGCAGTTTTATTTAAGCTTTGGAGATGCTTAAAATAGTGAATGAAATAAATTGATAAGATTAGGAGAGAATGCCACAGTTGGCTTTTCTATGATTTTGCAAGAAGCCTAACAAATCAATAAACACTAGAACCCATATTTAATCGCCCAGATGTGGAAAAACACATGGCTAATAAGGTGGCAGTTAAATCAGTTTGTGACAAATCATAAATATACCTCTTATCAATCTAAATATATTTTACACAAACTCTGATCAACAGTGAACTGGTGTGATGATTCCATGCTGTTCTCAGATTCTCAGCTGGTACAAGTTGACTTTAAAGGCAATGAGATAATTTATTCCTCCTAAGATCTGATATATTATTGACCAGAATATGATTAAGAATTGCTGTATCCTGTGTTTATGTTAATATTTGTTGCCTTAACTGAAGTAGCTGTTTACACATTCTTTGTTAGGAGCAAATAAGAATAATTTTTCTTTCCCTTTTCATGTCATCATATAAACCCAGAGCACTGAATTTCTCAATAAAGTATTTGAAAAATCTCTCCTTTATCTATACGTTCTGAACTAGTTGACTTCATTAAGTATTTCCTTCACTGCACATATTTGTAGGACCTATTTATCACTGAAACCTTAGGGGAAATCATTATGTTTGCTGCCTTTCAAGAAGCATTGGACATGGCTCTGTCTGGTTCAATGAAGATCAGCTGTTCTTTTCCTCCTTTTCCTAAAGCTCTTTGCTTTATTGCTTTATTCTGTTTTGAAAACTATGAAAGCCTTTCATGCCATCAGGCTCTAGTTTGCAGATAACGTAGTTGAAATTGCACAGTCTTAGACGTTCCACAGGGATGGAGGGTACTGTAAAGGAGGATGTTGTCAGAATGAAGCCGATAATCTTCAGTGTTGTGTTATCTTTTATAATTGCATTTTTATTGACTTGTTCAGCAAACACATTCATATGCTTGACAATTGATGGAGTACCATATATCAAGGTAATTGGTAGGTAGTACATATCAGTCTCATTTTCAGATTGTGACTCTACTTTGCTTGGAAGAAATGTCATGTAAAATATATTGCCATGAGCTTTTTGTGATCTATGAGAAGTCTTTTGATTATATGCATATCTTTTCATGGTAATAAGGTAAAAGACCATAAAGCAAAATGCAATAGTGTAATGATTAATTTGAATCTGTATATAGTTTTTAGAGAAAGTTTTATTCCTCAGACACTGAAACTCCACAGGTGCCAAGATGGAGAATACATTGTTGTGTCATATGGCTGGTATTTACCTGTATGAAATGATATGATGAACCTTGGGGCGACTTTACTTCACAGCAGAAGGGTGTTCAAATGCTGTTGTAAAACGTGCTCATTTATCGTTATACAGTCTATTGACTTAGATGTTCTCAAGTTTTTTAAATTGGACATTGGAAGTCATATGAGGCCCTCTACTGGTAGCCTCTTTAAATCTATCAAAGTAAGGTTTTAAAAAAAAAAAAAAAAAAAGAAAGAAAAGAGGAGAGAGATTGCAATTAAGATGTCTTTTAAACTTTTAGATTGTCTTGTATGATTCAAGTGCTGGGGACTAAGCAATTAAGCACATTTAAAATGTGATAGTATGACCTGCTAATGCTAAATGCTAAACATCCATACACTGCAAATATTAGAAATTATGAATGGGTAAAGTATTTCACACGTGTTTTCACATATGCTTTTGTAGAAATTGAATCCTGTGAGGTTTGTGGTTTTCTCAGCTCTTCTTGTTCTTGTCATCTTTTTACTAGGTGTACATTCCAAGCAGAGTGGCTATTGTGCTTCAGAATATGGATAATGCAAAATGAAGATCTCTATAATCACCGAAGAAGCAAGTGATAGAGGAAGTGCTGATATGCTGTACTAGTATGAAGTATAACAAAATTAGTTCTAAGGAATCTTTCTGAAACCGAATGTAGTAATATTATCTGTTTAAAATGCAAGATTAATATTCACATGTAATTGCAGAGCTCTGGGTTCACTAGAAACTGGTTTGGAAACCATTATGAAAGAAAGAAAAACGTAGTTCTGGTATTAAAAAATTAGTCTTTAAAATATTGCAAAGCAGCAGGTATTGCTAATTAAATTACTGTTTACAGTTTTATCAGGAATAACATCTTAACAAGCATGATCCTGCTCCAGTGTTTATAATGTCTTGCAAAAATCTTTTTTTGATAGTGAATTCAAATGTTCATTCAAATGTTCAATGCTTCCTATTCATAGTAGCTTGCTTAAATAGAACAGCAGTTTTTGGCTGAAAGGCAGCCTTAATGGTTTGTGGGACCTAGTTTGAGGCTCCTCTTCAGTGAGGTCCAACATGGAATTTAAAGTGTTTATCCAAATGGATGAGAAGGTCCTTAGCGTAATGTACTCTGCCATTTTTTATTTTATTAAAACTGCACAAAAATGCTAAACATCCAAATGGGGAAGCCAATTGACCGCTGACCTGCTGAGACCATTGTGTTGCTTACTTGCTCAAATCACTTAGTCTGTGCACCTTACTTGCTACAGCTGAAAAAATGATAATTATTTTATTTAGATGGCTAAAATCTCCAGTAAAAAGTGTGTTATGTTTTCACTGGAATGATACTCCACTGGAAAATGTTCTTAAGATATAATTATTCCTATTGCTTTAATTTCAGTGACGTCAGGACCTCGTAATACTGATTTCATCATTTCTAGCACATGCTTTCAGTTTGGAACATGAGGTGGTTCTTGCACTTTTATAACTTCTGAAACATTGCTTATGGTTTAAGAAGAAACAGTCTCAAAATATAGTGATCAAGTTTTTTCAGTAAAATTGAGGTAGTTAATTGTTGGAGTGCTGCTAAGATTATTCAAGTGAGTTCTTTAATAAGCTAGAACTTGTTTTTGTAAAAAGTAAGATTCTTTATATTTGAAAATGTATTGCAGAGTACTCTGGAAAATTCATACCAAATTAATGAGACATACTTTATTTTTTCTCCACTTTTTTAAAGGCACACTAGAATTGGTTACGAAATTAATGTCTTTTTTTATAACTCTTCAAGTAGCCAAAGAGGAAGATGTCCGTGACCATTTCCAAGTGGTGTTGTTTTATTTTTTTAACCCAGTTTTCTACATTGGAATAACTTTTCAGTAATTTACACATCTCTTCATAGTTCTCAGAATGCTTACTTCTACTTTGATATGGCTTACTTCTTAGGCAAAATAAGGGAGATGATAGAATATTACAACATGATGGAAAACAGTCTTTTCACAAGGTTCACACTGAAAGAACTTCATGAATATCCTGTCTGCTATATTCTTTATGACAGAAAATTCTGTATTGCAGAAGAGAACTATAATACTGTCTTCTATTGTGCTTCATTTTCCACTGTACCAGTTTAATCATTGCTTGTTAGTGGGCTAATAAAAGCATTCCCATACACTGAGACTTCACAGGAAAATACACTGAAGTATTTTAGCAACTGGAACTGATAATCTTTTTTTTCCAAATTGTTTTCCTCGTAGTGAAACAACAAGCAACTTCTAATATATATGCTATATTTACCTTATATTGATCTAATGTTTTATAGGTCTTTTTTTTTTTTATATTGGCAGAAGTTCCAGGTTTCAAATAGTAATGCAAGGCAAGAACCCTTGTCACAACTTTTTTCAAGAGAAGGAGTAATGCATGATGTGAAGTATAAACTATGTAAAATTACATGCAAATAAACTGAGGACTATAAAACCAAGGCATTTGTGATTTTGATTGCTTCTACTGTAAAAGATTGTGTAGTAGCCTTAATACTGGACAGTATATTAGATCTGCCCAACTTGAAATAGGTAAGTTGTCTTTGTCAGAAACATTCTAGAGAGACTGGCAGATTATTTGTCAGGAATACATCACTCATGTAATGATACACTAATAAATGCAAACTACAAGATTTGCAAGATGAGCATGTAAATATAGGAAGCATAATAATAAGGGTTTTTTTTTTTTTTGGAGTCCATGCCTGTGTTCTAATGGTGGTGTTCTCCCTGTATTAAGATGTTGGCATATTTTCCCTTGAGGGTGTATCTCTAATCATGGAATAATAGAATGCCTTGGGTCAGAAGGGACCTTAAAGATCACCTAGTTCTACCCCTCCCCTGCCATGAGCAGGGATGCAGATCAAGTTGCACCCATGCGGCCTGGCCTTGAACACCTTGAGGGACGGGGCATCCACAGCTCTAGGCAACCTGTTTCAGTGCCTCTGAGTGAAGAATTTCCTCCTAACATCTAATCTAAATCTCTCATCTAGTTATCTGCCCATGTAAAAAGTCACTCTCCATCTTTTTAATAAGCCCTCTTTAAGTATTTAAATGTTTCAATGAGGTCTCCCCGGAGCCTTCTCTCAGGCTAGAGTGCTATCCTATCAGTTGGAACAAGTGCTCCAGCCCTCTGATCATCTCCGTGGCCCTCCTCTGGGCCTGCTGCTGGATGCAGCACTCCCAGTAGGGCCTTGTAAGGGCAGAGGGGCACAAACCCCCTCCTTGACCTGCTGACTATGTCTCTGTTGATGCAGCCCAGGATGCAATTGGCCTTCTGAGCGGTAAACATGCACTGCTGTCTCGTGTTAAGCTTTTTGTCCACCAAAACCCCCAAGTTCTTCTCTGCAGGGCTGTTCTCCATGAGTTCCTTTCTCATCTGTGCTCATGTCTGGGATTGCCCTGATCCAGGTGCAGCACCTTGCACTTGGGTTTGTTGAACCTCATTACATGTAGGATCATGTAGGCCCACTTCTCAAGCTTATCCATTTGCATGGCATCCCTTCCTTCTTTGGTATCAACTGCACCACTCAGCTTGGTGTTATCTGCAAACTTGCTGAGGCTGCATTCAATCCAACTATGTAATTGATAAAGATATTAAACAGTATCAGTCCCAAAATGGACACCTGAGTGACAGCACTCATCACTGACCTCTGCCTGGATATTAGAGCTGTTGACTGTAACTCTGGCTGCAGCCATTCAGCCAATTTCTTATCCACCCTTCAGATCCATCTCTCTCTAATTTAGAGAGAAGGATGTTGTGTGGCACTGCATCAAAGTCCTAACAGAATTCCAGGTAGATAACATTGGTCAGTCTTCCCCAGTCAACTGATGCAGTCACTCCATCACAGAAGGCCACCAGATAGGTCAGGTATGATTTGCCCTTGGTGAAGCTGTGCTGTCTGTGTCGGATCACCTCCTTGTCATGCACGTGCCTTAACGTTGCTTCCAGGAGAATTCATTACATGATCTTCCCAAGCCACAGAGGTGAGGCTCATCAGTCTGTAGTCTTCCTTTCTACCCCTTTTAGAAATGGGAGAGATGTTTCCCTTTTTCCAGCCACCAGGGACTTCACCTGAGTGCCATGACTCTTTAAATGTGATGTAGAGGCTTGTCAGCTACATGAGCCAGTTCCCTCAGGACCCTGGGATGCATGTCATCAGGCCCCATAGACTTGTTACCCGATCAGTTTCATCAGAAGGTTGTCAGAACTCTGTAGACAAATCTGATAGTTTGTCACAGAATTAAATGAAGTGGCACATGGTGAGTCATCCCTGAGCACAAGACTGCACAGAGATTTTTATTTACATCATGGAAGAACTCCCTTTAAAGATAACCTCTCTTAGGGCAATGGGCTGATAAGGATCTGTACTCCTTTAAAGACAGCTTTTCTACTTCCCTAGCATTTTGAAAGAGATGCTTTTTGAACGAGGTGCTTTTTGGCCTCAGAAGTTGTTCCATGGTCTCTCTAGCTGTTAA
The DNA here is from genome assembly GCF_963932015.1 of Anas acuta. Classification (NCBI taxonomy): domain Eukaryota; kingdom Metazoa; phylum Chordata; class Aves; order Anseriformes; family Anatidae; genus Anas; species Anas acuta. The sequence continues at coordinate 105,896,820 of NC_088979.1, read as the reverse complement.
TATGAACTCAAGAAGTTCTTCCTCATCTGGCAGTTTATCTAAAGACTCAGACTGATGTTCCAGGACCCTACCTCTATTTTGCAGTTTGTATGCTGAGTGGTTCCTTGTACTGAATAATTCATGTTCTTCTCCAGCCTAGGTGATCCGTACAGTGACAGGCAGGTATCCACTAGACTGTGTATTCCAAGGGTAGTAAGTTTTGATTCCCTTGCTGTTTCCTCCTCGTCCCACAACTCAAGCCTTATTGTCCTGAGGTTTATTTTGAAGATGAAAAATGAAGCGGTTGTTTCAGCTTGGTGAGTATGTCTGAAAAACACACTTAAATGGAAAAACTGTTTGACCTTTCTGTGTGCTTTTCTCCTATGGAATTTGTCTTGCTCATTATATTCTATTTAGTAAAGAGTTTGTTAACCATGTTCGCTGAAAGACAGGAATGTGGTGTACTAATCCTCTGACAAGTGGAGGCCAACTGCATGAACAGTAAAATACCAGGCTAGATAAATTGTTGCATGGTACTTAGACATAATGTAAGGTGATATTTTCTGTATCAATCTGTCAATCACAATTCTGCTTTTAAATTAAGATGTTTAAAGCAGCTGAATAAGTTTCAGTTGTCCTATTTTTTCGTGATTCCAGGTTCTTAACTGCACATCAATGAGTAAACAAATAACTTCCTATTTATGTAAAGGTCTTTGTTCACATGCATAGAAATTACTTCATTAGTTACATAGCGAAGGGTGAGAATTATCTGAATGAAGAACAGAAACAGTTTCCTTTAACTTAAACGTAGGTATTGTGTTCTGGATACATAGAGGTCTATGATCAGGTCTTCTTCCTGCTCCATAATTTGCTTGTGAGGAATAAGTATAAAGAATTCAGGTTTCTTCATGGACTAATATTTCCAAGCTGTAGTCATTCTAGGTGAACTGCTACAGAGATGAAGCAGTGTTTTACATATTTGTATTTGCATATTTCATCCCTTAGCTAGGATTTCAACTTCATAAAAGCCAGCCTAGAAGTGGCTTCCTTAAAATTAACAGAAAATTTTCAGCCAAGGAAGTCTCTCTGCATGAATGCAGTTTCAGATCTCATAGCATATAGCACGAGTGTTTTGAAAGGAAGGTTGAGGTTATTTGCTCTAATGGAGAGCTGTCTCTAATGCCAAAGCATATTTTTAAACTCTGTTGATTTCCAGATCATTTTGAGTTGTATTAAAATTATGGAGGAGAGAAACTGCTTCTTTCTGCAAGTTTTGCTAGCATTTAAAAAACAAAACAAAACCTCTTTTGGTCTTCTTTACCCTTGGTATAGAGAGAGAATTTTTTTTTCTTCATGCAGTGTCTCCTTTATGCAGACTTTCTCATTCTACCATTCTACTTCATCTGAACAGTTGCAGTAATAATGATAGGCTGACATATGACTACTCTTACTGAAAAGAATTATATAAATCCTGGGATAAAAATAACTCCAGTTGAATGTGTTAGAAATATTCCACTTATGGAAAGGTAAAAACAAAAGTTAATTATGACTCATTAGATGAGACAAATTATATTTTTCATGCCTCTGAATACAATATGTACCCTGTAAATATAAATAACTCTCGGATGTTCATGGTAAATTAAAGCCTAAAATGAATTAAGAGAAAATGTAAGAACATGTAGGCATAGGAGTAATAGTTCTCAGCTTAGCTGATATTTTTGCATATTTACAAAGATACTCTGAACCCTGGAAAAGGTCTAACAGTTTAATTGATCTTCTTCTGAAAACTGTCTTCTGAAGTTAAGGACGATCATTTCTCAAAATATTAGGAGAGAATTAAAATTGATGCAGCACTAATCACTCATGCCATTTGACTCCAAGATAATTTTCAGTGTTGTTAAAAACTGACAGGGAACTCCCTCTAAGCTTGCTTGTCTTATTCTGACTATACTTCACAAATCACAGTTTAAATGTATACAGCAAGGACAATCTGTGATAGGATGGTGTAAATTTATTGGGTTGAATATTCAATCTTTGCTCAGGGTAAGTATGATGTTTATGAAAAAAATAGATACAGCACATTTAGGAAAAATAGTTATGTCTGCAAACACTAAAGGAACTAAGCAGAAAATGCTGTAACGTTATATTGTTTTCTCCATAGTATTTTTTGTTCTACCATTTTCCAGTAATCTGTTTGAGTGATTTGTAGCAAAGGAAACAAAGCAGCTATATTTTCTGTTCGCTTTACTGGAGGGAAGGGATCAGGAATGTGAAGCTACTTGTCCTGCTCTAAGCTAGCTGTCCTGCTGTTCAGGTTTTGGCAGCCGTATGGTACCGTGTGGCTAAAATGGTGCTGATAATATATCAGTGTTTTGTCTGCTGCTGAGCAGTGCTTGCACAGTGTCGAGGCTTTCCGTTTCCTTCTCTGCCCTCATGCATCCCAGCATGTGGGCTAGAGCTCGGGAAGGGGACATGGCCAGGACAGTTGACCCAAACTGACAAAAGGGATTGCCACACCATATGATGTTGTGTTTAACCAATAAATAAATAAATAAATATATTTGCAACATCATATGGTGTGGCATATATATATGTGGTGAGGTGTATATATATGTGAGGCCCTGCTTACCAGGAGGTGGCTGGACGTTGCCTGCTGATGTCAAGCTGTGAATGAATTCCTTTTCCTGCTTTGCTTGTACACACAGGTTTTACTTTCCCTGTTAAGTTGTCATTGTCTCGATCCATGAGGTTTCTCACCTTCCCTGTCCTCTGGGATGGGGAGAAAATAGAAGTAAGTGAGTAATTTCTATGCTTGTTTGGCTGTGGGCTGGGGTCGGCCCACCACAGCCACCAAAAAACTGAATTAGCTGTGCACCTCGGGTAAATCCCAACCTTAGTTGCCTTTCACAAAATACTGAGTGTACCCTGTGTCAGTGTGGGTTCTAGAGCAAGATAACTGTAGTACGCTAATTATCCTGCAGTTACAGTATCAGCTTTGTGAATGATCAGACAAAATTATGTATGTACCCAGCCTCTTTCATGCTACAAACTCTTGGACCGATTCTTTTGTATAAGTCTTGACTTCCTGACAAACAATTATTCCTGTAGAAAAATATAATAGTAAATTACTTTTTTTTTTCAAGTAGAAAATTATAGGTTTTTTAAATTATTTTAAATATAAATTTCTTCATAAGGGTATTCTGTATTAAACACAAAAATATTCTATCAAATAACTACCTCCTGGTACAGTAAAGATACGGAAAATTAACTGAAATGAAAACCTGCTCTGTAGAACGTATGAAATTCTAACCACTGCTTCTGTAGAAAGTGTCTGTTGACCACTGCTTCCATTGCTGCTGCTGCTGTTGTTGTTTGTTGCAGTAGTATTGGACCAAACACAACATTTTTTATGAGTCTTTCTGTATTCTGTAGCCTGTGTTAATACTAGCTATGAATTTTTGAGGCAATCCCAGTTTTCTGTCTTCCATAATAAGTTGGGGTTATCTATGGCTGGGGGTTTTCTAGAGTACAGATAAGAGGGGAGCCTTAAGATGTCTGGTTGTGGTGTTCAATTCCTGCCTTTGCAGTTCCACTAATCATTTTAAATCTCTGACTGTGACATGTTTTTGTCAGACGAAAGCAAGCCCTGTCTGGAAGAAAGAAAGGAAAAAAAAGCACGTCTTTAGACTAGCATGAGAAAGCCAATTATGTAAACACATTGTGTCCACAACCTAAAATGTATTTTTCTATCAATAATTGTTTCTCTGAAAGAACTAGTGTTGCTCAGTTTATGAAATGGAGCAGAAGGGCTGTGTGACACAGAGAACAGATTTCTGACCAGAAAACAATTTTCCCAAGGCAAAAAAATGTATTCCAAGATTCAAATATGTCCTCCTTTGCAGTGGGAGATAACCAGAAAGAATGAGAGGTTTAAAAAAACAAACAAAAAAAATGTGAAAGCGAATCTAATAGATCTGTTAGTGTGGCATTCGCTTAGGACATGCTGGACAGTCTCTGTAATTCTTAATTCAATTTACTTTGTTTCTGGTAGGTTCCCTTGGTCCCAAACTGTTGCTACTCTAGAGAGACTTTGAATTCCAAGTTCAATAACATGTCTCTGTGAGGAAGGGGATTAAAAAATAAAAGGAAAAAAAAAAAAAAGAGGTTTTTGCATCTTCATAGATGGACAATGGGAAAACAAAACAATACAAAAAACACCACCACCAGCAGCAACAACAAAAACACCAAAAAAAATCACAGAAAAATTCTATAAAAATATAAATACTGAGCAAAATACATTTGCAAAGCCTAGACAGTAACAGCTCCAACATCATTAGTGTAAGCAGCTCTGTAGAGGAGGCCTAGGCTTTCAGGAGGTTCATTGCATGAGTGAATCCATGTACCCTTCTTCTGAAGATAAGGAACTTTTTTAATGAGTGTATAAAGTCATCGGGCTACGTGAACTAGCTTTCTGTAGGCCTCTTTTGGCTTCTGCACTTCAGGCCTCACTGATTAGCAGCACGATGCCTGCCTGGCACCTGCAGGGGAGGGAAGGCAGGCAGTGGCTGGCCAGGCTGATGGCCTCAGTGTCTTCTCTGCCACGTGGGTCAGGGTGTCCCAGCAGTGATCCTTGCACAAATGTTATTGATGCCACGTGATGATTTGGCAGGAACGTAACTTTTTTATGGCGTTAAGATGCCCAGAAATTTGACCCTAGCTGGAAAATGGGCTCTTTACAATTGGTGTCTCAGCCTTACAACTTGTCAGGGGGTGACTTTGTGGTGTACAATTTGTATGTGTGTTTTCTAGTTGTGCTGTGTAACAAACTGCTATTAGACAGAACTAACTTTTCCTTCATATTTTCAGTAACCTCCTAGAGTTAGCAGCCCTTGTTCCTCAAACTTATTGGAGAAGTAAGTGTAATACAATGTATATTCATGGATTAACACAGTGGCCACAAGTCCTTCATAGCAATGACCTGTTTGTTTTGTTTTGTGTGTGTGTTTTTTTGTTTGTTTGTTTGTTTGTTTGTTTGTTTTTTTGTAAAGGAATGTTTCAGTAATATGATTAAGTATTTTAAAAGAAACTGAGCATGGTTTGCTCAGCTGAGGATAGCTGATTGAAAGTGATAGTAAATGATATATTTAGTGCAATTTTAGCTTTTTTCCTTCTTTTTTTTTTTCTTTTTCTACTTTTCCCGTGGATGGAGTAACCACAAGGTATCACTGGTGGTTAATGCGTGCCTAGAAATACTATCACCAAATACGCATGCACACATTAAAGGGAGCATAAAACCATATTGACACATAGCTAGAAATTAACTAGGGAAAGCTATTCTCATATCGACAAAAATAAATAAAAATTCTAATTATCCAGTTCTCTGTTGGATTTAAATGCTGACGGAATGGAGAGAGGAGCGTCCTAATTTTCCATCACTGCACAAGCAAAGTTACTCATTTTCAGAAATCTTCATGTTAGTTCTGGTACAAAACATGAAAGGAGCAAATATCCCCAAGTTATACATCTGCTACTGTTACAGAAGATCTCTTCAGGAAATTCTTGCCTAGCAGTGTGTACTTATTACACTGCTTGATTGTAATAGTCCAATTTAAACTTGAGTGGTGATACACAGCATGTTCTGTAAAACACTGCACAAGGATGTTTAAACGTGAAGGATCGTGGCTGGTGTTTCATCGGAGGTAACTCATCGGTAGACATCGCTATGAATAATTAAATACACTGACCTTTAGTTTTAACAGTCTTGATGGGTTTCAAGCCAAGACGTGCTTTGATGCTAGACATGGCACTCAGCCTGTCTTGTCTGCATTTGCTTTTTTTTCTGAACAGAGCTTGTGAATCTTCCTGTTTATTTTGGATGACTTATGCAGGTGTCTAGTGGGCTTATCTTCCCTATTGTCCTGCCACCCTGCAGGACTGTACCTTGCTTAGTCCTGCCTGCCTTTAGCTATATTCTGAGAATCCCTTGTGTCCTTATACCTGCCTCTTTCTCTGACTCTTACCACCCAACAAGGTGGGTATGTTGATAGGTGTAGTTGCAAGGCTTTTGCCCATGAAAAGCTCTGCCAAGGCCAAATCTCTCTGGTGCTTGGAGGCAGAGAGATGATTACAGCAGGGACAAATATGCTGGCCTGTGTTTTACAACATCCTTAAACATCACAAGGGGCCCAGCTCTGAACTTCCCCAGATCCTATGGATTCTGTGGCCCTGGCTTGGTAGCCTCTTTTAAGGGCTGTCTGAGCTGAAAGGATTTGTAGTAATGTTTCTGTTAATGCTCTCACAGCAGTTATTATAACACTGCACATGTAAGCTGCAATCAGAGATGTGCAAATGAACCATCTTCAACTTATTAAATTTATTCCTCTGTGTCATCTGCTGAGCAATGCTTGCATGTTGCTGGTAGGGAATTTTCCCCATGAGGAAAAAAATTAGGTCTGAGCACATCCTTGCATATATTTAGAGGAATCTGATTCCTTTGTGTCCCATAACGTCTTTGCTCTGAAAAGTTGGTGTGTGGTGGATGGCTGGCTCAGGAGGTGAGAGAACCTCATACCACAGCTCACCAGGCACAGCTTTTTATAGTGAGACATGGGGGGGAGCAAAGCAAAGTATGAAGGTGTGAAGGGTCTGTGAAGACACATCACCTGCTGAGGTTGCTTTGAAGCCTAGTAGAAGTCAGGTTTGATGGGAATCCTGCTGCAACCTGCTGGACTGATGCAATCAAATACGTCCTCTTCCCATCTCTTCCAAGGGGGTCAGTCATATCCATATCAGAACACAGATGCTCTGTGTGCTCAAGGGATGCTCCATATGCAATGGCAAGAACTCAAACAACAGAATGGCCAAGGAAAGCAAGAGTGTGAAACCTCAAACGCACAGAAAATTTACTGTTTGTTAACTCTGTTCCAGTTCTTACTAGAGTCAATCACGTGCTTGTTCTGTCTTTCACAGTGACTGGTGCTGGCAGAAAATGCTAGCTATGTGATAATCCTGCACAGAGGGAAGGCCAGGCTTGCTTGGGGATGGACTGCATGTAGTAGATCTGTGTAGAGCAGGGAGTGGTGGACAGGGAATAAGTAGCCAGATAAACCTGGTAGGTATCTGCAGTGAAGCTGTTCCTCTTGCTTTTAAAACTTCTGTTTATGTATCTCTTGGTCACAGAAACTTGAGGAGTTTGGCTTTATTCTTTAACCACTCATTCTACAGTATTCTGTTCCCACTATTTTTACGCATCTCTAAGTCACATCATTAGCAAAAGCAGCCCACTGCTGCACAATATTTCCACACATGATGCTGCTTAATTAACCAAGTGATGTGTAGTTAATACTGCATGATATCTTTCTAGAAATGCATCCTGAAAGGCCTCAGAAGTGATAACAAAACAAAACAAAAAAAGTGATAGTACAGTTCAGAAAGATAAATATGCTGCAAATGGTTTGGTATCTCTGGTTGTAAGGCTGTGTCTACAAACACGATTTGGATCAGAGAAGTAATATGCAATTTTGAAGCAAGTCCCCTGAGGGACTCCAGTTACTGTATGCTAACTCTGTTCCCAGAGCAGTTTGGGGACAAACAAGGTATATTCCTTGGAGATGGAACCAAACAGCATTTTTTCTCCCAAAGCACTCAGAATGCCTATTGGTATGTAACTTGTTTAGACCCTAATGTTCCCATGTATGGTCTCCACTCCCTGCAAGGACTTCCCATATGTGCCTGATGTGTGTCCCTATCAGGAAGCTCCGAGTTGCGTGTGGAGTTAAGGCATCAGCACTGGAGAGGAGACTACATCTGGCCCACAGTACACTGCCAGAACTGTAAGTAACAGCTATGTGATGCATCAGCTACTTTGATCTTCTGTTCCTAAAATATTTGCTAATGCAGATGTAGCTTAATAGGCCAGTAGTATTGTTTCTAAATTTGCAAGACTTCACTATTGTCACATATTCCTTGGCTTGAGCCCTGATTTTTATGTAACTCTGCCAAACACAGAGCTGATTTGTGAATCTGCAGTTATTTTTACAGTTATTTGAATGTAGCCATTCTGGCATAATAACAGCCTTCAGACATTGTTCTTCTGTCTGCTAAGGCAAATATTGTTCTTGTCTAATGTAACAGAAACCACAGTGAGTAGCTAAATCTTTAATATCTAATTTTATAAACATTTTTTGCACTTTTTCATCTGAAATACAGACTTAGAAATTGAAGCAGTATATGTAACATTTCAGTGCACAAAACCATTACCACCGGAACATTTGGTTGACAGTAGTAGTTTGGTTTCAGGGGATTTTTTTTGACTGAGACTAATTTGTCTTCGTATGCCAGAAGATTTTTAAAAATTAACGAGTTTTGTGGGGTTTGCTTTAAGTTTAGAAGCACATAGGGAAATAGTTAACTTCTTCCCTACCAACCCCAATGTCCCTGAGGGTTGCCATTCCTGTTTGTGCAATCCTAAACTCAGCATCAGAAATTGGTTCAGTCCTGGCTGATATTGGTGTTTCCTTGTGCCACAAACCTAATAGGGAATGGTGAGGGATGATTTGTGTCCCCAAAGAAAAAAGCACAGGAGAAATAAGAGTGAAATAGTCACATTTTATAGACAGGGATCTGTCTATTAGAGGTTATATTTCAGATATACATTACAGTACTCTGATGATACAAGGATTCACTCCTTCCAGATCTTGCATTGCTCTATTCTTACTAATTTCTTCCTTACTTAATTGCACTCAGGAAGAGCCTGTGTTAAATGGTCTGAATACTGCCTTTGATGCCCTTCAAATATTTTGTTATGTGTAAGTTCTGCTGCATTTTACCATTGCACTCTAATGTTGCATGCTCTAGCAAAGGGAGTAATCAAGGAGGGTGCTATGTCATATGTTAAAGGTACATAAAAGGTAGGAAGTGGTGTCTGTAAATGGTCATGATGTGGCACGTGCCACATCAGCCCTTATTGCAGCTTCGCAACAGCTCCCCAGATGGAGTTTCAGCACCTGTCAGTTCCTGCCTGGCTAGCCATACATGGCCACTCTTAGATCCAGAGATAGGCAAAAGCCAGAGCAGGTGAGTGAGCCCTCCAGGTGCTCTCCACCCCTCACCCAGGGCAGCACGCATCCCCCAGGCCAAGGTCTGTCCTGGAGGTCGCGTTAACCCGAAGTCCGTGTCAATGGCTGGAGTCCTGTGCCAGGCAGTAAGATCAGGACTGAGGATGAGCTTAGGGAGGAAACATCAGTATTCTATTTCATTGGAAAACCTCCCATGGAGGTCAATACTGTGGTGGTTACAGTAGTCTCGTTAATTTGATTTTTATAGAGGCACATTGGCTGAATAGCAGCAGTCCAGTAACTCACACTTGTTGTTATTGTAAGGAATTGAGGCATGAACTTCTCCAGCACGGTGTCAGGTTCTGGCCCTGCTGGGTAGATTACAACATAATAGGTAGGAAACACTGACTTTAAATACATTTGTTGCTTATAGAGTAATCCCTGTTTATGCATTCAGTTGATACAACAGAAAGCAAAAAAAATATTTATAAATAGAGTTTAACTTCAGTTAAAGCTTAAAAAATTTATCTTGAAAAAGTTTTAAGAGGGTTAAGCAAATGTATTAAAGTTGTCATTCTCATTCCAGTCCTCCAGGAAAAGTCATCCTTCACTTTTCATAAAAATCCAGCAGTAACTAAAATGGATTTCTCTGTCTAAGTAGAGCTCAGCGTCTCTTCTCTGGGTGAATAATTGAATTTATTGGGTCATTCAGCACAGCAATAAAGTACAAATGTTTACAGATTATATTAGCAGTTTTTATTGCTTGTTATTGAAGTAAACCACGATGTTTTCTAATACTTGAAACGTTTCATTTGACCTAAAATAACAAGATTAATTTGGAAACAGCCGAAGAACAGAAGAGAACTGATGCACTACTCTTGCCAAGGGTCAAATCTGAACTGTGTTCAGATAAAAAGTGTTTTTCAGTTAGATGTCTCAGTGTTAATGTGATACAGGCTCATGTGTAAAATGTCCATGATGAGTTTGGTATGAATTACCCAAACACTTGCTGATCCATGCTGTATCAAAGGGGCAGGTGGCAGTGCTGCATGCAGGCCTTCTGTGGTATTAGTTTGGTTGAACAGTCAGGTTGTGTCATAATCTTGACATAATCCTAAATGGGTTGTTCTCCACAAAAATGTGTGTTTGTTTCTAAATGTATGTATGACATCTTTGTGCATACAAAAATAAATCTCTAACTTTTATATTTGAGTATAGCATAATTGCATTGATATTTATTAATTTAATCCTTTTAGGGTCAAGAAATGCCCAAATGCCCAAACATGCCTTAAAAAAAAAAAAAAAAAAAAGTACTCTGGTTTACTTCTGAAATTCTTGCATATTCCTGCAATATAAATAAATAAAATAATCATTCTGACTGTGTGATAAATCAGGTAATTTACAAAGGCCTTTTTTTTTTTCCCCAGGAACATGGTAAAAAGGCTGATTTGTCTAACTAGCATTTTTGAATATTCCTTTCTCATTAAGAAAAAATATTCATACAGACAAATATGACATAGATGCATATTTCTTTCACATCAGGTATATCTACTTAAATATTAAGTGAAACCATTGTCCTGACAACCTGCTAAAGCAGCCATTGATTCTGTGTAAGCTCAAATGCTCTAGTTTAAGTAGTTTCAAAGCCATTTGTTTGTTCAGTGCTTTCTTTCTTATGAGTCCTTCATTGAACTGGCTTCCCTTAAGCAAGTGATCTTAGTCCATCAGGGAAGTTCTGGGATCATAAATTCTAGGTCAGTGGGAATTATTGTCTTTCCTCCTTAAGACTGGGCCTTTGTCTTTGTAATATAGAGATGTAGTAATTACCACAACTCTGGTAACTTAAGACCAGAATTACAGTAGAAGACAGGATTCAAGACTATACTAAATTTGCAAAAGTGTTGCAGTATTTTAAATTAGTGATAAAATCCTGCCATCCTCACAAAACTGCATATGAATTATGAAATGGAATTTGGGTTTAACTCTGTATCATGAGTTATGTATCAGTTAACTGGTGATCATCTAATAAGAGCTGATAATGACTGGCAAGTAACTGTATCTTTCTGATAACTTTGGCTTCACCATTCTTAGTAGTTTTGTGATTGATACCACTGATCCGTTGTGTTGGGATTTACCTAGTTATTTTATTGCAAGCTCTCTCAGGAAGCTTTTTCCTCAGAAGTCACTGATAGCCTTATGTCTGTTAGCATGTTGCACTGGATAATTACCACAGTCAACTCAGGGAGTCTGCCTTTGCTGTGGTGGGCTTTGGTTGTGTATCTTCACACATTCACAAATAGTTGCTTTCAGGAATTTTGATTCCTTGAAAGTTCCTTTTAGCATGACACAGCCTTATCCTAAGGACCTTTTTCTTGGCTTTTCTTCCAGGAATTACTTCAGGAGAGGAAGAGGGGGAAAGATGAACACAGGATAGTGCTGCAGTGAATAACCAAAAGGAAGAACTATACATGAGGTATAAGCCACTGCAAAATGATTCATGCAATGCATACTACCTGCCAGTGAGGTGCCAAGTCCAATGGCTTCACTTTGGCAAGTCTAGAAAGCAACTTAAGTGTTTGCTTAACTTGAAGTATGTCAGGGATGCTAGCGAGATAAAAGCCATCAAGTTGAGTATATGCTGTTTGCTTTTAATTTTATTTTCCTTTTTAATCAAGATTGGAGAGTTCAGTTTCATACAGAACAGAGGTACAGATATTCAAGGAATCTCTCTGCTTGAATTGCATTAAATCACACTGGACCTCCTAGATCTTGTCTTTTGGAAAACCTAGAATTACTATATAGGGCACTCCCCAAAACTTCATTTAAAGTCAACGAAAGCAGTCACTGTCAGTGATTGCCATATCCAGCCCGTGCCATTTATTTTTCTGATTCCCTTTTGCTTGCAATTTAACAATTATAAATATGTTTTTCCCCTTAAATATTGTCAAGTGCAAACTCTTTATGCTCTCCTGATTTATACATATTTTTAAATTAAATTTTGAAGGACTGTGGTGATTATAATATGTTAAACACATTTCAAATCTTCATAAGTTTATTTTTATATTATGCTACTTGAACTACAATCTTGCTAAGGGATAGGGTGGGGGGAATAAAATTAATGGATTCCTCTTGCAGTAGACAAAAATTATTCATTTTTTGATAAAAGATCTTATAATTTACTCTTGCCTTCACTACTTGATTTATCTCATCTTCCCACATTAATTTGTTTTTAATTTTTTCCCTTGTCTTCTGAGGTCCTCTGACTTCAGTAGCAACTCTGAGATGGTTGGATTGATGGACTACAAAATTTAACTTTTCTGAACTAAAAGAAATAAAAGCTTAAACACTTGAGCTAACAAGTGATAACATCTTCATATAATAAACTAGAAATTCAGCTTTCTAGTGCCTTGATTTAAGACGTTGGAAATTGATTTAGTTCATCTGCTCCATATTCCTGCTAGGCCAGTATAGTTCCAAAATGCAAACCACTTTTGGTGATTTGCAGAGTCTTTAGAATGGATTAAATACTTCCTTTGTTTCATTTGAGATCCATTTATAGGCCGGTGCATATTGTTGACAGTAAAACTTTTGGCTATATCAGCCTGTGGCTTTTTTGGTTGGTTGGTTTGGTTTCAGTTTGGTTTGGTTTTGTGTTTATTTTTTTTTTTCTAAAGGAGTTGTTTAGTTCTTTCCTCAGATGCTACCAGTATATCCCCCTAAATCCTTGGTAAAAGATTGTGTGTAAACTTATTATTGTTATTACATGCTAGCAACACATTCTCTGTGCACATATTCTTGTCTCATTTGCAAAATGTTATCATACTCTCAGAATAAGCTATACTAGTCAGAATTAGCAATCTTTCTAGGGTAGACATGTTATTTACTTTTTGCTATTTTATTTCCTAAAATATTAGTTATGCTATTTAATATACAGTCAGACTATTACTTTCATTATTACAATAACTTTAAGAACCTAGCATGTTGCTTACTCTAAATGCAGAGAGATTAGTGTAATCAAAAGAGCAAAGAGGAGTGGGGAAATGAAATAGAGCAAATGGCAACATTAACACTTTCCTGGTACCGAGCCCCTGAGCTACATACACTTAGGCCTGTGTTTTAATACGCAAATGCTTGAGTTACAGATGCTGTATTCTCTGTGATCTTGTGTGTGGAACACAAGTGGGCATTCAAAGTACTCCAGTGTGGTGAGTCCTGTTGGACAGTGGCCAGAGATGAAGGCAAATTGGTAGAACAAAGGCAGGAACATTTTGATGAAACCATGGGTTGCACTTAGTTCTGCAGCTGGTGCATGAGACGAGTATAACTTCTGAGTTAGTTGACCAAACGTGAATGTCAGAAATTGATCCTAACTGAATTAAGTGAGAAAAATTTTCTGTCGTCATGTTTGTCGACATGAAAAACAAAAACTTATGGTGAGGAGGAGTGTGAAATAGATTTTGGCAGACTAGTTGGAGTTGTTACTGAAAGAGAGACCGTAACTCAATACGCTGTAGGTCCCATTCTTTCTTTCATTGCTTTTGTCCATCCTTTTCATTTCTTATACATTTCCTATACATTTCCGTGCATGCACTTTGCTCTTTTTTTCCTTGTTGCTGAGCCAAATTTTCTTATCGTGCACCAAAACAAAAGGAAGAAATACTCAGACAGCACTAATAGGTGTCAGAATATCCAGAGAGACACAAAACCAGGAGCTATTCTAGACCACATGGTTGCAAGAAGCAATCTTAACTGAGATGCACAGTGTGTTCATGGATGATGGATCACATTTTATCCGGAGATATATGAAAGAAGTGTTTTTCCTTTTACTACTCTGTTATGTGTGTCTATATTGGCAGCAACATAGCACAAGTCAATTGAGATTCAATAAGAAAACTTTTTTTTTTTCTTTACTAAGAAAGATCACTTGATGTTCAAAAATACCCAATATCCACTCTCTAGCAGCATCAATCTGATAACTTCTATTAAATCTTGTGCAGGTGTTGTATATTGAAGTCAAATGGTCATGTTATGATTTTAATTTCTTGTGTGTATTTTAATTGTTTTTCTCTGTTGTATTCATTAATGTTATCAAACTTTTGTTGGGAATGCTTGTTATGTTTGTTATGAAATAGTGTATTCCCTGGTCTTGGTTCTTGAAACTTATATGGCTGTAAAATGCTCTAAAATAGCATTAAGAAAGTTGCATTTGTCCTCAGGATATTCTAATGATGCGCCCAAGTTGTAACCTTAAAAAGATACTTACTTTGAGCAACTTAAAAGTGCTTGGGCAACAGCACTTTTCAAGTCTCATTTATGGCATATCCATCTTAAACATTTTCTTCATTTCATAGCACAGATGGTGAATTTGGTTTTGAACAATTAATATTTAATTTAAAGCCCAATTTATTTTAAGTTCTTTTCTGTGCTCTCATGCCTTATCTCTTTGGTGTTTATACAGTAATGTTTTAAAGCTTTACTATTCAATAACAGATGAGATTTTTTTTTTATTTAATAACAGCCTCTAAGTTTATGTAACCTTTATTGTTATTTGAGGCAGTCCATAGAAGTGTAACTTTGTCTCCTTCATAGCTGCTTGTAGCCTTGAAATGTTTGTTGACTATTTCATTAACATGTACCTACTATCAATTCTTTGTCAAATAGTACATTTGCAGTGATTTTTTTGTCTTTCCTTGTTAATCACTTCCTGAGCAATCACCATTGATATTCCAATTTTATATTCAGTTGACTGGAGTTATGTACGGTGTTCCAAGTATTTGTCCTAGATTCTAGGCTGTTCTGATATACACTGTGATTAAAGTAATGCATATAAATGCAAAGGAGAAAAACAAAAAACAAAAAAACAAAAAAAAAAAAACAACACCACCACCAACAAACATTGTGTATTGTAGCGTTTTCAGTCTCAGCTATTGCCTTTCAGGTCATTTTGCCATTTCTGGAGCCCAGAGGAAGAGACAAGCTTAGCAGCTTACTCTGGAAGGTCAGTGGCCAGAGGCTGCTACAAAGAAAGAGGGAAATGAGCCTGGAACTGGGGCTGCCCATGTGGTGGACCTACTCGCAGCTTTCCCCAAATTCAGAAGGACCACAGCTGTAGTTGAAGGATACTTTAGATGCTAAAAAACAGTGTTGGTAGGGTAGCTTTCTCTGTAAACCTCCAAGAAGTAAAGGAAGGCTGATGTCATTTCCAAAACCTAAAAATTTTGCCTCAGTGAATGTTCTTTTGCATTATTTTCATCATTCAATTCAACTTATTGTGTTGCAGTTTTATTGTGTTGAAATCTGGTTACACTTAAATTGAAGAACTGATTATGTAACGCTCCCTCCTCCTCTCTCTCCCCCCCCCCCTTCCTCCAGGCACAGTCCTTGCTGCATCAACACATCTTGCCTAAACTATTGCTAAAAAAGTTGATTCTGATATTTTGCTACCAATTTCACATCCTGGTATTATCTATGCCTGACAATGAGTGCTTGTAGTAAAGAGAAGTGCCTGATAAAGTTTTAATTGTTCTCAGTTTAAGTGTTATATCTCAGTGGGTTTTGCTTAATGCTAAGATTTTAACGAACTATTATGAATAAACATAGATGTAGACAAACTTTAGAGCCCCTGGCTTGGGTGTTCATTTTTGTCTACTCATCTAGAGGCTGTTGACAGTACGTTGTCTACAGGCGTGCTGATGAGAGAATGGTTATGTCAGTAAAACTATATTAACTCAGTCTATATTTGACTGGATTTTTTGTAGACCTTCAAAACCTCTACAATGTTATGCTATCTATTTCATCCATTCACTTACTAAAATCTATTTTAATTGATGAATCTATTTTAAGTGATGGAGAGAAGTAGATCTATTGCCCATTAAACTGATAGGAAAGGAACTTTGTTAAGCCTCAAACAATATTGGTGGATAAGTAAGTAGAAGCTGGTGGTAACTTGAAGGGAAGAAGATAGATATGAAGATGTATGTGTTTTTGAATAGCTTGACTTTCTTTTTTGCTTCTGGCTTTATCTACCGGGTGACGCTGTCTGCTTAAGAAAGAGTACCCCATTCCCACATAAAAGCACAACTGAATAATCGAAAAGCTGTATTCATCTGCCATTGTTTTGCTTTTGTAAGAGTCATTGTATAACTAGGCTTAATCTAAGAGCGTAATACATTTCAAAACATATTTTTATTTTCTCACAAAAGTAGGCAATCATAACAATTCCTGAAAATTTTACAGTTCTGCAATATGTTAGCAGGGGCTCTGTCTGAGCTTAGTGTCATAAGTGTAGTTGAAGGAAAACAATGGAACAAGAAACAACAAAAGAAAAGACTCAAATATCAGATAAAATGGGTGTGTCGAAATGGTATGAATTGGCTAGATTTAGATCATACTGTTTTGAAAAGTATATTGAATTTTACAAATGTTTTTCTTATGCATGTTTAATGAGCACAAGTAATCAGAGTCATTTTCAATTACAGTGGGAAGTTATGGCAAGTCTATGCTTTGCTTCAGTAGGTGCACTGACTTTTTTTTTTTTTTTAAAGAAAAAAAGGTTAGATGCAAGGAAAGCTGTATAATTTTATGAAAGAAATGAGCATGGGATGTAAACAGGCAGATTCAGTCTTGCCCATTGAAAACTATAGGCTAAAAATGTAACCTTCCCAACCCTAGCTCAGCTTCGCTGTTCTTTTAGAACGCTCAGACAAAAAAAGCATCTCTTTTCAGCTTGGAAAATATTTGTATTGTTAAGATTGCAGCAATTTTGTTAAAGCATTAGAATCATCTCTCTCTCTCTCTCTCTCTCTCTCTCTTTTTTTTTTAATCTTCTTATACATTTTCTAGTACTCATTTTGTAGTTTCATGCAGTTTTAAATCTGGGGAGAGTTATTTATTTAAAAAGTTGTTTCCTAAGTTTTTGTTTTGTTTTGTTTTGTTTTGCTTTCTTCTACAAAAGAAGGGTTGCTTCTTTACTTTCTAAGAATGGCAGTGGTTAGGGTTTCTTTTTACTTAATTTATAATTACCAGTGGAGAAATTGGCATCTGAAAAGTCAGGATGGTTTTTGTTTCCTATGTGATCATCTGTTCCTGCTGTTTATGCTTCACCTGGATACCTAATCCCTTTAGCAGTGCAGAAGATTATGAAGCTACAGACAAGAGATTACGGCTCCAGGTGAGGGATAAGCAGCTGATCAAATGAATGAAGGAGAAAAAGAGATTGTTTCAATGCAAATATCCCCTACTAATTAGAACTCGGGAGATGAATAGAGAAAAAAAAAATATGATTAAGAGTCTCTCCATCCCTCTCTGGATATATATATATATATATATATATATATATATATATATATATATATTTGTTTTCCTTGAGAATGCCTTGAAGTTTCCATAAGGAATTAAAGCTAATTTAAAATACAGTTTTCACAAGACTTGTATAGCTGTTCATACCACACTCCTTTGTGAGTGTTTTTCCTCTCACTTGTTGTATGTCTGTTAGTTTTAATCTTCGTTTGCATCAGAATTTCACAAGGTCATGAGTTAAGCATCAGAAGTACATACATCTGCCAAGGATGTATGGCCAGTATTTTCCATTGCTTTGCTCATAGTGCTAGACATCACCAGTTCATGTTACAGTTAGCATTGGATATGTTCCTGAATGAATGAGGTAACATCATAAAAATCTTCCTCAGTGTTCTGTCGTCCTTCTAAGATGTGAAAATTTTGTAGACTATGAGAGCAGCCAGTGCAGGCAGTTCTTCAGTAGGTTTAACAGTGGATTCTGAGAGTATTCTGGGCTCTGACCTGTCCACAAAACTGCTTTCATATCTTCTATAAAACAAAAAGCCAGCCAAGGATAGTGATAAGTTAAAAATCTTAGAGTGATTCCTTTTTTTCTCTATCCTGTCTACTGAGAGCAGAGGCAGTTTTCTACAGATCTTTCCATGGAGCTATTGGTGCTACTGTCATGTTAATATTTGCTCTGTTTCTCATTTAGTCATCCGTCTTTCCTTTACATTCTCTGTGACCACAGTTGGAAATTACTGGACTTTACTAAAGTTAATCCAATTTGCAAATAGTTGCAAACTAGAAAATGTACGCTTAATGTTATCATAGCATGATGTGGTTGGTCATCTAGTCACACAATATTTTGCTCCTATGTGACAGGGTGTTTTTTTTTTCCACTTCTCAGAAAAAAATATAATGGTAACGGAAAAGTATTTGTCTGCACATTGATGCAAATGCTGGACAGCAAATGACATGACTGGTCTAGTCTCCTACAGCTTACCTGGTACGGCTGAGAAGAAAATCCAGTTATTCTGTTCTGACCACATGCCCTAAATCCTGGCTCATGCTGCTTTCACTGGTGCCACAAGACCATATACCTCCATGCTTTTCATTTTTCTTTAAACGAAAGCAAGAAAGAAACAGTGACAACAAAAACATGTCTCCAAGTCAGTAGGTGGGGTAAGTACATTCAGAAAGGGACAATTTATTTTGTGAGCTGCGCTGCACTCTCAGTAAACTTCATAAATTGCTTCCCAATATGTATGTGCAAGATTCAGTTAAAGGTAGATAAAGGTAGTTTCACAAAACTGGCAGAAAAAAAAAAAAAAAAGCCCCAAATCTTCTCTACATGTGGAATCATTTTTTCTGAAAAGGAATTGCCAGTACTTGCAATTAAAACAGAGGTTTACTAAGCATTTTCATATGTTTAAGAAGGGTGCTCTGTTGATCTACTTGTGAACAGAAATGCTATTTTACAATCCTGTTCAAGCTAACAATAAAATTGACATGTTCTGCTCCCCCCCCCCCCTGCCCCCCCCCAAAAAAAAAAGCAGCGAACAGAGAAAAGAAATGCAAAATTGTTTGCTTTTATGGATGATTTAAAGTTTTGCTGTGTAGCTAAGCGTGGTTTGCTTAGGTGCATGACACATACAAAGTACACTATGCTGTATTAGAGAAAATAAGAACTTGCAACACAATTAGGTGGCCTGTACATGCTAATTTATTCGTCCCTGAAAAAATGTGTATGCTAACACTTGAGTCAGTATTTCAATCCGAGAGTTGCTCTATTCATAAGTAAATTCATTAACAAAGGTATCTGCAGTATTATATGTAATTAATTGACTGTTGCACAATACTGTCCTTTTTCAGCTTTTGAAGTCAGCCAGTATTTATAGCAAATAAGTGCTGCTGGAGACTTTTAAGTTGTAATTAATAATTATTATGTCTCATCATTTAAAAGGCTTGTCCCATCAATACGTTGCTTCAGTTTATTGCTTGGAAGTCTTGCAATAATTAAAAGTAAAATGGTGGAAAGTAAATTAAATTCTACATCACAGAGATATTAGTGGAGAACAGTTATGTCTTGTATGATTAACAGCAAAGAACTCAAGTGTTTCTTAAAAATAAGAGCTATGGTGCTGTTGAAATATTTGGTGGTCTTAAAACACAGTGTTTTAAATTAACTTTGTATCTATCACAATTAATTATGAAAGACTGCAGGTTACAATAATAATATGTAGGTCTGATTGCACTGGTAGATAAGCAACAGCTCCCAAGATGCTTCACAGGTGGGAAGGCATAGGAGTGAAGTCAAGAAGTCACTTTTCCAAGGTCACAGCAATGCTGCAAATACATGACTAAAATCCAAACTTTTTTTTATTTTATTTTATTTTTTTTTTTTTGAACAAGTAGCCAGCTGTGCTTTGATCACTGATGCTGACTTGGTACCTCTGGTACCTCTCTATCCCCCCCATGTTAAGCATATGTGAGCCCAACTGTTTCTCATCACTTTAACTGGCATGGTAGCACAGCTGGCCATGGTATAGAGTGCTAGCTCAAAAAAGTACAAGATTTGGGAAGAACACCTTTACTGAGATAACTTCAGTATGACTGGTGAAGTTGTGCTAATTCTTCCACCAGTTGTGACTCAGGCCCTGGAGCTGTGCATTGGCACAGGAAGGATTTTTTCTACCCTGAGAGAAAAGCCCTGAGTGGGCTCTGCAGATGGCTTCCTTAGGGCCTGGGTGCTCCTGACTCCTCCAGAAACAGCAGCTGCAAAGCTGCTCCTCTCCATCTCAGCCTGGATATTCACAGCCCTTTCTAAATTATGTTTATATGAGAAAAAATAATAAAATAAAATCTTTGCAGTTTGATTAATCTAAGGTGTCGTTATATAGTTACTGTTAGGAGAAAACCAGCACATTTCAGAAGGTAGAAAATATTTCACTATGCTTGAGTGGTAGCTTCTTCCTGTGAGGTAGTAGCTTACTAGTAATACTGAACAGTTTGTCTGTTAATTTCATGTTTCACTTTTGTCCTTCTAAAATTTATGTTAGGTGAGTACTGATAATCCTAAAGGTTAATTTTTCTTCACAGGCTTCATTTGCTGTACCACTTAAGCTATCGCTCCCATGGGTAGAGACAAGAAGAGAGTCAACAGCAAAGCTCATTGAAGGAGTTTTCAAGGGGGTGTTTGCCTTACCCTGGTCTTTCAGAGGTACCTGCTCATCAAAGATAGGTTGAGGTACCAGTAGAGCCATTTTTTTTGTCTCAGTGTTTTGAACCTTTACCATGCTTTTGTTTTTTTTCAATATTTAGTGTCTCTAACCTCAGGGAAGTACTAGTGAGGTTACAGGTGTTCAGTCTGAGAAGCTGACATCCAGTTCATTCACAGTTTCCCTAGTATTTTGCCCACTTTAGAGCATTGTGTATGGAGCCTGGCAACAGCAGATTCTAGAAACATTATTGATATATATTTATTTTCATGCTGCCTGCTGTGTTTTTTTATTTTTTTTTTATTATTATTATTTTTTACTTTTTTTTTTTTACTGGAGCATGAGTAGCTAGCTTGAGAAGGCTGAGAAAGCTACCACCCTGTGCTGCAGGATGTAAATAACCTCAGTGTGAATCATCATCTACCTCCATTTATGCTGCAGTTCTGCACTCTGAGCTGTGGTGGTTCATGGGCTCCTTGATAATCGTCTAGTACAGCTTTGATGCGGTGGCAGGGCAAAAAATCAGCTTTGTGTGCTGTCAGAAACCAAAGTATCCTGCTTAGAAGTGAGCTCCCTTGTGTTACTGTTGTATTCTGCACTGAAAAAAATGGCATTGCTTTTTTTTCTGTAGTGCCCTATTTGTTACAGAATTACTGTGGTTCTTTGAGGAGCAGCATCTGAGATTATTATGAATGCTAGCAGGATGGTGGGACACAGGGAGAACATAGCATGAGTTTTCTGTCCAGCAGCATTTAGTATCTGGAGAAAGCAGGCATTGATGTTATTTGCTGTTGCTGGCTGTCATGCTGCATGTAAGTTTGGCACCTCAGAGCAATTGCTTTGGATTAGAGATGGAATTCAGCATGCAAAGGAAAAATGGTACTTCCATATATGTATAACAGAGAGCCTCGCAACGGCCCTTTGAACTAGCTCATTTGTTCTAGTCACTGCCTGTGAGCAGTAAGAGTTTATCAGGCACGTGCAGCCCTTGGAAAGAATAATATTTAAAAAAAAAAAAAAAAGCCAAAAATAAAACTAAAACTATTTATGCTCAAGGTTGTGCAGGTCTATTCTGTGGGCTAGCTTTCTGCATCCAAATTATGTAAGAACATTTGTTTATCCATGTAGTTATCTGTTCATCTATGTGCCCACTCTAGTAGCCAGAAATCACCATGGTTCCTCTCTGTATAAACATAGCCAGCAACTACACAATTGTTCCTTGCTTCTGCAAGGTGCTTTATTTTTATTTTGCTTCTTCAAGTGGCCTACTGCACAGTGAGTAGCTTAAGCTTCCATTATCTGTGAACAGCAGCAGTTATTTATATAAATGAAATCATTGCATTTGCCTTATTGGCAGTGTAGTGGATAGGAAATCTAATGGCCTAGTTTTCTGGAGCATTTTGGCATTCAATTCTAGCATCATGGGGCCTGCATCACCCATTAGCTTTTACAAGCTAGTACTATTAGTATTTATTCTGGATCTTAAATATCTCTTTTACTTAGGAAATGCAAGATAAAACCAACAGGAGCATTTGAACATTCTGATATATTTCCTGTTTGGTTGATTTGTTTTAAAGAAGAAAAAAGCTGATAGCAGAATTTTGCAGCTCACAACTTGTAGTTAATTAGCAAAATTCCCTCAGCTGGTTTTATGAGCTGATGGCAAAAAGTCACAATGTGTTGTTAAAGGGTAAGCAGGATAATTTGTTCCTACAGAAGAGGCAAAAATTGTACATTTACTGTACATCTAATTTTTTCCTTTATGTCAATAGCAGAGGTCACCAAAATAATTGTCCATTTCTTCCCGATGTGTATATATAAATATTTTAAAGTAGACATAAAGCTTTTCTCTGCGTAAGAAATGACATATCAAGATTTAGACGTGCTCTTCTGTTCTACCTTACCAAAACTACTGAGCTTTAAGAGTTACCTTTCATCTGTGGAAAAACTAGTAATGAAATTAAATGCCTTTAATGAGCCATGGGTGTCATATAACTCATTTTACAAGAAAAAAAAAAAAAAAAAAAAAAAAAACCTCTTATGTTTGTGTTGTATTTTTGCATCACCTTTTCCAGAAGGTATCTTCATGAATCTGTAACCACTTTCTTGTGATCCTTTTTGCTACAATTGTGTTCAGTCATCCAGTCCTTCTCTGCTACACTTGCAAGAGGTAACAGGCACTAAATGGATATTTTACAGATTTTTAGAGAGGAAAACAAACAAATAATCAAAGAAGCAATGGGCAATATGTTTCTTTTGGAATTTTTCTATTCTATATTTTTATAAAAGCTTTCTTTGTGATAAATTCACTTTTGAAATATTTATATTGTGCTCATGCAGAATAA
Organism: Anas acuta; assembly: GCF_963932015.1. Classification (NCBI taxonomy): domain Eukaryota; kingdom Metazoa; phylum Chordata; class Aves; order Anseriformes; family Anatidae; genus Anas; species Anas acuta. The sequence goes on along the minus strand of NC_088979.1, from coordinate 105,873,942 downwards.
CTATATTTGAGGCTGTGTTCCATTAACCATTCTCACCTCAATTGTCTACAGCTTCCTCTGCTGGATCCCTTTTGCTTTAATGTATTCCATGGTTGGCTTCAGATCAGAAGTGATACTTCTGAAAGTAAATAAAATTTAGTCAGTCAATTTTTGGATTTCTCCACAGTGTTTAAGTTAGGAGAGCTGTCAGGATGTCATTTAATAGATGATGTAACATGGTGATTATTAGATCTTAAGAAAAAGCAAAAGAGGTTTGATTTTCATAGGTTTAAAGTTCTGAGCATGTTTGATTTTTACTTGGTTTCTTTGTAAATTAATGTAAACCTGATACCATTCTTTTCCACATTGTGAAATGGATTTACAAATGGATTAAATAGGTATTTTTCTTACCAGCTTTTAAATTTTTAGTTTCATCTAGACCTCTACCTTCAACTGAGATCAGTCATATTCCGGATAAACCTACATTTCTGTGCTGACTGAGCAGAAGTCTAGTTGACTACCTCCAGCTACGTATCCAACTACATTATAAATGTCTCTAGGTGATCAGGTGACTCTTTATACGACTTCAGAGAAGAGAAGTGCTGAAACTACCTGTGTTTCACTTTGTCAGTGTGCATAAAAAGAAGACTTTGAACTTTGATTCATATTTAGAAAACACTTCTGTGGTAGTTTCACACCAGTGAGTGGCTCAATTCCACCACACTACTCCTCTCAAAAGAAGAGGGAGAGAAAAATGATGAGAAAAGGGCTCATGGGCTGAGATAAGAATAGGGAGATCACTCTCCAGTTACTGTCACAGGCAAACAAGACTCAGCAAAAGGGACATAAATATAATTTATTGCCTGTTACTAACAGACTAGAGCAATGAGAACTAAAAGCAAACGCCTTCCCGCCGTCCACCCTCTTCTGCCTCCTCCCCCCTAGCAGCACAGTTGTGGTTTAACCCAGCAGGCAACTCAGCACCACACAGCCATTTGCTCACTCATCCCAGTGGGATGGGGGAGAGAATCAGAAGAAAAAAGGGCTGAAATAAACACAGGTTAGTAGGACAGAAAAAAAAAAAAGTTAAAATAATAATAATACTGATAAAAGAATATAAAAAACACGTGGTGTACAATGCAATTGCTTACCACCCTCTGACCCAGCCAGTCCCCAAGCAGCAGTACACCCGCCTCAGACAACGTCCCATATTCACTGTTCAGCATAATGCCACGTGGCGTGGGACACCCCTTTGGGCAGCCCAGGCCAGCTGTCCTGGCTGTGTCCCCTCCCAGCTCCTGGTGCACCCCCAGCCTCCTCGCTGGCAGGGCAGCACCAGGAGCTGGGACATCCTTGGCTATGCATGAGCACTGCTCTGCCCCAGCTGAAACATAGACGTTATCAGCGTTATTCTCACCCTAAATCCAAAGCACAGCACCATACCAACTATTAGGAAGACATATAGCTCTATTCCAACCAAAACCAGAACAGCTGGGGAATGGGGGTTGCTGTCAGGCTGTAACATTTCATTTCTGCCACTCCTTCATAGGCAGTCTGTGCTCCTGCTCCAACCGGGGGCTCCTCCATGGGGGCGGGCTGCAGCGTGGAGATCTGCTCAATGTGGGACCCATGGGCTGCTGGGGGACAGCCTGCTCCACCAGGGGCCTCTCCACAGGCTGCAGGGGAACTGCTGCTGCCTGCCTGGAGCACCTCCTGCTGCACTCACCTGGGGGGCTGCAGGGCTGCTTCACTCACGTTTTCTCAGTCCTCTCTCCCAGCTGCTGTTGCACAGCAGGTTTTTATCCCCCTCTTCCCCCCCCTTTTTTTCTCCCTTTTTTTCCCCCTTTCTTCAATCCACTCTCCCAGAGGCCCAACCAGCGTTGCTCCCTGGCTCAGCTCTGGCCAGCAGCAGGTCCCTTTTGGAGCCTGCTGGAGCTGGCTCTGATCTGACATGGGGCAGCTGCTGGGCTCTGCTCTCAGAGGCCACTCCTGCAGCTCCCTGCTACCAAACCCTTGCCACGTAAACCCATTACAATTTCAGACAAAACTAACAGGATATACATGTGTATGTATATATACATTGTGTATATATTTACATATGTATGTGCATATATATATACATATAATCACAGAATCACAGATAAATACATGTATGTGGATACATAGTAGAAGTGTGGGTCAAGATGTTTTTGAGCTTAAATTTGTTTTAGGAATGTTTTGGTTTCTTTAAAAATGACTGCACTTGTTTAAAGGTAACCACATTTAGAATCAACAATACCTGTTCTAATGTTTTAGTTGGCTTCAATGTCCAATATGTTGATTGGGTGTTGCATCCTATGAGTCCAGATTGGTTCACAGGTTTGACTAAGTAAAATGTGACTCACTTTCAGAAACTAGCCATGAAGGAATCTGGAAATTAAATAACCATACCTGGTTTTGCCCTTGATGAGATATTTTGCTGTTGTGTAGGCAGAGGAAAGATGCTCCTCATAATAAGCTAGAAGGAGCAGAGAGAATCAAGTACTTTCAATAGTATTAAGTCCCTCAACACTAATCCTTTAAGCACCCTCCAGCAGACTAGGAAGTTGATCTAACCTTTGCTGTCAGTACCTATCACCCAACCTTGCACTCTGGAAATGAATCATCTGAGCAGGGACAGTGTTACAAACTCTTTCCATTTATATGAAATTCTTGCAGTATTTGCTGTCTTATTTCTGTTTCATAGTTGTATGTTAGTACTTGAGAATCTGTAATAAGTTTTGTTTTGTTTTGTGTTTTTGTTGTTGTTTTTGTTGTTTGTTTTTCGTCTGTAGTCTTTGCTCTTAAAAGGCGAAAAACTTTAAAATGTGAAATATTTTTGCACTATTTACAAAATATTTTTAGAGATCATTATTGCAAACCAACCTCTTGGAATTTTTAGATGACTTGGAATTATCAGTACTAGAGGAAACCTGCATCTCTGTTGATTTCCTTCCCAAAACTTAAAGATTCCTTGCTTCACAGTCCACTAAATTGTTTTGTATCCTACCTAAACTGCTCTAAAATTAAAAGGACAGAAAGGCTGAGATACAGCAATGAGAATTTTGGCAGTTCTCCACCTCCTCTGCAGAGTCAAAAGCTAAAGCTCTTTAATCTTACTGTGATACATGTGATTGCTACCAATTTGTGTACACCAGAGTGCGTGTTACAGGTTATCTGGAGTCATGTTGCTTCTCCAGTTCTGATCAGACTTTGAGACATAACCTGTAAAACACAAAAGCTTGTAAAATGGAGCCCAAATACAAGAGTGCCAAGCACAAAATGACAGTCTTGATGCTGAAAGGCCTGTGGATTCATACACCTTTTCTAACTGGACCATTCACAGTAGCTACAATTTTTAATTTTTGAGTGTGGCCAAGTTTCCTGTTTTTTATGGTGAAAGTATTGAGTTATCTGGGCTGATTAGATTCCATTGTATGATAGGTAGAGCTGGAGGAAGAGGAGGAGGAAGTACTGAGAAGGTTCCCCAGACCTGGTTTTATGCCCATTGCATAACGTCATTGTTAAGGTCAGAGCTTGAATTGATCTTCTGCCCAAGGAATGTAGACCATCACATGTCCTTTCCCATGAAAAGATCCTAACTGTAAAGTGAAGGGTGACATTGGCCAGTATTTAAAAAACAGTGAAGGATTACTTGGTCCAGAAAAAAATCCTGTAGGAGGAAGTTTCCCTCCATAGTCCCATATGTCCTAATAGACAAGGGGCATTCCCCAGGCAAAGGGAGGACTGAAGATTGATCCATACTTCCTGAATCAAGTTCAAAGCCCAGTGAAGTCCTAATTACTGTGCTGCTATGACACATTTGTCATTAATTGTCCCTACGCACTGTCTCCACTGAGTGTTTCACAAGACAAGCGCCAAGCTGAGAATGCCAGCCCTGTCACTGCAGTCCTGATCTAGAGAGGGACTGAGGCATGGTGATGCTTATTCATTTTGTCCATGAACAAAATGCACTGCTCCTAGGTTGCTATCATAAAGAAAAGAAAAATAGTGGCACAAGTTCCTCTTCTGTTTCTAGCTTTTTTTAAGAGGATAAGTGTAAGCTGCCAGTGTGTGCTCAAAAAGTTCACAAGTCCTGCAGGACTGTAGAACCTGATTTCAGAAAAACTACTTACTCAGATTGCATAGTTGCCTGAGGAAGATGAAATTTTAGGCACTTCTCTTCCACATTTCCTTCCAGCTGGTTTAGATGACCTTTGGATTATATGGAAACTGAGTGCTTAAAATAGGGCTTTTGTAAATTCTGTGGAGGGATGTGTATGTCAAAAAGCCAGCCATCACCATGCTTTAGTCCTGTCTAGATTTGGACTGCAGTGACAATGCTGGCATTCTCAGCTTGCTTTTTGTCTTGTGAATTATTTTAGTAGAGCCAGTGGATAAGAAAGAGTAATTATGGAGGTGTCATAGCAGCACCACAATTAGTAGTGCATTGAGCTTTGCAGTTAAATTTTATGCCTAATGCTCCCCTGCTGTCCCCCATCAGCATACCACATTTGAAGTACAGCTACAATTAAACCATCATAAAACAGAGTACACAACTAGACAAAATGATTAAAAGGAGCCTGAAACCACGTGTTGTGAGAGGAATGACTTTCTCATGACATTGGTTGCACTTGCTGTAGTTAGTAGACTTCCAAGCACTTCAGTTTGGTGATTTCCCCCTCTCTCCCTCTACCAATACTACAGTATGTGTCACCTTGGGCCCTATTATTTGTCCGATTGCAACAAAGCCTCATCCACTATGATACAAAAGGACTATAAATAATCTTGGCTCTGTTTATGCTTGAATAGTTCAACATGCCTGAGATGCCTAGGCACAGTTTGTGAACACAGCTATATAATAATCTGTGGGATATAAAGCCAGTTCTGTTTTTGAAATTTACATTGGGCTTTGCTTTCTTTAGCTTGGATATTCACATCAACGCTGTTTTCCAGGAAGCAGGCAAAACATGAATGGAAAAGTCCCACTGTGCTGTTGAAGACTGGAACACCTGCAAAAATTTGCAGCAATAACCCCAGGGTATTTTTGGCTTGTTCTTGTTTTATGTAGCATTTGTTCATTTCCCTTCTCCTATGGTACTCTGAATAAGGCACTCAGTATCACCCACACACTAAAATAGAAGCAGAGAGAACATATATGGCTTAGTTCGGGGCATCAAAAAACAAAGCATAATACCTATGAACGTACTAGATCAAACATCATTATCCAATGATTCAGTCTTCTGAGGTATGTTTTCAAATCTACTGACCTCACAACCACATTCCTGAACAAAGCATGTAGAATTGCAGACATGCCCCAGAGCAATGCTTGTTAGGTAGCTTGGGTCAGGATCTATAATCCAGGTAAATATTGGGGAGCTGCCTGGAACTGAGGTGGAAAGGCTTTGTCCATTGTCTTTTTTTGTTTGCTTGTTTGTTTGTTTGTTTTTTCCATGCACTTAGGACATTGGAGAAAGAGGAAGGAAGAAGCATGGAGGCTGAGAGCAGGGAATACAACATCTGACCAAGGAGGAGACTTAAGATGTGTATATGTGAGAAAGCAAGCTCTGAAAGCCAAATCAGTTGCAGAAAAGGCAAGTTGTCTTTTGTCTTATGGTATGGAAACAGTCAGGAAGTAGTTGCATGCAACCTTCGCTCTACCTGTACTGGTGAGGGCCTGAAAGCAGTGCAGGCATGTAGGACCCAGCTCAAACCTTGCACCACTCAGTTAGAGGGTATAAGCTGACTCCATGTCCCAAGTAATGTGCCCTAGAGACCTTGTACCTGTACTGATTTTCTGTGACTCAGCCCCAGATAGCTGTAATCTTGGATGAAAGGGAGATGAACCATACGGTAATCACATTGTGCCCAGTTCTCATGTGGCAAATTAGCACAGAAATGTCTTAGTTCATATATACATGTATGAACGTAAAGCGAGAGATTGTCACTTGTCAGATGGCCATGACAGTCATCGTCTTGCTGACTTGTCTCTTCAAAACAGATTGCCTTTCTGCTAGGATCTGTGAATCATATAGCCAAATGCAAGTTATTTGGCTTCATCTAGCAGTAACAGAGAGCCTGTGTGATACAGAAATTTGTATTCACCTGTCTAATGATACCTATATTTGGCAGTCTACTACAAATTAATGCAACATCCTGGTGTAATGCTGCACAGGGATCCTAGAGGCAAGTTGCCATTTTGCTTATTAGACGTTTTGCTTGTAAAACCATTCAGACCCGTACCAGATAAGCCCTTCAAACTTACTGAAGTTCTTATTTATAAAGACCCTAATGACTTCAAGAGGAAGATAGGTTATTACAATTTTTGCATGTGTCCTGTTCCAGAAAATATTTTATTGCGTGAAAATGCTGTTGCTTTTATTTCCCCTACAGCCTGCAATGCAATTCAGACAGAAAAATATATTTTATTCTGGGAACTTCGGTAATAAATGGAATGTTACTTATTCTATTTTCTCTACACTTTGCACTACAAAAACATGAATATCTTTTAATAACTCATTAAACTGACAGTCATTACAGTAGATTAATTCAAAAACATTGGTGAGAGCACTGTAAACTGTGCACTGAGGCCAAAATGTCTGTAACCATAAAAGTTTACTAAAGTATGCCATCTAGAGGTCTTTGACAGAGCAAAAATAACACTCTAGGATCTTCAGAGAAATTCTATGGTTGGTAGTATTGCTCTCTGCTGTGTCTTAGCTGTACGTAATCCTAGTTAAAACTGTCTGCATGAAACTGTGGGAATGTGTACATGTTTTGGCTGGTGGCAGTGAATAAGCTGAGGTTAGTTTCATCATTTTTCTGATATGAAAAAGCAATTTTAAATGGACATGCAGTTTATGGTTTAGAATTGTTATCTTCTGTACGTATAGCAAGACTTTCAGTTTTTATTCGCTTCATCTTTTTGATGTAGAACATAAAAAGACTTTTCAAATGCTAATGCATGATAAATAATAGCATCATCTTTACAGTAAAGAAAATGAATCTGTAGCCTGTGGTAAATGTCCTCTTGTGAATATAGGTGATTAAAACTATCTATGAAGAGTGAGTGCACAGTGATTTGTGTTCCTAGAGGCTGCCTGTGCTTTAACAGATGCTGGGAAAAATAAAATAAATAAATAAATAACTTTATAATTTTGAAAGCAAAGAAACTTCTTGAAAATACAATAAAATAAAATGGAGTAGAAGAAATAGTGTTCATGAAGTTCATTCTGCAGAAAGGATTCCCGTAACAGGCCTGCAAGATAAAAACAGATCTTCTAAAATCCACTTTAAAAAAAAAAAATCTTGTTTTTCATGGGCTGGGGATTTAAAATGGCACAAAAGTGTGCACATTGGAATTTTTTTGTTTAAGTTTAAAAGATAGGGAGGTACAGGTTTGTTCCATTTACATCTTTATTTTTGGAGTAGCCTGGAAACCAGAAGTCCCAAGAGGAACTTCCCCATTTAAACACAGAGGTTGTACAGAGCTGTGTGGAGATTTGTCTCCAGCAACTCTGAACTTTGATTCAAGCTCTAGATGTGACTATTTAGGTGAACTATTTTTTGTTTTTGTTTTCTCCTGAAGAAAAAGCTGAATGAAAAGACTGCTAGTGAAAGGATTTTTTTTTTTCCATTTCCTCTTTTATTTGTCACTTTCTGACATCACTATAAATGTAGTGGAGTACACCTGTTATTGAGAAAGGACCAAATATCTAAATATTATATTCTGATAGTAAATGTAGAATGTGCTGGAAATCTTAACTGAGATAAAGGAAGATTCCTCAGTTTGGCTTTGTAGAGATGAAAGAAAAAAAAAAAAAAAAAGAAAAAAAGAAAAACTTAGGACCTTCCAGAGGACCAAAAGTAGCAGGGAAGAAATTGTGGGTTTTTGAAGATTTATTTTATTATTATTTTTTTTAAGTCTAGATTTCCCTCAGGAGAAAAATCAGTTTGAGAGACACTAAGGAATAAATCAGAGAGAAGCTTGGGTCTCCAGGAAGCTCTGTGGCTTTCTGAAAGTGGAAGCTGGATTTTATCCTTGCCTACTGAAGAAAGAAGCCAGTCTGCCTTGTTGATGTTGTAATGAAATGTAAGATCAGATGAGATTGTATTTATATATGGGTTTCCTTTTTTAGAACCATTCTCTTATGTTTTGCTTCATTTATTACTTCAGCAGGCTAGTCTTACAGAAGCTGCTGGTCACAGGTTGCTAGGAGCAGCTTGCACAGAGGTGATGTGCAAGAGGCAGAGAGCTGTGTGAAGCCTCTGATGGAATTGTGCTTCTTGTGTGCACTTAAGGAACTCGTAAAGAACAGAGCTGCAACCAGCTCCATAACCTATAAGTGATATTAACAGGTAATTAAAACTTGATTCTCATCCTTCCCCACCTTTCCCTCCACTGTTCCTCACCTACCTTTAAAAATAGCCTAGATATCTGTTATGAATATTAACTTTTTTGTTGCTTTAGAGACATGCAACATGCAGTGATGAATTAATAATTAAAATCAGGAAACTAAGAGCAGAAACACTCAAGGGAGTCAGCACCAATAATGTTATTAAAGCAGTCAATTTAAGAGTCAGAATTTCTCAAATAATTTAAATGTTAACTTTTAAGATGACCTATAAAAGATCAAACAATATATAAATCATCAGCTACCACACCACTTTTTTGCATAATTGGTAGTTTATAATTAGCCTATTTTTCCTGTTTCTGTGCTTCCTGATCCAGAAGCCTCATGAACTCAGGTATCTTCTTAAAGGTGGAGGACACAAATAAATGAGATTTGGACACTCCAAGTAATACATACATTGCAATCAAAGGAGAAGAGGTGAGGAAAAAAAAAAGATAAAAAAGATAAATGGTAAGTTCTGTGTAGTCACAGTTAGGTGTTAACACATAATCAGATCTCCCATAGTACAAAGGTAGTCTGAATGCCTCTGCACTGTATTATCAGCAGTGGTATACTTAATGAAAGATAGGTAGGTTGCGTAAGCACTTCTGGGAATTGCTAGCTTTGTTCCAGAACTGTGGTTTCTTTTTCTTTTTTAACCCAAACTTTTTTTTTTGTTCCATTTTTGGTGTTGCACACATTTTCCTTCTCTCTTAACTGTTTACGAGAGCACCTTTGTCTCATCCCTACTGGTGCTCCCCCATAACAAAGCGTTCTCCGATCCTCTTCCTGCCTTTGCCTTTGCATCAAGCACCTAAGGCCCTTCAGACCCGCAAAAATCTCCTGTGGGACATGTGTGTCACACATGGCTAAAATTGCTTTAATCTTACTGCATGCTCCTGACTTTCACAAAGTAAACGTGAAGGTCTGAGCCAGGCCTTTCCTCTATTCTAGCTCTGAAGCTGCATCATGCATGATACTTCCTGGTGACAACTCAGAGAGAGAGTGTTGGTGTTAGTTTTCCTTTTTTTTTTTTTTTTTTCCCCCTTTAATCCTGATACAGAGGTCACTATCAAAACAATTTTTCTCTCTTCAGTTTTCCAGCTGCTGCTGCTTTGAATACCTATTTGTGCTGAGAGGCCACTAGATGTGCTTCAGAGGAAGCCTGCCAAAATTTCAGAACCCTGCTGCTTCTCCTTGAGGGCGGACCACCCTCCTAGGTACTGATCTTAATAGTAAAGAGTTGCTATCATTAATCATGACTAACAATGGGAAAGACATTAAGTCTTGGGGATCTGAAACTAAAAGCATTTAATGCAGTGAAATTTATTCCACAAATGTTATACAAGGGATTCTTGTATCTTCTCCCACAACATCTCATTGTGGGTACCCACAGAAACAAGAAACCAGAGCAGATATGTTTCACAAGGAACCTCTGAAGCATTTATGAATGTTTTAAAACTGTAGGAATGTTCATTAGAAGTACAGAAAATTGCTTATTCATCAGTTGAAAGGTATTTCCTCTGCCTTTCACCCCATTCAAATGGTCTTGCTATTGTCATGTTGATTAAAAGTAACAATCCATTTTCTTACCTGAGTTCAGTCCCTAGTAGTAGAAACATGATAGGCAGTGCTGAGCTGTGTTTTGTCTGGGGCTTTTCTAATTGGGACTCTGCCTGTGTGCTAGAGGTCCTTTTGATTTTCAGCACTCCAGGAAGAAAGCTTGATTTAAATCACCATCTTGGAATTAATATGTGTATACATGCAGGGAAATGGTTTTTAAGTAATTTGATTTTTTATAAAAATTCATAATGGGAAAAAGAAAAACCTTGAAAGTTTGTATTTCTTTCTCCCTCTCATTATTTTTGTGGTTTATCTGTCAGTAAAAGTAGTATTAGGGCTCTAAACTCTAAAGTTTAAGGCATGATGTATTTTCCCGCTGCCATACCAAGCCTGTTAATTATATATGTTGCAGTAGCATCCAGAAGCTGGTATCAGGATCAAAACCTTGTAAAGCACTTGGCTATGCAGTGAACTAGGAAGATATGTTTGAAGACCTTTTTTTTTTTTTTTTTTTTTTTTTTCTGTTCCCACTCTCCAAAGTCCCTGCACTTCACTATCTTTTGGAGGTAACGTGACGTATGTTTTAGAGTATTCATGATTTGGCTATGTTCATATATCACCTCTCATCCATCTCCCCCTCAAGCAAACTTCATTTAAAGCTTGAACTATTATAGTTATGAGAGCAAAGAACAGGTCTGAGGAAATGCTCAAAGGAATAAAATAATAAAGTGTGAGGAAGAGATAAAAATAAGACTTTTTGAAACTTAATTGATAGTAATTTGATGAGAGCTTTGAATTCTCTCTGTCACATTCATTCTACTTTTGTAGGTGTCTCTGACCACAATGCCTTCATCTTTCTGCTCTTCCTTCTCTTTCTGCATGGTGTAGTTTCTCTCACCCTGATAGTCTGCTATACCCTCATTTGTATACCATGGTTTTTCCTTCTGTACCCAGTGCTAAGTATGTTTCTTCCCCTTGAGCTCTTTCTTTTCCCTCACCGCTGCTCCCTCCCTTGCCTGAGATTTTTCAATCATCATTTCATAGCAGCAGGCTCTGAACTTCCCTGAGCTCACCATGTGGTACCTGCCACAGAAGGAAAAACGTGTTGCTCGATTCATTTTAGAAATGATTTTTCGATACGTCAAGATAAAAGGGCCTGGGGATATAAACAAGCTTGGAAATATTTCAAGATCAGGTAGACATAATTAGAACATAGACTGTTGATTAGATTGTTTCATTTCACAACAATGTGAGTTTAATCACGTTGGAAATTGGTTACGGGATTTCTTGTGGAGATTAGATATTTCTATCGCATTTTAGCCTCCTTTAATTACACAAATAAATACTGGTTGTTTACTCTCTTTTTTTTTTTTCTTTTCTTTCTTTTTTTTTTTTTTTTTTTTTTTAACTTACTTTTTCCCCGACAGTGTGTGGCAGTAACTAGGCCTGCCGCTCAGCAGCACGTGAGCCCTCCTCACGGTGCCTGCTGGGGTAAGGGGAGGCTGCTGCCCTCCTTTCACACCATGATCACTCTGCTACTAGCTCCCTGATTCCTCCCTCCCCCTGACCAGAGATCCCTTCAGCTTGAAACACCAACACCACAGCAGAAGTCACTGTGTCCAGTTCAGGTTATTCAGAAGTGAAATTCATGGGTAAAATAAGGAGAGTGTCTTGGTGCCTGAAGTGCTTAATGTACACAGAGGCATCAGCTGCAGCATGGTGCACACAAGGGCCTGGGCTAGGCCTGGCTGCCACAGCGCCCTTCCAGCGCAACATGCTGGTCTGCAGAGACACCCCAGGAGCTGCATTGCCACGCGAGTGTGACAAGGGCACCTGAGTTTAGAAGGCCTGCCACCATGCCATGCTTTGTTGGCAGAGACAGCTCTAGTTCCTCTGCACCTGGTGATGGTCACATCCATTCCCCCATGCAGATGCAACAGAAACAGCCTGGCCAGCAGGACTAGGAAAGTGATTGTCCCCTTGTATGTGGCACTGGTGAGATCACACCTCAGGTATTGTGTTCAGTTTGGGGCCTCTCACTACAAGGATATTGAGTTGATTGAGCCTTGCAGAAAGCCAGTGAAAAGGCTAGAAAATGAGACCTATGAAGAGAGTCTGAGGGAACTGAGGCTGTTTAGTCTGGAGAAGGGAAATCTGAGGGGAAACCTCATTGGTCTCCACAACTACCTGAAAGGAGGTTGCAGTGAGGAGAGTGTCAGTCTCTTTTCTCAGGTGATGAATTGATAGTATGTGAGGAAACCGTCTCAAGTTGCACCAAGGGAGATTTAGATTGGATGTTAGGAAGAACTTCTTCAAGGAGAGGGTGGTGAAGCATTGGAATGGGCTTCCCAGGTAAGTGGTGGAGTCCCCATCCCTGGAGGTATTTAAGAGACATGTGAACATAGCACCAAGGGACATGGTTTAGCGAAGGACTCAGAAGGTCACGTTGATGGTTAGTATTGAACTTGAAAGTCTTTTCCAACCTAGATGATTCTATGATTCTATGAGGCTACAGCCTCCCTGAAGGAAAAGAATTCACCCTCCTTCTTGGCAGTGTATACTAGCTCCCTACTGTTTTCTGTCTGTTCTCCCACGTGCCTGGTGACTGGATGAGGGGGAATGGGCTTAAGTTGTGCCAGGGGAGTTTTAGGTTGGATGTTAGGAAGAACTTCTATACCGAAAGGGTTGTTAGACATTGGAACAGGCTTCCCAGGGAGGTGGTGGAGTCACCATCCCTGGAAGTCTTTAAAAGATGTTTAGATGTAGAGCTTAGGGATATGGTTTAGTGGGGACTGCTAGTGTTAGGTCAGAGGTTGGACTCGATAATCTTGAGGTCTCTTCCAACCTAGAAATTCTGTGATTCTGTGTCACTCCTGCTATGCATTGTATTGCTGGCTCCTTGGGGACATGTGGCAGAGTGGTCCTCTGCTTTTGCGGCTACAGAACAGTACATGTGGCAATAAGCAATGGCTGGCTTATGAAAGCCCACCTGGAGTGCCTTCTTGCAAGCCAGGTTTTATATCTGGGACATACCAAAGTCAAACTAGCTGCAATGTCAATGTTTCTCCTAGGCTTCTGCATGCAGTTTGAATCCTTATTATTATTCAGTATGACAGAGGAAGCTTATAGGGTTGCAAGAGACTGAATGCACTAAGGCCTGATAATCTTACAGGAAAACAAATTTGTTGATTTCCTATGAGCTTGTGCCTCTTAGGTCAGCTTCATGCACGGTTTTAGTCAAATTCACATGCTGCCTGGACTAGCAGCCTTGTACAAATTATATGACATCTCATATGTCCACAGGCTCACCAGATGCCACTAGTAAGGCTTTGATAATATCTACCCTTCCATAACTATTTCCTGATTACAAAGCTTTTATTTATTTATTTATTTATTTATTTTCTCTGTAGTTCTGCCCCAATGTGTGAAATACATCTTTGGTGACACAGGTCTGCAAGCAGCCTGCTTCAAAGCTGCAGGTACATATTGTTTTATGGGCAGGTGGCATAATTTCCAAAATGTAATATAACATTAAGAAATGGATAACCTGCTGCAGGATTTTATATAATTAAGGTTTACAAACTCTGCATTTACCTGTGGGACTCAACTTGATAAAGTAAACTTTAAAAAAGTGTTTTTAACAGAGCTTTTTTCCTGCAACAGAAGTCTGTTAAACTTTGGATGGAATGAGCAAGCTTTCTGTATGCCATCCGATGAGAAGATGGGTCAGCATTTCATATAAAAGCCTAGGACATATCAAAAGCCATTATCTCCATGTGTACATAACCAGACAGCAATATCATCATCCTGAACATTTTTTTGCAGGGAAGGAAAACTAGTATAGTAGTGCTAAACGTTTTTGTGTCTCCTTGTTCTATGGATTGATTTTGAAAATTTGATTCTAACGTCCACACTGCAGGAGAATCTGTTCTTAAAAACATTTAATAAGATGAAGAAACAATGAAAATAGTGAGAAGGAAATGTAGCAATAAATTATGATGTGGAGAAGACAGTGTTGATGAGAAGTAAAAAAGAAAGACAAAAGTAGAAAAAGACAGTAGAAAGATTAGGAGAATATTCAAATGTGTAAATTCAAAACATAACTACAGAACCAATTAGAGGAGACTTTAACAATGAAATCAAAATTTTGATGAGTCATTTAAAGGAATTAATAGATAACGTGGTCACTATTGTTTTACTCTTTCTGTTGTCTGTTGGCTATTGGTGACTGTTCAGTCTTGCTTCTTTTTTTTTTTTTTTTTTTTTTTTTTTTTTTTTTTTTAATTGAAGGTTTTCCATGGCAATACTGCATTCCTTTTAACCAAACTACTATTCCCTTGGTCACCTATAGCTCCTGAAACATCATTAAAACTTTCTGTAACTCACAAATCTATCTCTTGCAAGTATAGTTGCTTCACAGAAACAGTGGTCTGAAATTCCCAGAGGAAATTCCTCATGTGGTCAAGTGGGCTTTGTGAACCAAATAAAATAGTTTGAGGTTCAGAAAATCTCCATCTTAACAGTGTTTTCCCTACTCCTAGTTTATCTGGGATTTGAAGAAACCAGTCAGGCAGAGCAGTTCAAATCTGATGCTGGAGACACTGTAAAATTTTAACATAAAAAGGAGATGCATTTCTCTATGCCACAGTGAATACCAAAACACTGAGTTAATGTAAATGTGACAAACTGGTTTTAGTATAACATTCTATATTATCTCTTTGCATAATACCTAGCAACTTTTCTGCAGTGCAATTTATAAAGGCAAAAAAAAAAAAAAATCCAATAAATAAGAATGAGGTGATGTGCTCAGTGATGTGCTTTGACTTTTGGTTGGCCCTGAAGTGGTCAGGCGATTGGACTAGATGATCTTTGAAGGTCCCTTCCAACTGAACTTTCTGTTCTAAACAGTATGTAAAGATACAATACACAAGAGATTAAGTTAGGATAAAGCATAAGTGTGCTTTTGGGGGTCCATGCTGTGTCATGAGAGGAAGTACATTCAGATACCAAGGAAAGACCTTTCTGTTCATCCATGAAGGTTAGGTTGTTTCACCACATTTGCCATTAAAAAAAAAAATTCTTCTTGGTTTGAGTGATGTTTTGCCTAGAGCAAAATCAGCAGAATACAGAATGTCTCTGGGATTAGTGTGCTTTAATTAAAATATACATACTTGGATTAAAAAAGCAGCAGGATGTGTATGTTTTCTTGTAAGTAAATTGTTCTTGTCTCAAGAACTTTGTTATATGCAGCCCGTTTCTTAATGAATTGGTTCTGTGTCATGGAAGTGACAGTGAGTGACCAGTTACTGCCAGCTCTTCACCTTCTGCTGCAAGAATTCTCTGGTCACAGTCCCAAGGTGTTGTCCAGTGACTAAAGCTCAATGTGTAGGTGATAATGGAGGGCGTTCTGAAGCATGTGAGCTTCCCTTAGAAACAAAGAAGGCCCATTGTGGCCAGTGTGTTGGGAGAGATTACCACTCATTTGGATGAAGCACATTGCCTAAAAAATGCCTACCAGCTCTGTCCTGCGAAGTGATTGCACTTACCAAAAAGGAGTTAGGAAACTAAAGGAAGTAGTTCAATATTGTTAAACAGTAATAATAATACTCTGCAGTTCCACATCATTTTCAGTCCAGCAGTGTCAAAATGCATGCCTACCATTAATGAAAGCAAACAACATATCCCTAAGATAGAAAGTCAGCATTCTAATTTTAGTGATGCAGATGATGAAGCAGAACATGGTAATGTGACTGTCCCAAGGACAAACACAGCAGGACGGTGGCAATGGCAGAAACATTAATGAGATTTTTCTGTTGTAATCAGAAGATGGAGTTCCAACAGACCAAGAACTAGACTCTAGGCTGAGGGTGGATCCAGGATACAAAATGTACAATGATTACACTGATTCCTTCTTCCTTGCCATAGGCTTAATGTTCAATGATTGTTTTAGTGGTGCCCCAGGGCTCTGCTCAGCCAGGCTCCTTGCACACAATTAAAAAAAGATATTCCTTATCCAATAGCATAGGTTAAAAACTGCACTTCATCTGTTATAAATTTACAAGAAGTCAAGATTTCCTTGGGGAAAAAAAAAAAAAATCAAGGAAAACAAAATAAATGTCTGTATTTCAGCCAGAACGTTGTATGTTGGATTTATTTCCAGTTTTCTCACAGAGCAAAGATATACATTACACTATATATATCACTTAGCAATAAGTGACATAAAGAAATATAAGAAGGTAGACTAATGATTTTGTCGATGTCTTCATCAGTCTGTTCCAAACTTGTCTGCAATGCAAAGCATAAAGAAAAGAGAAGAGATTGATGCCTTTTTTTTTTAAATTTTAAATCTGAAGTAAATGTGTTGAACAATAAATCCCAACCTGACAGATTTCATCAGTTCTCTGTATAACAAGCACTCTCTTTCAATCTTAAAATGTCACCACTGCATAAACCTTTTCAATGTTCCCTCCTGTTCTCTAAACCCTTTATAAACCCATTATGATTTTAAAAAGATTTTATTTCTTACAACTACTGCATAGTGAAGGTAAAACCAATTTCTTCATTTCCAGGATGCAGTAACCTGAGGTAATTTCCAGAGTGTTTGAATTGAAACTTCCATGAAGAATATACACTTATTTGTCCCCTGGTAAGAAAAAATGTTGAAGTGTATACGTTACTTAATTTGCTAGAGATAAAAAATGCCCATAAATACAGTGGTGTTACTCTAAATATTTAAAGTACACTAAAGAAAATAAATAATGCTATGATTTTCACTGCAGCCGCTGACAGCTGGATGGCTTTAAATCTTAGTGGAAACAACATTTCTGGATGCTCAGAGCCTCCACTGTTCCATTTCGGCTAAAGGCAGGATTACTTGAGCTGTATTATATCCTCCATCTCATTTTCAGCTCTATTGCACCAATTATGCAGCCTGGAGGCTTATAGAGGCTTATATTGAGCTTCAGATAGATATAAGAAGGTAGTCTATATTCTCTGTGATAAAAATAGTCATTAATTACTGAGACTTGTAAACCGCTTAGCATTCTTCTTAATGTGGTACATCAGGCATTTTACTTCATTCTATAGCTAATCATCCAAGAAGAGAGGAGAAAAATACTTCATGAAGAATATGATCTTTCTTAGTTGGAATTGAATGCTGGAGTTAGAGGGATCTACAGAAACGGCTTAGCCACTTCAGTCTGAATTTGCTTTTCAAGGGCTGCATTGTTTGTGTCTATAAAATTGATTAAAAGTTGATGTTTAAGGCAGCCCCTTGCGAGGGGTTCACCAATGTAATCAAATGACTTCCTTAATCTGCACAGAGGTGTGATTGCACAGAAACAAAGAAGTCTTATCTAACTGGAAAAGATATTCTCCAGTAGGAGGGTCCCAGAGTGAGCTAGCAAAAGCCATTTAAAAATTCCTAAAAAGGACTAGAACAGCAGAGACTTGTTAAATTTTATATCCATGTGAATAACGCACCAGCCAGTCCAAATATTAAATGGCTAGTTATCATTCACCTGTTTGCCAGTCTTTGTATGACAGAAGACAACCGATCAATAGTAATTTAAAAAAAAAAAACAAACACACATACAGCAAACATTCAATCTGTTTTCAAATCCCTGTATTTCATATCATAAGCCAGCCTGAATAGACCTAGTGAGTGCTAAGTGGATAACTTCAACTTTCATGATTTTTTTTAAGAACAATGTATTCCGTCTATAAAAAAAAAAAAAAATCATTTAATCTTTTTTTTCTCCAATATTCATTTACCATTTAGTTTTTCTTCGTTTGGAAAAGTATCCATTTGCAGCTTTTTCTTGCTTCTCTGGAGAAGAATGATTTATTACAGGAGCAACTGGTTTTAGGTCTTTCATGGCCACGGTATAGAAGTGCCTCTCTGTGCATATTTCATCCACATAAAAAAAAAAAAAAAAAAAAAAAAAAAAACCACTTTTTTTTGTTGACGAGAACCAATACTCATTCTATTCAGTCTGGAAAATAATATATGTGGAAACTCAGGATTTATCTGCTATGTGGCACCCAGAAGCCCTCATCTCCTGAGTTACATGCCTCAGCCACACACAGGCTATGGTAGGCATCACTATGCATGAGCCTTCCTAAACCCCATGTGTTTTTGTGGTGTTGAAACCAGAGTCAGATCAAAGCTGGTGGGGAGCCAGGGGAGCTCCTGCCAGGTCACTGGCTGGAGGATGGAGGGCACCAGGACTGGGGACGGCACTGCAGCATGCAACTGCCTCAGTGTTTAGGGTAGGTACAAGCCTACCTTATATTTAGACAACATTTGTGTTTGTAGATGGCAGTCTGTGATAGCTTTGTGCTAGGAGAAAATGCACCTGTTTTACCCAATGGAAAGTCTTCCAATTTTATACAAACAGGAGAAGCACTGAATTGTTGATTCCAGGCCAGCACCAACTTCTCTGTGGATAACAGTGTCTGAAAAGAATAGTATATAGATTAATATTGGTCCAATAGAAGATAACATCAAGCTTAAAAGCTATGTTTTGCTTGTATCCTTAAATCACCAGAGCTACAAAAACACTATCAGAAGGTAAGTTTTACAATTGAATGAGTTAATGTGAACTCATTGGCAATTCTTTAGACTTACTAAAAGGGGAACCAGATTCCAAAACAAGCCAACGCTTACAACAGTAATATGTTTAGAGATATTAAGTGAATTACAGTAGAGGCTTCTTGTGTTCCAGAGCTGCAAGAGAGGACAGCCTTAAGAAGTGATCAGCAGATAAGAACTCATTGCTCACTGCAAAATCCTTCAGGAATAAAACAAAATCCAAAACTTATGGCAGACAAACTTTAGACGCTGGATTCAGGGATATTTGCTTTGATCACCTTGACAAAAGTAAGTTGTTGCTTTTAAATGCGGCATTTATGTTTATATATTCCACCAGCCAGTAAGAGCCCTCCTTGTAAGCTGTGAACTGTATTTAGGACTGCTCCCATTCATCCCTGCCCCACTGTGACAGCTTCCAAAAGAATGAAAAACCTATTGCCTATATAAAGCCTATATAAAAAGATGATGTGATCTAATTCAAAGGTGCATGCTCCATCTTTGAAAAAAATATATATATTTATATATTTTGTCAACAGACTAACTTTAGTAAAAGCTCCAAATATGTCACATCAGCCTGTTTTTCTAATATTTTCTTCTCATTTTCCTCCTCTTGACAATAATTACAAGAAAAAATAGGGTTTTATTTATTGCTGTATTTGTCCATGTCCCTTAGGGTTTGTATCTCTAGTATGACAAAAAGCTGTTGGTGATGGGGTATCCAAAAACTGCATGGGGCATTTAAGCTTTTGGTTGAGGCAGATGAATTCAGCCTAGTAGTTTTGAAAAGTGTCATAAACACTGGGAACCTAGAAGAAGGTAAGTTTTTTCAAATTGTTTACTCTTCATTATCTCAGTCATGGGTATAATCAGCACTTAAAAGATGAAAAAAGAAAATAAAATAAATCTTATGTTGACTGAGAAAGATATTTGCATGAACAGCAGGTTTTTTTCTTTTTTTCCCAGTATGTGTTTTCATCCTTTTAATTTTATCCAGTGTTTTTCCTGACCTTCGTGTTTGTTGCAAGCAAACCATCAGTATTCATGGCATTTTCCATCAGATTTGTTTGTGGTTACATATTGGTTCTAAAATTACAGGTCTTATCCAGTTTTAATATTTTTTTCTCTGTCCCTGATAGTATTACAGATTGTCATGACTGTGCACCAAAAATATTTGCAATGCTGCAGAAAAAAAAGAAATTAGCTTATTTAAAAAATAAAAAATAAATCACATCCTTGTTTAATTCTATGATAATATTCCTTTATTTAATTTTAATATGAAATGGGACAACCTGCAATGCAGATTTTATAGCTCTTATACACTAATTTACTCTTGATATTTTTTTCCCTGTTTTACTGCAACAAGATAATTGTACAGACTGTGTTATGGTGAGTGAAAAAAAGATTAGGGTATGTAGCATTCCAATGTTTTTGACAGTCTGATGTATTGCAACTTGAAATGTACAAGTTCTTTCAGTGTTATTCTCTTTTGCTCATTAAAACTAAGAACAAGGTTTAGGAAGCTGGGGCTACTTTTCTTGACTGCTTTTAGGGCAGAGCTAAAATAAGCTGTTTGCACTGTTGACACACATCCCATTCACATGTTCATGCTCGTGACCTACGGGCTAATTTCCTCTTTCAGTTTCATTCTAATTTTCAAACTAAGACTGAAAGAAAATGAGGATGGAGAGGATCAAGTGGCACCTCCAATATCTGTGAAATAAAATGACTTAGTATTCTCTGCTGACTACCAAGTAAGGGTAATACCTGGGTCTGAGACAATTATTTCTGTGAGATGCTAGCATAGGAGAAGGAATTACATGTCTTTGTGTCTGTCACAAAGGACAAGACCAAGTCCAACAATTTTTGTCCAAAATAACCTTTGAGTGCGCTCCATAATACAACCTCGGCTCTCTGTCACCACCTCAGCTGTGATGAGGATTTATTTTCTGTAGAAATAGGAAAGCTAGAGAAAGCAGTTGGTGTAAGTCTCCTTCATTTCAAAGGAGGATTTGGATATTGTGGAGTACAAGCTTCCATTTGGGGCCACAGAAATTCCTTGCTCAATTTAGATTCCATCAATTTTTCCTTCAGTTTAGTCGCCAAGACCCAATGAAACAGCATCATTGGGTGGCTTTCTGCTAAGGGGCTAAGTTCTGGGCAGATGCACACATGCAAATAAATAAATAAATAAATAAATTAATTAATTAATTTGCTTCATAGCAACTCCTTTCCTCTGTTTGTGGAAGTATATCTTGGTTTGGGTAGAATTTAGATCACATTCTGCCTTCAGCATGAATAACAGAGCAGGAAACTTCATCCCAGAAAGAGCAGTGGGTCACACAGCACCCAAGTAAGTCCTGGAAATAAAAGAACGTACCTGTCAGGTGTTTAAACACTACATGTGCTTTTCATTCCTAAATGGGGAAAAATAAATGGTAATAATTCTGTCATGCACCTTGGGATCTCAGGGCTGATACTTGCCTTGTGTCACATATACCTCCGTAGGCATACGGATCTGATTAGAAGCAGCATAGTCCAGCAGAACAGAGTAAAAGGTGGGCTATCCTTCCAGCAGATAAATGTCTCAATAAGTCAATCTGACTTTTGTAGTTTGAGTTTAATATCTACTGTATACCAGCCAAACCAACCTTTTAGATTTAATAGGACGGACTCGACTTTGTGAAAGTTGCAGTTCACTGGGCATTGTTCCAAAGAGCGTCTATTTCCAGCACTGAAATGACTTTCAGGATCAAACCATGCTTTACATCTCTGGTTTTCACTAAGATTATACTGTATCCATTACCCTATCAAAACTAAAGACTAAGTAAATGTGGCTTTTCTCTCTCTCTCATTTAATCATCACTGATAAGGGTCATGGTTATAAGGGCAGTGCCCAGTGGCAGATTTTCACAGTACTGTTGGAACTGCCTGAGTCTGCCATGGGAGATTTTAAATAAAGTGTCTTGTGAAAAGCATAAGAAGTTAAAGTTGTCTACCTGCTGTGCCAACCTGATATCTATAAGTGAAATTAAGGTGTCCTTAAAAGGTCACACCTTTAATCAATATGCAGTATTTAGAGTCTAGTAAGGGACTACAGAGTTCAGCCAACAAAACAGTAAAGCTTCTGTTGTTAAGTAGACTAACATGGCTTTGCTGTAGCCTAACTGAAATAAAAATCTTTATGTTTTCCCTTAAAGGCTGTGACCAGTTAGGCTTTAAGTTCAAATTAAAGCAGGGCAAACAATAGGAAAAATAATTCATGAATAGTTGGGATACTTCAGAAAGTGAAACACCTGGCCATGTTTTTCTTCTTTTTATGTTCATCTCTTCACAGATATTTGTATTTGTGTGTGTGAAATTTTGTTTGTACAAATGTTTATGAAGAAAGTTCTTTTTAGGATACAGTCTGAAATCTGTTTCATAGTAAACCAAATCCGTTTCAGGTAAAAGTGGAAATAATAGATTTTTGGTGTTCCGATTCATCAGAATGCTTTTTTTTTTTCTTTTTTTCTTTTTTTCCTGTCTTCCCCTGCTCCCTCTCTCTGTTCCCTAAGTATAATACAGAGTAGGAATGGGCCATGAAACCCATTCCGTTATTGTCCCAGCCACCACCATCATATGTCTCCATGCACCCATTCAGTACTCTCTCTATATAACAACTCAGAATTTCCAGTAATGAGATAACACCAGTAATATTTTGCATCTTAGAATAATTATAGAAAATATCATCTAAATCAGGTATTTTAGCAGTCCTATTGTAAAAAATCTTTGTTATCCTTCCCTAGGGTGATTGTGTTTGATTGTGTTTTATCTATACTATCTCAATTTCTTTCTGTCTGTCATTTATATGGTCAGAACTATCTTGATGGGCTTAGGGGGACATAGACTTGATAAGAACTTGAATTTTGACCTTGAATATCTATACAGGATCTAGGACGAAAAATTTCCCCTCTTTCCTGCACATCTCCCTGCCCTTGCTTTTTTTTTGTCATTTGCATGCAGAGGATATCTGTGTGTGAATGACTTGGAGATCAAGAAAAACAGTACTACCCTGAACCAAGCAAAGCTTAATTGAAATGAACTCTGCCAGAGGTTCAGCAAGAAGAAATTCCTGTAATGCTTATGGATACTTTTCCTTTAGCTGGAGCAGAAAAGTCTGAGGGAGGCTGGAATCTGAGTGATGCAGGCGTGTATCCCTGCAAAGAAAGAAAATTTGAATATTAGCTTCAAGGTTTCAGGTTAATTTACAATAATCCTGAACTCCTGTCCAGAGATATTTAAAGACCCAGAAAGATATAGTTTGGGAATATCTTAAAAAGAGAACCTCCTCAACTTCTCAATCCATTAACCTTACTTCCCTTAGTTGCCTTTGCTTTGATCTGTTTCCTCCATGAAGGTACTTAAATATAATGAAGTGTTTCATCAAGAAAAGGAAGAGCAGAAAAATATCCCAAGGTGACTCACTACAAACAGCTGCATTAATTCTCTAAACACAATTTGCAAGCATGTCGTAGGCCAAATGTTACTGACACAAGATCTCCAAATAATTATAGGCTGCAGTCAGATTCATAAAAATAAAAGTATGTTTATGAACAATTCATTTTCTTAATTGTTTGCTTTACATAGGGACAAATGACAGTAGGAAATATATAGCTCATGTGCTACTTATGAATTAATGGCTTCTTTTAGTAATAATGAGAAGACCTTGACTAGTGGTGAGCATGCGAAGACAGTGTGGCTAATATAACCATAAGAATATTTTCCATATATGTAATACTATTAGACCTATTACAATATTATTATTTGGCTAAATATTTTACTTGACTAATAATCAGGCAGCTAATTCTGAGAACAGTCTGGTCACTTCAAAGTTCTCTGCTGTTTTCAGGTAGATGATATTTTCCTTTACTCTCTTTTTATTTCATCTGTCTATCCAGCAAATTTGCAGTCTCCTGAAGAAAAACAACATTGTCAGAAAAGGTGTCACAGATTTTGGTACACATACAGCACTTTAGCTAATCCACATTAAAAAAAAATACAAAACACAAACTCAATTGCATGTCTTTGTAATTCTTAACTACTTATACTTTATTCAAAATAAGTGTTACTTTTGGAAACTAGTATTTAATATGCACATCTGGAAAACAACAGAGACTAGTAAAATTGATTGTAAATCTAATATCCTCTAGTCAGCACAGCCTTAAGCTAAAAAGCAGTTAACGTGCTAGAATCAGACAGCTCTTCTGCTTCCTCCAGCGTCTCTCTCTAGCTCTGCATTATGAAATACCAAACTGCATTTTTAAATACTTTGCAAAAACAAGCTATTATTGTCGTGTTGTCTAAAAGACCAAAGGAATAACCCTATACATCCTGAATCTGAAAACTTCCTGGAAATTTTTTTGGAGGTCCTTTGGTGTGGACCCTTCTCAATCTCAGCTCTACAAATGCACCTGGCCATTGAGTTCAGTGATGCTTGAGCAGACAATGAGTGCTGAGAGAGGTCGAGTGTCTTAGAGGTTAGGATGCAAAATCTTCACTCAGATAATGAAAATTGCCCTGCTGAAGGGGAGTATACCTTTGGACATTGACCTTATGTACAAGATATGCATCCAAGTCAGTTTAAGATGCAGCTGTGTAAAAGACTGCTTCAAACATAACTCCATATTACCTGTGTTGGTGCTTTTTGTTTGTTTGTTTGTTTTGTTGTTGTTTTGTTGGTTGTTTATTTGTTTGTTTTAGGACTTCTCTACAAAGATGAGAAGGAGGTGCTTCATGAAAGTATCATGTATTGCCAATATTTTTATGCATAATAAGCAGTAGTTCAGCTTATGTATATTTTTTCTTCATTTTTTATTCTGTCCTGAGCAAACTTGCTGAGAAGCTGTATTAGACTTCTAGACAGGAAATAATTACAGAAAATGATTACATCTTTTCCAGGACTAAGGGAGTGGCTGGAGTTGGGGCAAAACACTGATGTAGCATGGTATATAAGGGAGAAAAGATCTGTAATTTTCACTAGCAGTTAATAAGAAACAGTAAAAAAAAAAAAAAAAAAAAAAAAAAAAAAAAAAAAAGCTCTGCAACATGACTGGTCTGCCATGGTCTGTTGTTTTGTGGTTTGGTTTGTTTGGTTTTGTTTTGCTTTTAATTGGATCCCAGGGAGTTAAATGTGCAGGTCCTAATGAAAGCCTATTGGGTTTTGGCACCCTCAAGTCTTAGCCTTCGTTTTATCTTTTGGAATTAGAAAGTGGATGTGTGTAGCAGATGTTCCCAGCCTGCTTTGCCTCATTGTAATTCCTACAATACTCAGTTCCTTATCTTTAACCCATTTCTGAAATCGATGGTGTCAAGCCTCTCTGGCTTCACATAATCTAGTATATTTTAAAAAATGATTTTTCTTGCCATCTTATTCTTTCCGCCTCACTTCTGCATCTTCCATCGACTTTAATTAAGCTTTCCTTGGGCCTGCGACCTTGGTGAGCTTTTAAAAATAAAGTGAACTGAGTTGCAAGGTGATTTTTCCCAATCTTTTTGTAGCCCTTCTGGAAATTCACTTCATGTGGTGTTTGAAAATACAGGCTGTTCTTCTGGGATCATCATATGTGCATGGAGTGGCAACAAGGATAAACCTCAGTCTTTTTATTATTCCATTGCAGTAAATATTTAATTTCTCTATAATTTATGCTTTGACTTTTCTACCTCTTTAGGACCTAACTATACACTGTTGTTTTTAAGAGAAAGATAGAGAAGACATGTTCTTTCAGGCAAACAGTTTTGAAAGAAAACCTTTAAAAAATAGAGAGTACAGAGTAAAAGGCATGCAGAAATGCCTTACAGAGATTCTCAGCATTCTTGTTACCTTTCTTACCATTTTTTCCCCAATAAAATCCCAGAATAGATGGGAAGAAGTAGATGACTCTTCCTAATCCCATTTATAATTACATTTGTCTGGCTTCCATCAAATGTCTGAATAGTAGTAGCATCCTGTCCCGATTTTCACTGCTATGGAATCTGCATATATATCACTGCTTATAGTCATACTCTGGAAGGCTGAACACAAAGCAGCCCTAAAGCTGAAGTTATAGGTGCTAGATAGATCTACAGATAATCTTACATATAAAATGACTAAATGGGGCTAAAACTTGAAAAGATTTTTGTCTGTGAGTTTGTTCTGTTCTTTCTTACAATATTTTTTTATTAGTTTCTGTGCCTTGTGGATAGTATGGAGTGTACAACCCTATACAGAGCTTTATGCAGCTTTTTATGTGCTTGCCATTGCAGAGGCTTCCCTTCCTGCATCCCTCAGAGAGCTGAAGGAGTTAGCAGAATGTATGGGACCTACCCAATGCTGGACCTGCAGTGAAAACCATGTGATGCTGGAGCAGCCACCTGTGTCAAGTAATGAAGACAGTAAGACAGTATTAGATCTGGCTGAACACACGGAGCACAGAAGTAGGAAAAAAAGGCGGGGGGGAGGGGAGGTTATGGGCATTGAATAATATACTAAATAACACAAATGAAATATTAGTAAAGGCTGGCGGTTTAGTATTAGGCCGAGGTAAACACTGTGATGAAGACTACGGTGTGCCTTGACCTAATGACCTATAGTAGTAGTAGGTAAGTAGTCCTTATTGTTTTTGCTAAGAATATATTTTGGTTAGTTGCTACTTGTTAAGACAGTAAGCTCCTTCCTGTTTAAAAAAGCAATGTCTTAAGAGATTGTGCCTAGTGTTAGCAAAGACGAACCTTGAATTAAGCGTGACCATCTGACATACTGCTAAATTTAGCAATCTTTTTAAATATGATTCATTTAAAACTCTCTTAACTAGTAGTACTCCTCAAGTCACATTCTAGCATGATGTAGTTTTCTGTCTCAGACACGGCCGTTAAATGAGGTTGTGAACAATATCAGTTTTGTGTTACTTATGTTCCCTAATATATACCCCAGCAAACTGCATGGGATCCCTGCAGCACCATTCAGTATTCTCCTTTCAGAACCAGGAGCAGTGCATCAGTTCAGCCAAGTGCAATGCCTTCCTAACACAGCTGCAATGCTTTTGAAATCCAAGAGCTCTGTGCAAGTGTGTGCTGTGCTAGGAAGGAGCTTGTGTGTCTCTGCCATACTGCCGCAGTGCTCTTCATGGACACAGCCCCACTGAATAGGAGGGGATGACTCACTGCCATGAAATTAGGTGTGTGACTTCATACAGTGATAGATCAAGGCATCATCCTGATTTTAAAGAGCACTGATTTAGTCATTTAGGTCAAGTTTAATGTAAGGTATTAATAATGCCATAAAATTATTAGCAGCAACTCTTTGCCATCTATGAAAAGTGAATATTTCAAACAGCTATGACATTAAAGTCACACCAGCCTTCTTTTCACTCTTTAATGGTCTATAGTCAGTCTATTGTTGCTATTGTATTTAAAGGAAAAGTTAGAAAAAGAATGCTGACAGCAGACAGGCTGCAAATTATTTCCCATGTGCATTTTTCCCCAGTGAAGCACTTCTTGATACTTTAAAATCTATTTGAATGTATAAGATTGCAACCCTTGAGATTTCTAAATAGACTTAAATTGAAAGGTGGGAGATGATGAAAGAATAGGAGGGCCACTCCTCAGAAAAGCTAGGACCTTTGGATAATACTGATACTGCCTTTAGAACTAGAGGGGAGCTTCGTGCTATTCCAGAAATGTGATTGATGAGAGGAAGAGATACTTTGGCCTGACATTTTTTTCCTAAGCAGATAGATTGTTGTCACAGCTTCTGTTGCATTGTGCACAAACTTTCTGCTCTTAAAAAGCAAATACCTTTCCTTCATATGCTTGAATTAAACCATAGATGTTTTTTTGTAGATTGGGGGTATTTGGGAGTGGGGAGTTCCTTGCCTGTGCTAAGAGACACAAAGATGCAAATGTTTTCTTAGACTTACTGAGAATGAATGGTAGGTCCTTAACTGTCTGAGCATAGATCAATGTTAGAGTTAATAAATCTGGTACATAAGGTTAAGGCACTTTTGCACTTTCTTTCTTTTTTTTTTTTTTGATCATAATTTGGAATATGTACAGTATCAGCAAAAAACTCTCAGGCAATTTTATTTTGGAATCTGTGAAACTCAGCATCTCTTAAGTGACTTGGAGATAAATTACCACTTTTTACAGTCCTCTTTGGAATTCATATTTAGTCAACAGCATTTAGGATTCAGTTTAAAAGAATTCATTGCTCCCTGTCCTATTGATACTAGCTAGCATTCATGCAGGACAGATTTATCAGCTTTATTTTCCAGCTATATTTACAGGAATGTTTTGGAAAGTTCTTTTTCTCTTAACAAGTACATCCAGACCAATGAATAAGATCTGTGCTTCCAGTGCCTTAAATTCATTTCGCCTTAGAGCGAGTGGCTGCTTATGGTATACTATAGCAAAAGCTCAGATCCATTCTAGGCTTGCCTGACAAGTGTTAAGTAGATATTTGCATTTAAAAAATACAGGTTATTTATATTGATAAACAGATCTGGGTTGGGGTTGATTTCCTGAACATTGTGCTGCTTTAATGGCTGGCATTCATAATCCGGCAAAACTGGTCATCAAGTGTGCTGCTCCCCTTTGACTACAGAGTAAAGCAACATGAGAGAAAAGAGCCAATGGCATCTCCTGCGTCGGTTATTGTGCAGAAGGTATTCCAGGTTTAGCCTGACTATTCTGACACTCATTTACCTTTCAGATCTGCACAGGCTAAAATATATATTAAACCAAATCTTTGACATTTTAGCGATGTCAGATGGAAGTAAATCAGAAGTTCATTACGAAATTCCCAAGTGAATTTGTATAAATGGGGATTTATGGGTGTCAAATGACATTTCTTTAGCTTTTTAGGCCTCTAACTTGGAATGATCTGTATGCTTAGCTATGAAGACTAATAAGTCATGGTGATATCTGAATCATTTTCTTTTATCATATTTTATGTCAAAATAACTTGGCTTTTGAGTATAATCATGTTACCAGTTGGTGAATCTCCCGTTAGTCTCAAATATCAACTGAACCATTTTTCTTGGTATACTGTTCATTCCTTAGATCAAAATTTTATCTTGCTTTTACTTTTATTTCAAATTTGTTTCAACATTTGTCTGACTGACACATGATTATGATTCAGTGAGTGCATAGCACATCAGAAATAATCTCAACAAATCCCGATGCTGAAGCTTGATGCTGAACATATACATAGGTAGATAGTATGCATAATAAAGTATATAGGTACTAGGGATTAAAGTTGTTGACAACTGACATTCTCCAGATCAGCTTCAGTTGGTGAATAAGGGAATCCTTATTCAAAATGGATTTGTATTTTGGTGTTTGAAAAACTGAACGACGTGCTCTATTGGTGCTCTATCAAGATTTCTCTAGGTCTTGTAATTTCCGTTTTCGTCTGTAGGTCCCGGTCTTGGACTCCATATAACTAATGTTTCTGAAGGCTTTAAGAAATCCATCAGTGGGTGTGGATTCATCAGCTCTCATGATACGAATATTTGACAAACAGGAGGCTCTTCATTCTAAGTGTTTATCTTTGCTGTACTGACCTTAACACAGGAAAGAAAGCTCTGGGATCCTGAAGCAACTCATGACAGAGTGTGCATTTAGGTTGGTACAAGCATATTAAGAACAACAAAAACTTGCTTTTATAGTCTGTCTGATTAATATCAATAACTGCAGCAAAGAGGTTCTGTATCTAGACACACAGTGATGTGTATCTGTTATGCTACAATAACTTTGAAGACAAAGTACTCAACATCTTTGAAAGATGGTAATTCATTCCTTAGTATTTTCTGTTTTCCTCTCTGACTCTTGAGTTGTCATGATCAACTTGTCACAGCTACATTGCTTTGAAGAAACAGTTATCTCTGACAGACAAATATGTGTGTTTCATGAGTATGTATACATGCCACACACCATTATTGTATAACACAGCTTCAGGCACTACTGCAGATATTTGCAGAATATCTGGAAATTTTTGAGTTTTAGTAAGTCACCTCTGACCAAAATAGCTGAGAACGACCCTGTTGCTGGAATGTCCTCCATCTTTCATGCATTCCTAAGCCCATCCTAGGTGAAATTTTAAGTGGTTGGAGAACAACCAGCTGGAGGAGACCAAGATGACAGGGAAAGCAAAGACAGAGAGTCTCAAAGAACAGAAAGATGAACAGTTTGAGTATGGTGAGATGAAGTACTGCTAAGCAGAGAGGTCAAGAATTACCCAAGCTTGTGACAACAGATTTAAAAACCTGCATCATGTTCTGCCAGTTGTTGTTTTTGTTTTTTCTTTTATTTGTTTTTGGTTTTTGTATTTGGTTCATGACAGAAGGCCTTGACAAAGGTGAGTTCAGCTATGGCAGGTATTTGATAGATGCTTCAAGATTCATGTGCACATATATACATATTTCTGAACAACCTATGAGCTAAAAAGCACAGCATTTGGGTTATCCCATTTGATTGTAATCATTAAGAAGTAAGTGCCTAAACAGCTTTTTGGATCCATTTCAGTATAACTATCAAGGTCTGATGGGTATCTGAGGGCTTCTAAGAACAGAGCTCACAGGCCCTGCCAGTAGCTTCATGACTGATTTGTTTTCTGGAGTGAAGGCATCACTTTCTAACTGTTCTCATTCCTAGAGAAGCATGAAAAGGGAAGGACAACTTCCATACTTACTTATTAGCATAGTAAGCAGTGCATGAATGTTTTGGGTACCTAAAGGAGGAACAGAGTCCAGGAAACACTAAAGTACTGCTTATTGAGTAGGTGATGACAAACAGACGTCTTTCTGCTCAGTGATGCTTCTTTATGTTTTGATTGTTTGGCACTCTGTAAAGATATAAAACTTTCATTACAGACAGCGCAACTGTCAACCTACTTTGAGTGGGGAGTATTGCAACTTGTGAATTTGGTGATGAACTGTCTGTTATGCCTAAGAATCAGTTTTTATCTGTTATAGCAATCTCATGCATTTAAAAGATACAAGGGAAGTAAAATGTCTTAATGTGACAAAAAGAACAGTATCTGTGTATGGAAAATGCCAGTCATAGGAATATTATTAAACTTCAACCCCTACCAGGCCTGCTATTGGGGCAGAGGTGTCCTAAGACAAATAGTGATACACAGAATTAGATTTGACTTGGAGCATAAAAATATTACCAATTAGAATAATTTTAAAGGCTAAAAAACAACTATTTAAACCTTCTGAGATTTATTCCTGAGCATTTTTCATATGCATACAGGCATCTTTTTTATCTTATAGTTTTTTTTTTTTATCTTGTCTTTTATGTAAGAAAAAAAATAAATAAGGCATTTGAGCATATTTTTGACTCAGATTGTGGACTAACATTTAGCTGTCCTGGAATGATTACTTCTGTGCAAACAAAGTAATAGCAATGTAGTGGGTCACTCCTCATTTATTAAATTGTTTCTGTTTTTAGCTGGTCTGCAAATGTTGTTTGCTTGTTGCTTTTTTTTTGGTAGAGGAAGAGCTGCTATTGTTGTCCCCAGACAACATGAACCAGATGCCAAAACATGCTGCTATTTATTGCTGCTGTTACTTGAAAGATATCTATGGGAAAAGAGAAGAGCCAGTAGTGCAACATTTTAGAAAGATGCAACTGAAAAAGACAGCATTTATCTTAAACATATACTATGCATGAGCAGACGGTAGAAATATAAATGAAGATTCCAATTGTCCTTGGGCTGCTAAAATTTTTCATATATAAAGAGGCCGCTATCTAAAATCATATCCAATGTTAGAGATGGAAAAAAGAAGTTTGAAACAGAAGGATGAAACAAATGTAAGTTACTTTTTTTTTACTTTTTTTTTTTTTTTTTAAGTCTTCTCATTACACAGCAGTGGCAATATTATTTAAATTTAAATGTTTCTGTTAGAAAAACAAATGCACACGTGAAAAATAGGAGTAGAACAGCTAGGCTGGTAACAGTGGGTGTTCCATTTTTCCAGGTAAGAGAGAAAATGAATCACCTTTGAAATATACTTAATATGCAGAAGTTGTAAGTGTGAATGCTGTGACTACCTCACTTGCAAAAACTATTCATATAAATAGGTTAACATGAGCAAACTAAAAGAGAAAAGCACAGGAATGAGAGTTTGAAGTGATTCAAAGCACCATATATGTAGCCTTGCTATTGGAAACTTCCTCCCCTCTTTCTCTTTCCCTTTCTCTCTCTCTTTCTCTCATATATTCATAATTTGTTCACTTTTCAGCCCTGTTGATGGTGAAAATTTCTCACTTCTTTATATATTATATTATATTATATGTATACATATATTATATATATTATATATATATTATATAAATTGGTGCAAAATTTTATCCTTTTATTTGTCTGTAGTGACTTTTTCTACTTATACCACCTGTTGGGAAAAAAAAAAAAACACACACACACACCTGAAATAGAAGGTGCAATTAAGGGCAAAAATTGTCTCCACAAAGGTTATTGGGGCAAATTTAATTTGGAAAAATTAGGCAAAATTAAGCAGCTAAACTATTTATGACATTAATCTACTCTTTTAAGCGTTTCTGCAGTTGTCTTCCCTCTTTTGAGTACTGCTGCAATTACATTTAAGTCAGTGAGTGAGTATACTTACCACTCCATCCCTGACTTGCCTCATTCACTTTTTCTTTTGCTTTCCAAGCCTTACTGTGATGGTAGTTCACATTAGTTAAATATGTATTCCCATATTTCAGTATGTCCTATAAGGAATATAAATCTATCTCTCTCATAAAACCTGCTGCATGTAGGTAATAATTTGGACCAGTGTATTTCCCTGAGACTTGATGCTTACTTCAGGTCAGGTGTATTCAGCCTATGTTTTCTGTGCACAAGATGAGGGTTTTTTTGGCAATCAGGAATTCAGCTCGTATGTGTTGTGTTTTTTGTTTGTGGGTGTGTGTGTTAATGTGAACAGGTGTATTGAGTCATCGAATATTCTCATTTCATAGACCTGAAAGGAAACTCCAGCTGTCAAAATGCAATAGAAATGGCAGGCAGTCCTTTCATATAAGAGGGAATTGAGGTGAACTGACTGATAACATCCGAAGGGGCAATGTATATTGCTTAACACTTTTGAAGGCTGAGCATTTGATATCTGTCCTCCAAGGCTGCATTTTTGCTCCTGCTCCAAATGGACTTGCTTAAGGTGGGGGCCAGGAGACAAAACAAATGGCCCATAACAGGTTTCTGGTTGATAGCATGGATTCAGGGGAGCTTGTTATAGTCAACAGATATTACTTTCCAATAGCTCTGCAATAAAATTTTTCTCTCAGGAAGAATCCATATTTTTACTGAAAAATAAACCAAGATTATTTAGCCAGATGTATTACAATAAACCTTGGAGTGTGAATGGGGAAGAACACATGGCTAGAAAAGAAACAAATCTGTAAGATAGATATATTTATTGCCAGTTGATATAATGCAGGTTTTTATGTACTACATCAACTTAAATTTAATGTCTAACCAAAAAGAAAGCACTTTTCAAGTGATAATTTAAAAGGAAAAAAAAAAGTAAAAGAGAGAAAGAGAGACAGGGAGAGAAAAAGAGATGGGGAGAAATGATTAAAATCTCTGCTAATAAGTTGAGATCTGCTTTGCTGGAGGCATGTTTACCACTGGAGAACAACCAGAATATCAGAATGAGATTAAAGCTGTGCAGTTATAATGGAGTTGTGCAGTTAATGTGTATTTCCAGAGTTGCAGAAAAATAAAATATATGACCACTTCTTTGGGAGATTTGTTTTAAACTGACTGATATGGCTACTACATTTTCTACTAGATATGAGATAAAGTTAACTTAATTTGTCTCAGGCTTCAAGATTTGGGGAATTCGTACATACCCACTATTTACTATATAAATCATCTACCAAATATCTAAACACAGTACAGCATTTTCTCTTCTCTTCCTTTCATTTAGAATAATATAAATGTGAGTACTTCCTGCGTAAGTGCATGTGGCTTTCTTTTTCTTCCTAAACCTCTAGCAACTTGTTGAATAAACAGAGAACATCCAGGCAGATGGTTCTGAACTAAGTCTCTCACTTAGCCCATGTATTGAAAATATTTGTGAATGCTGTCTTCTCTGTTTTTCCCAAAGTGCTCTAAGTGTGCATGAAAATGGTTAGTAGAACAGAAAGTTTTGAGAATTACTAATGGAGCATGTTATCAGTGTAGGTTCCTGTTGTAGCCATGGTATAGAATACCAAAGGTCAGGTTACTCGATTACAGAAACTCTCTGCCTTATTTTTTTTTACCTTAAGGAAAATGTGAACATGTATTGATTTGGGGGAGAAAAAAAAAAAAAAAAAAGGAAAAAAAAGAAAAAAGAAAAAAAGTTATTGTAAGACTTCATTAAATAAATATTGCCTTTTACAGGAATGAAACTAAATCTCATCAATGAAGCATGTACTAGCTAAAAACTAGAAGTTGATTTGAGATCAATATTGACAGACTGTTTCATTGAAGGGTGTCTTAATATACATGAGTAAAACATTGAGGCTTTTTTATTAATATTTTGTACATCCCTAAGACTCTTGAATATAAAAGAACTGTAAATTGCTACTACTTAGTCATTCTGCTTTCTGCATCTAAGTTCTGGCAGTTCATCAAAAGTGGAAGAAAAGTTCCAATAAAGGTATCTTCTTGGATTTTGTACATACAAGAGTATGAAACAGAAGATATTGTTGTAAATTAATGATCATATATGGGACCAATACTCAATGAGTTGGATGAGATTTATGTTTGGTTTTATTTTCCCAAAATGGACAATCTG
Source organism: Anas acuta (assembly GCF_963932015.1). NCBI lineage: Eukaryota > Metazoa > Chordata > Aves > Anseriformes > Anatidae > Anas > Anas acuta. The sequence continues at coordinate 105,839,572 of NC_088979.1, read as the reverse complement.
CAGCTGGCTTGATGCCTCCTAGGTAGTGACAAAGGCAAGTTAAATGCAAATCCCATCCTGCACTGATTCAGCTGAGGAACTACCTTAAGCAGCACTATGCTGTGAATGCTGCCACAAGTGAAGTGAAAGACTTCAGCAACAGTGGTGTTCCCATTAATCATCCAGATAATGATACTGGAAATGATGATCCTCATCATGGGAGTGATTAGCCTGCATTCAAAGGGTCTGTACCTGCTTTTATTGAGTTCAGAGGCAGCTCTGAAAGAGGTCAAAGATAGTTGGTAGCAGTGTATTTGAAGTATAGCAGGAGTGAGAGCACTTTTATCTCCCCTCCCCCCCTTTTTTCTTTAAAACATCAATTAATTTCAGCAATTACTCTTCCCTCTTTCTAGTTTATTGCTTGGATACCACTAAGGCCACCTTTGCAGCAGTTGCAATAGCAGTATCAATTTACTTGGAAGCTTACTGTGCAACTCCCACAAACCCCACTGATTGCTACCAGAACAAGAATGATATATGAAGATAGAAGGGAGGCAGAGGCTTAAGGCAAGAGATGCTGAAAGGAGTATTTGTGCAGCCATCTTGAGATGCCAATCCCATTGAGCAAAACTGGCTCACAAGCAGGCTACAAACATGCAGCCTCTGTACAGCATCATTTCAGCGAGTTAGTAGCCCTGTGATAGAGGTGGTCGTGCATCCGTGCAGCCCACGCCCAGAGATGCCCAGCTGGGACCAGCACTGTACCATTGTGTGAGTTCAGGGCTGGCCCTGCCATAAACTGGATGAGAAACACTTGTTTCCATTTGGATTGAACTTCACACCACTGCAGCTTCCAGGCCAGAGCTGACTTGTTTCTAGTTGATGTGGAGGTCAATCGAGTAGAACTAGTACCTGTAGGGAAATGAGCTCTAATAAGTGATCTGACTGGTCAGAGTAAAATGGGGTAACATTATGCAGTGTGTAAAGATACAGGGCAAATAAAATGCAAAGGTCCCTTCAAGGAAAATGAGCAGAAAAAAGTACTTAATTTTTGTTGTCGTTTGTCATATGATCTAATATGCTATAACTGAGAGACTATTTACTTTTTGTTGCTTTATGAAGTAAATAGGGTAATATTAATTTCATTTATTTATCATTTATTTTTATTTAATATTTTTATTTTTATATAAAATTTTATGTTTATATTTTATTTTTATTTAATATTTTTATTTATATTTATTATTTTATTTTATTATATTTATTTATAAATAAATATATTATATAAATATAAATAAGAATATTTATTTCATTTATTTTTAACTTTTTTATTATTATTTAAAAAACTGGACATGCAAATGGTTAAAAATCTTATTCATAATGGTCAGAGAGCCATGTTAAAGTTTTCATTCTGGACAGCATCAATTTGGATAAAGATCTAGGCATTACCAGTATTTTCACGTATTGTCTAAAAGGTTTTTAAGGTCAGGGTACACTATTCTGATCAGAGCTTGACCTCCTGTCTGCAGCATGTGCCACAAAACTTAACTTGTCAAAGGAGTTTCTTTTTCTTCTTGCTGCATTTAGATCACCTTGACTAGCTCACTGTGAATATTCACGATCTGACAGGCTGCAAGGAAAACGTTCTGGAATTTAGAATCAGAGAATGGTTGGGGTTGGAAGGAACCTTAAAGATCATCCAATCCCCCAGGTCATTCCAACCCCCCAGCCAAGGGCAGAGACACCTCCCACCAGGCCAGGCTGCCCAAAGCCCCATCCAGCCTGGCCTTGAGCACTTCCAGGGAATGGGACATCCACAGCTTCTCTGGGCAGCCTGTGCCAGGGCCCCACCTCCCTCAGAGTAAAGATTTTCCTCCTAATATGTAATCTAAATCTCCCTTCTTTAAGTTTAAAGCTATTACTCCTTATCTTATCACTACCATCCCTGACAAAGAGTCCTTCCTCAGTTTTCCTGTAGCCCCCCTTTAGGTACTGAAAGGATGCAACGAAGTCTCCCCAGAGCCTTCTCTTCTTTAGGCTGAACAACCCCAACTCCCTCGGCCTGTTTTCGTAGCAAAGGTGATCCAGCCCCTTAATGATCTTTGTGGCCCTCCTTTGGACTCTCTGTAATACTTCCATGTCCTCCTTATATTGGGGGCCCCAAAGCGGAACACAGTGCTCCAGGTTGGCTCTCATGAGAGCAGAGCAGAGAGGCAGAATCACCTCCCTCAAGCTGCTGGCCGTGCAGCTTTTGATGCAGCCCAGGATACAATTGGCTTTCTGGGCTGCAAGTGCACATTGCCAGCTCATGTCAAGCTTCTCATCAACCAATACCCCCAGGTCCTTCTCCTCAGGGCTGCTCTCAATCCATTCTCTGCCTGTCTGTATTTGTCCTTGGGATAACCTTGGCCCAGATGGAGGAAACCATATTCATCAAATCAGATGGTTAGTTAGTCTGAGTTTAATATGATATTTTCAGGGGAATCAATCCCCACAAAATTGTTGTCCTTCAGTACGTTCATGTGCATATACTTCTTTCACATCCTGTGTGCTTAAGCAGTTACTGAGAATTGCTTACCTTCTCGTTGACCTTACTGACTTATTCACCTTTCTGAAGATGGTTCTTCGCACACCTTGGGTTTTTCACTTGAGGTCCATATTGGTTAAAAACATTTATCATGGGCCTTCTCTTTTAAGGGGTGGACTTGTACACAAAATGGACAAGCAAATATTATTATTTTCACATGACAAGAGGATTAGGCAGTCACTGTGCCAACTTATTTCATTTGTTGTCTTCCGGTTTCCTGGAAAACAAAACAAAACACCAAACCCTGGGAATAATCATTTTACAGATAGCACAGATGCAGTACATCGAGTAGGTGATGGATTGCAATTGAGATCCTCTTACTCAACTAGTTTATAAAGCCACCTCTACTACCACTAGTTGTTTTCTGACTTTGCTTATAGAATTATATTCTAGAGCTTCCTATCCAAAAAGGTGTCAGGGAACATCTGAGAAGACCTGCTGTATTAGGTCAGGTTAGAGAGAAGGATACTCTTTTCTTCTTGATTATTTAGCATTCTGTTTCATCTTTAATGTTCGAAGTGTGGGGAAAAAAAAATCATTTGGACAAATATTTTTTTGCCTATTCAGGTCTATTTCAGGGGTTGTAATGGAAGATGACAGAACAGCAAAGTACTCATGGCTAAAAGGCTGAAGGCTATGGTATATGCACAAGTAGTTGAGTTACCTCTTGGTCAAGCCCAGTTATGCTGACACCTGAGGAAAAGTGCCAGGATTATCAGGCTAGCTTTGACAGCATTAGCATGAATTGACAGCTTTTATGTCTACTTAGGGCCTAGGGCAGAGATGACCTAGTTAACAGGAGTACCCAAGTTTAACAATATTAGCACTTCACATCTGAGTGAGGAAAACAAGCAGATCCCCTGAACTAATCATGTTAATGCTGCTGACAGCCTCTTCTGTACCATGAGGATTTTTCAGCTTTGTCGCTGTGCCAGTGGGGTTGTATGTGGGGCTCGTGATAGCATGAATCAGGCTCTGCTTGGTCTTGTCAAGAGTGTGGTAGATTACTCACACAATTTCCTCTTTCAGCTGTACTTGCCGAGAACTTCTCCAACAGCTAGCTGCTATTTTTATGCAGCCACAAGGAACTGATTTATCTGTCAGTGCAGGAGAATGTGCTTTGCAAAGCAGTAAGCTTCATATCTGGGTCATGCATTGTATCATACGAGGCAACTGTGTGCAGTTCAGTCAGGAATTAGACAGCTATCAAGTGTTGGTTTGGGGGGAAGGAAAAAGAATCCTGAAACAGCGGGGAAGGAGTGTTCTTTGGGATAAAAATCACCATATGCTAAGCTTCTCTTTTGCCACAAGCTAGACAGCCATACTTTGAAGAATGCCTAGAGGATTAAAGTGAAGCGGTCTCTGTATTCCACAATTTCTTATGATAAAGGAAAAGTGAGCACTTATTCATTGATTGAAGCTTTGTTCTTGACATCAGTGACAGAAGCAGGTACCCATAAGCCCTTCTCTAAGCCATCCTAGCCTATGTGTTATTATTGTAATTATAAAGGTATTTGGGGGTGGGGTGGGAACAGAACTAGCCTAGCCTTTGTGGTAGGAAAAGGACAGAAAAGCAACCTCTTCTGTGGGAGCCTGAGACAGGCAAGCTTGTTAGCTCTGCTGTTTCTCTCAAACAGATTCACTGGAAAATTAATTCACAAAGCATTGGCTGTACGTGCTCACAAAGAGGAGAGCTGTGTCCCTCAGGTTTCACTAGGCTAATGGTCTTAGGCTTGAACCTGCTGCTCAGAGAAGGTGGCACAGCTCAATTTCTCCTTTGATGGAAGGAGGTTGATTATCCTCTGTGTGGTAAGGGATGAAGTTGAGGGAGCTCCACATTGGGAAGATGCGAAAACAGAGTACACAAACCTCTGCATCCTTTGGAGAGATTTTGAATGTCTTGCTGTTTCAGTGTGGAGAGCCCATGCTGGGAGACTGGTTCTGGCTGGCACAGTACCTTTGGCATCAGACCAGCTGCTGCCAGCTCCATATTGGCAGAACATTTGATGAAAACCAAGGTTTATCCTCTGCCCAGCAAAGTCTGATAAGCTGGGTGGTATTGGCTGTGGATGTTAGCATTTGTGCTAATTGAAGTCATATATTTCAAATCTTCAGCCACAGCTACTGCATTATGGACCAGCTGTCAACTATAATATGTTCTCTAAGAGTTTGTAGGAGGAAGAGGGAAGAGAAGAAGGAAGAGATGAAGGTGAAGATGGACCGTCATAAAAAGATGGAAAAATGAACTAGAAATCAATGTGTGTGGTAAAAAATAACATGAAAATTTACCTTACAAGAAGGGTATTTTATGCACAAATTACCAGCTATGCTCTGATACATATGGCTGGTACAAGATATTTTTAAGGTTTTGACAACACAATCCTTTAATGTGGATAAAAAATTCTTTCTTTTACGTAACTATGAAGTCTAGGCAGATCAGGAACAGGCCTGGGTCAGGATCTGTCAGTACTGCTGAATACTTCTAAAGCAATATCAGGTAAATTTTAAGCTGATGATATTTCTAAATTGAAGTTTTGTGTTGGTGACTTTTAAATGAAAGAAGAAAATGTGTATGAATGAAGAAAAACATCTGTTTGATTTGCTGAGGACCTGCTGATCAGTGGGCTGATGATGTGGATTGACTGGGGTTAGAAGATGAAGTAGAGCTGACAGAGCTTTGACAGCAAGTATGTGTGCAATACAAAACAGAAGCAGAAGGAACTCATGACTTTATTTTTCAGGATCTTGCAACAGCATGGAAGTGGTGGCAACATTGACATGACCAGGGCTCAACTGTCTGTCTGAAGATGGAAGGACACTAAACTCCAGAATCTGATGAAGTCCTGTCATTGTGCTGTGCTTGCCTTGCATGGCCAGGACTGGTGCACTTCAGACATCACACACCTGGGTGGAATACATGGGCTACAGCAGCTGCTCTCTAACAGGTGGGTAGAAAAGGAAAAAAATGTGTCATTAGAAAAAAAAGTATAAAAACTGCTATCTAATTAAGAGTTAAAAAGGTCCATGGATTGTTGCATTATATTGTCAACCTATTGCTCCTTCTGATTTTCTGTAGTACAGTATGTCGTCATAAGGTTTTACCGTATGCAGAACCCTTTTACAAAAACTTTGAGGACAGAAGAACTTTTAATTGAGTTACGGTTGCTTTGGATACCTGCTTCTTTCAGTGTTTTTGAGTTAAAGTATCCAATTGGCTTGGATGAAAGCAATTTGGAAAATGTACAAGTTTCATTTAACGTTTCATATGAGCTCATTGAACTGGATTGATGCTAATAGGTCTGTGTATAAATGAATAAAATCCTGTGAGAAGTCCTGTATGATCATTTTCAGGAATTCATTTTAATTCTTTTCTCTTATGCAAATGAAGTGACATTGAACTAAATTTAGCAGATGCAAACTAAAAACTGTATTTTCCATATTAAAAGGTGCATGATAGGTACACAAGAGCAATGTCTTTCTCTTGAATGCTTTACTAGGAAATTGCTCTTTATGTCCCTTCTCTTTCCCTTTTTTTCCCCCTCTCCTCTTGGTTACCTGGTCAATCTTCCTGCCTTCTTGTTGGAAAGAGTATGATGTATAGTGTCATTATGTCAACCCTGTTGGTTCTGAAGAGGCTTCTTAGCTATCACTGTATTTCCTCAAATACACTCATGTTGTGTACTTTTCTATATCTTCATAATGAAATGTTCAATTGAACTGAAGCTCCTTTTTTTTTTTTTTTTTTTTTTTTTTTTTTTTTTTTTTTGCCAGCCCTAGCTTTCTGAATGTAATCCAAGGTTCATTAATACTATTTAATTCTGTGAGGATTTGTAATCTTGTCAAGGGCAAAACAGGTTAAGCTGAATTGATGTCTACCTCACATGTTAGTCATCTGAATATTACACAAGAGTAGACCTTTTGAGGTGCCTATTACAACCTTACATGTTTTCCAAAGTTATGTATATGTATCTGTATGCATGTATATGATTTAAAAGATACAACTTGGTTCTGCCACTCTAAATGCATTTTTTTATTACCAGTAGTGCAGTGGTTTAAATGAGTAGCAAGATACGCGTATTGGATTATCTGACATGAACTACGTGACATATAGGATGTCACTTGATTGTATTTTAGTAATTTGATACGAGTGAGTATGGGAAAAAGGAGATCATAGTCTGCGAGTAAGACGATTTTGTAGTTTTACTTGTGAAGACCTAGAACCAGGGTTATGATGATTATTAAAAAAAAAAGGAGAGAACATAATGTTACTAATAATTTAATGTGCAAGTCTTCAAATTAGAAATTTTTTCTTTCAATTCTTAGGTTTTGGTCAGCATGCAGCACTTCCACTCATACGCTTGATGATAATCTAGCCAAATGTCCTCATGATAATCAAGAAAGGAAGACTTTATGCCCCATTTATCCAGGAGTGAAACTTTTACATCTCTGGCATATTGCAGGTCTCCAAAATAAATCTGTCTTCCTTTAAGGGATTCAAGCACCTTATTTTAACAGCTTCTTACATTTGCCTCAGTAAAACTTTATGCTGAAGTCAGCATGTGGAACAGCTTGGATGGAGAACTTCACATCTTTCCAGTGCTTTTAAGCAGAAATGTAAAAATCTCCATCTGGCAGGATGCATTGATACCTACTGGCCAATTCTGTTGTTGAGAATTTAAATCTCACATTAAGATTTTGAAGATCATACAATATAATATATCATATCACTAATTAACTGTTTGCTTTCAGGTTGTGTGAGAGGTACAAACTGAAAGTCTTTGTTTAACTTGGACCTATCTGTTCCTGTTTACAAACATTTTGAGGTTAGTAAATTCACAGGGAATCACATCAATCTGGTGTCAACCCTTAAATCTTCCTTTGTGGCATAGTGTAAAACTCTCTTTTTGATCATGAACATGATTTTTGTTTAAAAGATAATAACAATATAGTGTCTACTCTGGGAACATATGATGACTTTAAGCAGATCTCTGAAAGCTTCTGTACTACTCTAGCAAAATGTTACTGAACTTGAATAATATGCTTCTAAGATAGGATTGCAGGGTAGAGGACCCACTTGAGTTGAGTGTTTCTATGACAGAGTTAATATGAACTGCTGTAGCTCTAGCTCAGTGTACTTTGATGTAATTACATGACTTAGGAAACCTCATGAAGTGATGCTGTACTTGTGATTTTCATTCAATTTCTTTTTTTTATTTTATTTACTTTTTTATTTATTTTTTGGTGATGTCTAGTGTGTGTAGGCCTCAAGCTGAAGCAGTGTTTATATTAAAAGTGACCATAGACTATTTTATTCTAAATAGTATTGTACACATTTATAGATTCTGGCCAGATAGCGTTACAAAAACAGAACAATGTTTTATGCCTCAAAATAGCATCAGGGGAAAAATCCGTTACATGCATCCATGTCTACTTTCAAATGTCATGTAAGGTTTTTCCTTTTAACAAAGTGTAGTGTTCAAAATAAAAGGAGGGATTGTCCAAAGCATAAAAATGCGTGCTTTGGATTTACCTGTTTAGTCCCCGGTGTAAACTATGCTTTATATATCAAGTATGGAAAATGAACACAACAACAAAGAAACATCTGTCATTAGCAGAAAGAAAGAAAGAAAAATATTAATTCCAGGAAAAAGTCTCACTTTCAGGTCAAAGCCAGAACGTAATGAAGATAACTGGACATGTAATTAATACTCCATTGTAGAATTCTCCATTGTAAGCATTTCCCTGAATAGGTTTACCCCAAATGTCTATTCCTGTAATTGCTATCCAGGCTTAGTACACATGATAACTATTGCATTCTGAACCAGTAGAAGACTGCTTCACAGAGACAGTGAGTTATGTGAGTTTTACATATAGAAATGATGAAGGTATTGTACATGTATTCTGACTGGAATTTATCAGAAGCATATCTTGAAGTCTCTGCTTCAGATCACATTGGCAGTTGTGGCTGTGATGTTCCCAGAAGGCCTTAGTGACTGATCTTCTCAGAGGTAGGATAACTGGTGATTCAGTTACACCAGTAGGGACTTAGGCTCTCTGAAAATCAGGTTATTGCCAGCACATAAAATCATTCCTCTCAATGGAAGGAGATTTTTTTTTTTTTTTGCCAGTGAGTTCTCAAGGACTCACAATATTCCCTGCCCAATGGTTTTATCTGCAGCCCAAAGATACAGCACAAGTAAAGCTCTGGAGCTGGTCTGCAAGGTCCTTCCATGCCTCTAAATGTAGCCTATTTTGATGCTGCTCAGAGCCCATGTGTGGAGTAACTACTATTTCCAGAAAGCTATCAATTTTGACCAATCCAGCAGTGAGGGTGAGGACTTCAAAGAGGCATAGCCTCACCCTCTGTTTGTGTGGAGGGAAGTCAGGCTCCCATTTGATGCCCTGAAACTCCCAGACCCTCTTGAAAACCCGATGGGTCTATGCTGCCATTTACTTTCCAAACTAAGCAATACGCTTCTGTCCCAGAGACCTCATTACAGCTAAAAAGATTAGCTAAAGGCCTTCTGGAGAAGGCAATCTGAGGCCACTTGGGGAAGTAATTCTTGACTAACTGTTAATATGCTTTTTGTTTATGCCTTCTGAGTCCACAGCCTTCTTACAACAGAATTGGATTCTAAGTGGGTGATCATATTTATATTTGAGGGGAATTATATCACAACAGTTCCAGAGATGGTATTTGAAATGAAGATAGAGATTTTTCCCAAGCCACTGCTAAGTAATTGTGGTCTTCCTGGTGCTCTTAAGTTTCTCCCTATTAAACTCCCTGCTATTATTCAATGCCTCTTTCCATCTTGAAATAAGCTTCAAATAATTCCCATGCTTGATCCTTGGAGCAGAGTTTCAGAATTATTAAGATGGCATTACACAGTCTGTCCTCTAGGCTTTCAAAGTGTGTTTATTTTATGATGACAGGATAACTAATGAATTAACAGTATCTATAGAATGTAGAAGAGTAAAAATACCTCCAGATATCCACTGGCTTCATATTACTGTTTCAAATCCAGTTCAAGACTTTTAAATCTATAGGATTCTTTCCTGATACAGGCACAACCTTTATTTTAAAATACTGCCTATTTGCAGAACCTTTTTATACAGTTCAGATTTGAGGCTGACAAAGACAAAAAAGTGTAGTTTGGAAGATTACACAACTGGGCACTCCAGTTCTGGGCTATACATGTATTTTTATGCCAAAAGAACTTCCTTTTTGAGGAATTATTACTAAAGGTTTGGTATCATTTTTGGGTATCTACAAGTGGAAAAAAGTAAATACTGAACCAATGAGATCAGTATCGTACTTTTATTTTATACTTTATTGTTGTATCAGGGTGGATTACTCTACTATTCAGTACCCCAGTGGTGACTGAGGAACATCTTTTGTCACTGCTTGGAACGGAGTAGCTATTGTGCTTTCATCTTTATATTAGCAAGTACTAGTGTAGTGGGATAGACCTATTGTATACATGCTTCCCTTATCAATCATACTTACTAGAGTTGTTCTACATCTATCCTGTTGGCTGGGGGGAGGACAAGGAACATGGTGTGATGGGTGGAAGAAACAGCAGCTACAGCATTGTTTCATTCACCATCGTAAGGAGAGGGTGCAGGGAGGGCACAAAGAACAGAAGGTGCTGAGTAGCATTGATTGTAGTCTTTTGATGTTAACTGTGTTCTGAGGGAAGTTTTGATGCCTTAATAGTACAGACAATTTTCCATTTCAATGGGGAAATGAACCTATCAGGCTAAAGTCCTACAAAACCTTGTATGTATTCTGAACTTGGACTGGAACTTTAATTTCATTTCTGATCTACATATGCTAGGGTACATTCATATGTTTACACTAAGCTTATTAATTCTGTAACCTATTTTTGTGATGTATCAAAGGGTAGGATTAAAATTTACTCATAAAAATTACATTTTGCCATAACTCTCATCCTATCATAAAACAGCATCCTTATTTGTAACAGGAGTGATAAACTAAGTTACTCTCTGTGTTGTGTGGTATTTGATAACCGTGTAGTTACTCCACTAGTGACAATGTGAACTATACCGTGATTCGTGGCAGCAATCCTGCAAGTATCTTTCAGTAAATCAAAGTGGATGTGCCAGAGCTGTTACTCAAATTCCTTTGCAAATATTTACAGGAGTATATCAAGCCCACTGAATTATAGCTACTAAGTTGTTGGGAATGTACTCATGAAAACAAATCCTGTTGGTATAAGAAAGGAGGCACAATCATTCTTCAAACCGTACAATAAATCTTACTGCTCTGAAAAGGTTGAAAGTCATTTGCATTTGGCAGAGGTAATGAAATGCATCTTAATAGACTTAAATGTTCAGCCTTATTAATACAGAGTAGCAGAATATAGCTATTTTATGGGTGTGATCAGGTGGGTTCTGTGAAAATACAGTTTTGTTCTGCAGTTGGATCTTGTTCATTGCCAAAATTCTTATTTCTTTGTGGCAGCAAATCGTGCAATAGGCTTGGAGACAATATAGCATCAGAACTATTATCTTATGGAAATAAACAAGAGTCATTTGTTTAGTCAGCAAATGCATGCTTAATAAAGAATACAGATTGCTACAACATTTTCAGAATTGCTGTTGGCTTGATTAGTAAAATGCTGTCTTTAAAGAACTTAACTGAACTCAGGAACAATAAAATATAATGGAATCAGTGTCCCAAGGGTGTTTGAGTGATACTATAATTGTGAGAAACTAGTCTTGCCACAGCAGTTCTACCCAAAGGTAGATTTCTATGCAGCTTCTCTTCTAGCTGAATAGCTAACATTTGAAAACCTGCAATTTTCATCACGTCTTTTAAAATTTGTTTTAAAAGAAGAGGCTAATTCCATGGGCAGTGTTGCAGACTTAGAATGTAATCCATCCCTTTTAAAAGTGGAACTGTGCCATAATAAAGTCTGAATGATAGTTCAAGATTCATACTCAGTGTTTGTGACAGGGAACATGGTTGTCCCAGGTGAACATTTTTATCCTTCTGAAGAAAAATAGTTTATTTTTTCAGCTTCATGAAATACTGAGATACAAGGCTGTCATAAAAATGATTTTTCTTTTGTCTATGAGCAGATGTTTGTCCTGTTCACAGATGGAAAATCTAAATACTAGTGAGGAATAAAAATAAATGCCCTTCCATATCTTAAAGAACATCTTGTTTATACCACCTATCTACATTTCCATTACTGTGTATGTGCACAATGATGGTTAGACACTGTACAGACAGGAAGGGGAATAAGGCTATTAAAAATTCATTTGATTGATACAATAGGAGTCTCTGCATGGAAAGTCAGCTTTTTCCATCTGTTACAAGTTATTGATATATACTGATGCTTAAACTATGAAATACTTTTTTAAAACTTTGACTAGAGATGTTTTGGCTTAATACTTCACAAACTGGAAGATTTGATCATGTTTTCTTCTAATTAGCAAATAAGAAGAAATAGGATATAATTACAAATAAACAGAAATAAAGCAATAGACAACAGCATAAGTCAGCACCCACATGTAAATTTCTCTTCTGAGCTACTTGAACACCAGAGAAACCAATTGAAAATTATTCTTCCTCTTTCATAAACAACAACAACAAAAACACTCAAAATGTCAGTTTCTGCAATACCAAGCAGTCTTTTAGAAGAATCAGAAGGATTCTCATGTAAGCCCCAAGAAATGGTAAGCTTTGCTTGTTATTTGTGGCTGTGTGCACGCATCCAAGCCAAACACCCATCTTGGAAAGGATCACTCTTTTCAAATAAAGGTTCCAGTGAACTTTCTATTCTGTATCTCTGCTTTTCTTTGGGAGAGGGTTGTTGTCTTTTTTTTTTTTTTTCTTTCTTTTTTTTTTTCCTTTCCTATTTTAGAGATACTGAAGTCTAAATACAGTTTTGTTTGTAGTGCAGCTAAGAAAAAGACTAATGTACCTTCAGGTTCTAGGAATACATTACAGGGGCTGGAGGAGAGTAAACCCAATCTCTATTACTCTTTAGACAGACCCTGTTTAAAATGGACAGAGCCTTGAGGAGAGAAAGAGAGCTGCTGCTGCTCCCTTAAAAGTGTGACCTCATTTTATGTAGTCTTTCTTGTTGCAAGCACCTTTTGGTTGTTTTATCTATCTTTGGTGCCAACTAACCTTCTCCACTGCAAAGCTTGCGTATTCTGCCCTGTACACAGGTGCCATGCCCACAGCCAGGACTAGCATGAGTCAAAAACTTCTGCTGTGTCAATCTTAAGGAATCTTCCTTCGCAAATCCCTGCACTGCACAGCAAATGCTATCCAGCTCCTTAACAGGCCAAAAGGTATTTTGAGAAGGTCTTGGAATTGCTTCATCCACCTGAGCACTCCTTTCTGAAGCAGACAGTTTTGATGCTCTGAACACCAGCATTTATATCTAGTCCCCAAAGACCAGCATCTTTTTGAACTGAAGAATCAATGATGTTAGCTAGGTGGATTATCTGAAGACGGTTTTGTTGTTGCTATGTAACCTTAGTTCAGTGGCAGACACTCTGTGATGGGGTAATTCTTCTGATTCATTTGCTACCTCACTTTTTTGTTTTATCATGTTTCACTAACTTGTCCTTTGCTTCTAACAATAGCTTATATGATCTTTCTTTCAGTTAGATCATCTTGTATGACTACAGAGACATTTGATAAAGCTTCTCGGTGATTTTCAAATGCAAACAGTACAGCAATATATACCAGAATACTTTAGCTCACAGACGAACAGAACCAAAATAAGAAAAAAGATATGGTCTGCAATTTGTTGTTCTTTGACAACACAAGGACTTTGTTTGCCATATGATATTGTTTTAAGTATAAAGCATCCCTAAAAGTTGCCTTTATTACTTGGATATTTAAGGAAACAGCAGCTGGGTATGAAGGTGACAGACAAAGCAGCAAATTATGTAAGCTTGAAAGCAGAGAAATTGCAATGGAAATCAACAACCCTGCAATGTATAGCAGTCAGGTCTTTTAACTCAAGAAATAATGTGGAAAAATAACAGCAGAATTATTCTGTGACATTTGCACTCTGAGATAACAGTAGAAAAAGTAGAGTGTTTTGAAATTCACCATCTATACCAAAACTATTTTTAAAAGTGGAATCACCCTTTTCTCCCTCTTACTAAATACTAAGCTACCACTCAAGAAAGGAGATGCATTTGAAATTTAAACAAATTCAAGGGGTCACTTTGCAGCCACAGTTTCAGAAGAATTCTGTTTTGAATAACAAAAAATAAAATAAAAATTTCCTCTTTCCCTAGGATCACATGCTATGATTCGCTTTCAGCTGGTCTCAGAGCAGCAGGAAAGGCCAATCTCCAGGCACAATGCATTCAGGACACAGCTTCAACTTGAATTCTGAATTAGGTTCTTGTAGTGTGAACAGTGTTCTGAATATTTACATATTTTTTTCTTAGCACAGCATTGTCCTAAAATGTGCTGTTTCTGGATTGCCATAATTGCTCTGTAGGAACCGTTTGAATCTCTCAGGTAAATGCAAAACAGATTTTAAAATATATATTGTGTGAATTCCCATTACTTTTCTGACTAACCTGCATTTTTGAACTGTTATAATCTGTTATGTATATCTGCCTTTAAAAGCTCATTTGAAAGCTAACCTGTAAGCTAATACTTTGTGACAGCTTCTTTCTATATTTTTTGAGCAGCCCTGGAGTAACATGTACATGAATTTGTACAGACCTTGGAATCCATAGATTATTCATCTATCATGAATGTGTGCTAGGACTGCAAGCTAAAAATCCCCTTGAGAGTTTTATTGGAGATGGTACTGCATTTTCAGCCTCACTCTGAGACAAAATAACATCTCAATCATTTTTATTTTTCTCCTTGAATAGTCAATACATAGCATTTGAAGACAAGTCTGGAGAGGTAGCTTTATCACCATTGTGTTTGCAGAGTAATTTCTGTCTCTCTTCTATTTTGGTGGTTGCATGTTTTCTTAGGAAAGCTGTCCCATGGAAGCTGTGCATGTGTGTGTGGGGAGTTCCCCTTGTTTAGCCAGTAGGACAGTCAGAGCAAATGATTAGAAGGGAGAGAAAGTTAATATTGAAAACAATGTTTTCTCTCTTGGGACAGGGAGAAGAATCATTGAGTACCCACAGGGGTACTCAAGTATTTTCACAGGGTGGAGTTGATTGCATAGATCTTTCCTTTTATTCAATTAGCCATTTATTTATATTTATTTCTTGTTTCACTACATTTTTGGATAAAAAAAATATTATTTGTTGACTTGCTGGCAAAACCAACACAATTTGAAACAAAGAAAAGAAACTACCAAATTACTAGTAGCTCAATACATATATATTTATTATTTTATTTTTGTACAGTCTATACATTTTTAAGCTTCCGTAATTTTTTGATGGGGGGAGGAACACGGCATAAAGATGCAGGATAATGAGGAAATTCTGTATGGAGGGAAATCTTTTCTTTCCTGCTTATGATCACTCGTACTACCATACCAGGACAGGAAAGGAGTACATCTCTCTCCTCTTGCTGTAATTTGAATGTGAATTTGATCTTCCTAAGGAAGAAAGATCAAATATCTTCTATCCAAGCACAAATAAAGAAGGGGAAGTGAAGAGAATAATACTGTTTGATATTGTCAGAGGTAACACGTAACCTACTGCTGAGCATATGTTACAGACCTACCTGTGTCAATATACAGAGAGTGTGTCTATTATAGGCCCATCTAGAGACCTTGATTCTTCCTTTCAGACACAGCAACTGAAATTTTCAGCTTTACAGATACAGCTGTAGTTTGACAGTCGTGACACCAGTCTGTATGCATGGGATTAAATGCATTCGGGCTGTAGACTGTGCAAAGGACTTGCATAGTGCTTAAGTGCATCTTCTCTTTCACTCTTTGTTATAGTGGAAATAGCAGCAAACAGATGAAGAAGGTATCAACAGGAGCTTACTAATGAGTCTAAGTGCTATTTGATATACACATGGCTGGCTGCACATAGACCCAAGCTGCCTCTCCTTGTTCTCCGTGCTTGGTTAGAAATGAGTCTACACTTTCTGGGTGCTGTAGATAGCTACCATCCATTTGGCTCTGATAGTTTTACAAGACCGGTGATCACAATAAATTGCCTATACTAGCATGAGGAATAACCCAATGAGGACAGTTATTTTGTAGTGAAGCTAAACACCATGTGAACAAGAAATGGAAGAGATTTTTTTTAGAGATTTTATTTGACAGACTGATGTACCATAAAGTTTTGTTGGGTTTTGAGAGAGAAAGTGTCAGAGATGCTCTGGAGAAGGGAAACAGTCAGTTCTGGAGTTTTGTAGCTACTTCACAGGCAGGACCAACAAGAGGTGAAACTGCAGAAAGAGCTTGAGTGATCTTTTCAGTGAACTATGTTTTTTTTCATTCAGGAAAAAAAATATGTTAATAGGACCTGAATATTTTCTCAACATTTGCTAGATATTTTTTTCCTGATTTTGATAAAATAAATGTGTTCTGGACCTAAAATTTTTGCACAAATGGCAACTTATTTCTATTAAAATAAAATAAAAAATAAAATAAAACAACCTTAAAATTTCAGTGGTTCTAGGTTAGAAGAAAGGTATTTTCTTTGTCCAAGTTTAGCTGAGAAGTAACTGATCTGAAGGAAACTGAAGTCACTTGCAAAGGTCATTGTTAAACAGCTGTTGTTATAGTTGTGCACTGGACATAGTTAACACTGTAATTTTAGTAGGTTTAATGTTTCTTTCCCTCAGACTGAGGGAATATGAACATTGTATATTTGCTCTTTATACATTCTTTGTGCCTGGAGATCAATAAGAAAATTCAGACAATTTACTAGTCTTGTTTCCTCATGTTTTGAAACAAACTCCCTTTGCAATGCCTGAAACATCTTCAAATGATTTCTCTTATCCTGTTTACTTTCTAAGGGCCATAATATGCAATTGATTTTTTTTTCCTTTTCTTTTTCTTTGTTGTTTTTTTTTTTTTTTCTTTCTCTTTTAAAGGCAGAGTTTCTTACTGAAATCAATGGGAGGTTTGCTTAAAAATCAATTGGATGGTTTGGCCCTGAAACGTAAGACGATGGGGGCTCCTCAATCATATCAAGAGAAGTGATTAAGATACCACAAACAAACTGCTAATCCATTCATAAAGGAACATGTGCTACTTTAAAAGCAACCATCTCTACAAGTGTGTAACTCTGTTTAACTTTGGTGGGAGCTTTGCCTGGAAAAGTGCAGTAGAATCAAGTACTAAATGTGAAGCAATGTCATTGGAATTATTAATCAAACGTTTGTTGCTGAACTAAGGTCACTTACCAAGAGCAGATTGGTCTTTAAATAAACTACACAGGCAACATCGCTGATTTCTTGGTTCAAAGAACTTCTGGTCCCTGGGGACTGGGAACGCAAGAAATGAATGTGAATGTTCAGAGCATCAAACTGCATGTTCCCAAAAGGACAGACTAAACTGATGAAACAATTCCCAATCTTTCTCAAAAGACCTTTTGGACCTTCAAAAGGTTGGCTGGGCTTTGACATGCATAACAGGGATATACAGAATTACTCCCTTGGGAAGTAAGGAAGTGGAAGTACAGATTGCTTCTGGTTATTCCAAGCCTCCTGGTCCTCAAGTGTTACACTTTGATTCTTTTTGGTAAGCTAAAAACAGGTAAGTAAGCATCTCCAACATTTCTTATCAACCTTTTTTTCCTCCCTTCCCCCTTTCCTCCCTCCCTCCCTTCCTCCCTTCCTTCCAGAAGCTAACAGGACTCTGGCTAGGGAGTTTTGTTCACTGGTCCCATGCTACATCTCTTTTTCATGGTTCAAATTTTACATATTTTATATTTTGGGGAACTGAGTAGTGATAGAACCAATTAGCACCTCTCAAATTATTGCTTTTTAAGCAATATGGCGAAGATGTATATGGCCATATTTAAATTATTATTTTTTATTATTATTTGAAGGGTGTTTTTCCCCTTTAAAATTTACAGTGCTAAAGATGCTTGTGGGAAAATGAGTCTTAGGGGGCAATGTAGGCAGAAACTGTACACATAAGGTTGCTTGTAGAAGTGGTACATCTGTTATCTCCTCTATCTAGTTGTCTTCTAGCTCTATATTTAAGGTTAGAAAACTGGCCACAGATGGAACCTGGTTTTAGTTTCTCCTCTTGGCCACTTCCAGAAAGTGAGTTTAGAGAGTTATTACCATTTCCAAGGGCTGGAAAAAGAAGTGGAACCCAGATTAGTTGTTCATCCTGTGAGTCAAGAATTATTTTGCCAATAAATACTGAGCAAGTCTTCTGTTCATCTTCCATGTGTGGTCATTATTGCAAACAAATGAGTTTAATTTGCTTTAAAAGCTTGTTATGTGAGGCACAGTGGAGAACAAGGGCTGAAAAGAACTTCTGCATGTGTGGTTTCATTAAGATTTGTTTTCTCCAGAGAGCTTTCAGGCTGTCAGATTAAAAATGTAAAGAAACCTTTTACTCTAACAGCTTTCACGGTTATCCCCTTAGTAAAGTTTGCTTTTGTGATAATTACATTTTACCATCTACAGCTTGACCAGTTTTCCTCTGATAATTTGTGGTTTCAATGAAATATTTAGAAATACTTGTGCCTTATGTTTGTTGTTTTCTTGTTTTGTTTTGATGGTAAAGGACTTTGTAGTTTTGGTGCATATGAACCACGAGGTTTACTTTAACAATTATGACTGAAGTAACATTTCATTAACACCGCTGTATCATTGAGAAGAAAACTTCTGGCCCATTCCCCTGTTAACAGGAAGGGGTCTTGCTCTGTTATGTTCGTAGCTTCTAGGATGCACTGAAGAGGAAGGACATGAGGCTAAAATCATCTCCATCACTGAATAACACTTTTTTTTTTTGATGGAAATATTTCATGGGCAAACATGTGCGTGATAGTGCTCTACAAAAACTTTGCTTTTTTCAGCTTTGTAGCAAATAATGAACCTCTGCTTACATGTAAAACTGTTATTAGTACATCAAACCATCAAGCTTATCAGTAGTGACCATTTTCAGTCAGAGAAGCAGAAAAATCCAAACTATTTCCTATGGTATTGGCATCATTGCTGCTTGAACTGAGTAGCAAGTAGAACTTTAAATTGTGCCAGTCTAAATGGGCACCTCTATATAAAATAAAAGTAAATATTTCTCATTTTAGTTCAATGTATTTTATTTTATTTTTTTAATATTAAGGAATATTTATTTATTTTTTTCTTTGCAGCCTGATTCCAGATCATGTTTTGGTATGACTGCTTTACATTGAAAAATGTGAACCATAACAAACTTGACACAAAACCACTGTTGCTTCTAAATTAGGATAAATAACATTAAAAACCTTTGATTGTGAATTAATATGCAGCTCTAAGTCTCTGATTTTTGTGTACACTTGTGACTGTGGTGAGAATTTCTTCTCTATCTCTGTCTTTGAATCAGATCTGCTCAGTTTTGAAAGAAGCTAGTCAGAAACAGGTGTCAGAGGACAGAATTGAAGAAAAAACAAAACTCACTCGTCTGATTAAAAAAAAAAAAAAAGCTGGAATTTGGAATTCTTAAAAATAGATAAGTTCTTTTCCTACCTGCATTTTGAAGGGAATTTTCTCTTCCTGAATGGAATTATGGACCTTCAGCCTCCCAGCTTTCTAGAAACCTGGGCCATCAGCAATATAGAGTACAGAGTTCAATCTTATAAAATAGTTGCTGTATTATCCCTATTATTTGGAACTTTGTTATTTCTGCAAATGTAAGCCACAATCTTAGGCACAAAATTCAAATTGCACCAGTGAATTTTAATTTAGAATAAACATGAGTGTGCAGGTTAAAAAAAAAATCAGGAAAACATCTCAGGACAGACTGAGATCTTTTTTTAAAAGTTCAACCTTAAGAGAGTCCCAGATGCCTTAAGAATGGGGCAAAACAGTATTTTTCATAGTAGTGACATATCTAATTGCTCATGTTTTTGTTACCCCTTTTATAGCTTTGAAAGGACGTTAGGCAATAGTACTGTTGGTTGGAAGAGATGCGTTTCTTCATCGCAGCCCCCAGACTCACTTTCTCCCCCTGTCTTTCCCAAGATCTTAGTATGAATTTACTAAGTATGAATACACTAAGAGTGAATCAGCCTTTCTGAACTGTTTAAAAATGGGCGTCAAGCCAAGTACAGTTGTCCTATGCTATCTTCGGGGAGAGGGAGGCTTTCATAGAGATGAATAAAACCATACAATCTTAGTGTCTTAAGTAAGGCCCATTTCATCATTGATAGTATAGAGACGAATGCATTTCCATTGCTACAAGTTTATCAGGAAATTCCACCATTTACCATGCTATGTCTCAGTATAAGCAAATGTGTCCATTCCACCAACCCTGAAAAAGAGTCATAAATTCTCTGGCTGACGGTGTAGTTAGCATCTGTGCCTTGTTCTAGACATATCTTAATGCAGGGTCAGGAATCTCAGCAAGCAGGTAAATGTTCTCTCTCTCTTCCTCTCTTTCTTTCTCTTTTTCTCTTCTTCTTTCTTTGTAATAAAAAATTACCTGGCTACTGATAGCAGTCTAACAGTTTAAGCCCTAAAATTATTATTGCATGTTCTGTGCTGAAATGAGGAATATTGTGTGTCTCAGCTGCTACGCATATAATCACCTCTGCATCAAGCAAGAACACAGCAGCAGCAAGTCTACATTGAAATCACTTTAATGATGTGCTGAACAAGAAAGATGGAGAATCCAGAGGCAAGGCAGTCCCTAATCCTGTCGCTGGCTGTAGGATTCCCAGCTGTCAGAAATCAAGGATCCAGCCACAGTGCTGCTTCAACGTCGCTGTCACAGAGGGGCTGACAGCACAGTACCTGTAAGTACAGGCAATGTGGAGCAATTTACTTTCTTTTTAAATGCATTTGAACCTTTTGTACTCCCTGTGATAGTGATGAACTTCAATTCAATTCACAAAAATCAAAATTCAGAACTATTTTACACAAGTGACTGATAGTTTTATACTGATAAATACTGTAGTACTGTAACTTTGTGCAGGCAACCTCTACCCTAAAGATCATACAGTCAAAGCAGACAAAATGAATAAAAGGTAAGAAATGCATTGTTATTATTCCCTTTTTAGAGCTGGGAAAACCACAGCACTGAAAGGTTAAGTGGCTCGTCTATGGTCACGCAGGGAGCCCGTGGCAGGGCTGTGAATTAAATGCCTCTTCTTGTAAGAACTGTGCTGTCTCCTTAGGAAATATGAATAGCAGAGTAGAGAGAAACTACCCAGCACGAATTTACTGTGTGGTACTTGAATAACATGGCAGGTAGTACTGGAACTGAAATAATGAACTGATAGTTGAGAGTGGACAAAAATGTATTATAACACTGAGAAATGTGAGAAACTTGGTAATTTTCCTCTCTATAGCCTTTTTCCTTATGGCAACAAAATGTACGCATTTACTCTGTCAGTCCCTCCACCTCTCCATTTGTGCCTGATCTTTACACACAGGCAGCAGCAGGTCTGAGGGCACCACGTTCCTACACAGGCGGTCAAGTCATCTCCTCAATAGGGGGGAGAACCTGAGTTTCACATCCCCTACAACAGAAATGCTGCATGGAGGGCTCGGTGGCCACCTCCTCTGCTTGGCTGGCCGGGCAGAAAGCACAGCTGGCACTGAGGATACTGTATTATACCTGCTGCCCTGACCATGCCTCAGGCACTCAAGGACTAGCAGAGGAATCAGGCAGAAGTGCAGGAGGTACCTGCAGCAGTGCATGGGAAACCAAACTGATAGTATTGTGCTGTGGTCCATAGGTGCAGAAGAATCTAAAATTATTTAAATCCGTTCCTTAATGGGTTCATAGTGGTTTTCTCATTTGCTCTGCTGTTGCTATTTTTTTATTATTATTTTTCCATTCTCTGTTGCCCTAGGCAGTTCAAGTAGAGTTCCTAATTGTTTTCAATTTATATAAGTGCAAATTCACAGCTTGACTTTGAGGTTCTTACTTGGTAGAGTTTGGTTTTCTTATTTCAGACTTTTCAAGGGAAGTTGGCCTAAATTCAACAACTTCCAAAGCTATCTGCACTGCACAAAAATAAGTACATGGCTAGTAATTAGCTAAACCTTGAGAACAGGTAGTTTAATTAGCGAGTATGAAATGACCACTTCAAATCAAGGACTTTCTGAAACCTTTAAATGAGCTTAAGAACGTTTACATTTCTGCAACTCTTCTAGTTTCCTGTAAAAACCCTACAGCTTTTCATTTTATAGTTGCAAATGTTATAAGAAACAATACTTTTGAAGTTTATAGAATATTATGATTCTAATGCAAACAAGCAATGTTTTCATTCTGAACTTTCAAAGTGGCCATGAACTCTTTAGTTGTTTTTAAGATATTTTTTTCCTTTCTCTCCTGTTTCTGTAGGCTGGACAGCATACAAAGTGTGTGGACTCCTAACATATAAGCTTATCTTGTCCTGGATAAATGTTCTTTCCAGTAATTGGCATAAAACACATTCTATTTAATGCAAACAGATCTTTGTCTCCACAGACAACTTATTAGAATAGCCAGAAGGACAGCTTTCCAGCAATCATTGTCTTGTCAAGACACTTCTGCTTGTTTCTCGTAGCTAGAAATTCTTCCCTTGAAATGACAAAGGGCACTTTAGCTTTTGATGATGATTTACGGACTTCCTTTAAAGATGTAACTTCCAGTGAGGCATGTGGAAACAAAACAGGGTACCCATCTTTATTAGTAAATAAATTTCAACAGTCAGGTATGTTGCTTTCTGTTAATCATATTTCTTTGTATACACACAAACAAGAACATTTTTCAATATCTTCCTCTACAGAAATGTGCTATTTTCATTCTGTATCTATACTTGTAAATACCTTTGTTTGCTGGCACATTTATTGTCAGACTGTTGTCCATGCTAAGGAAAAGCAATGAGTAAAAAAAGAGCCAAAAACCCACTGTATTTCTTTAGAAAAGTAAAGAGGATAAGCTGGGGTAGCTAGAGAAACAAGCTTTTCCTTACGAAACAATGATAAGCAACAAGGATTTGGATAATTCAGTGCTTTATCTTTCTGCCTGCTGTAACTAAACTAAGAAAAGAATTCAATAGAAAATCAGATATGAAATTGCTCTTCCACTTCTCATGGTGTGAAAAGAAGGAAAAAAAAAAAGTATATGGCAGCTCTTTTTCAAGAAGCAATCTACAAGGCAAAAGAAATATTATTCAAATCGTTTGATGAACAAGCATCAACTTAAATTCCTGGATCCTGTGTGTGTGACCTGAGCATTGCCTCATCTCCTGTGTGTGAACGTCAACTCTAGAGGCCTTTCTTGATCTGGCACACGCTGGCTGCCTGTTCTTTATTGTTCCACTTGTTATGCAGAGAAGCGCAATCACTCGGAGATGAGGAAATGTTATTACTGCTTGATAGCAAAAGATTGGCTCAAAAATTTCTGTAGCTTTTCTGTAACCCACTCTTTGCTCCTTAAATGTCCCAGATTTCTTTGCTTATTTTCAACTCCCTGCATGAAATAGCTGTGATGGAGATGCTTTCTTTGAGGCTATGGGAAGAGGACAGTACGATTGCACTGGTACTCTCAGTGCTAGAACTGGAAATAGCAGCTTCTCACTGTGCTTCATTTCATCTACCACTTTCTTGCAGTGAAAAAAAAAGCTCACTCACTTTCTTGACATAAAACATTGACTTCTTCTCTGCAACAGAAGACAGGGGAAACTGGAAACAATTTCTGTGAAAGTCACACCCCTTACACCTCCAAAACATACAATTATTAGGATCTTGGTATAAAACCATTTTAAAATGTTGTACAAAACACACAAAAAAAAACCCCTTACTTTATGTTTAAGTAACTTCTTAGTACATTATCTCCCTTCCTTACTGAGTGGCACTGTGATTTATTTTTATTTATTTATTTATTTATTTATCTTGGCCCACAGGTACATTTTGAAAACAGGTTTGTGGGAAATGAACACTTCCTGTGCTGTATATAGCGATGCTGGGTGACGTAGCCTGTGCATTCAGATTAGATGACCTCTTCAACCGTGCACTATTATGTGAGTACCATTTGTCTGCTGTTTTCAGTGATGTCTGAAGACACAAGCTCAGACCTTTCTACACTTGGACTGATGAAGCTGCCTTTATATGAGCATTCCTGCATCTCAGATCAAATTCCTGTACCTAGGGGAAAATTTTGCTGCTAGATACTTGACATTAATGAAACACACAGAATGTATTTCTGTATGCCGGCTAATGCCTGCAACTGAGCAAAAGAATCAGCGCTCTGTTTTTAAGTACGTGTATAACAAAGAACAGCAGGATGTTCCTGGTTAAAAGAATGCTCTGCTCTTTCTGCTTTTGTTTCTGGCTGGCTATTTCTGAGAAACATTTCAAAAGTTTAAAGAATGGTGTACTATGATCCACTACAGAATGGGAGGCTTATTAGCATGCACTTTGTGGTGACCTGTGATCAAAAGGCTGAGCTCACCGTTGTTTGATGTGCTTGTGAGCATGTATACCTGAATGAGGAAGTTTGGCTTTCAGGAGTTTTGCTTTTAGAGATGCTGGCATGGTATGCATAGCAGAGGGAGGCTGCAAAAGAGAAGGAATCATTTTTTTACTTCTCTTCTCTTTTGCCCTGCTATATACAGGTCTCCTGCTGGTTAGAGCTTGCATACGAGATGCACACATTCAGATTTCTGCTCTGAACTGGGCTTCGATTCTGGATCTGCCACCCTGTAGTGAGCTCTGGCCACAAGACATTGGCTCTGGGGTTAGGGTCTCTCTTCTAACTAGAAATTCCATCTCTCTATGAAATTGTTGTTTGATGTTTTCTCTTAGAAACTGTTTTGTTAAAGACTAGCAATCCAAAACACCAATCCATATCCCATGCAGCTCTTTTTTTTTTTTTTTGCAATATTCAAGGAAATGTTTTTCCTATATTTACTGAAGTGTTTAGTACAGAAACTGTTCTTCTGTTGGTTGGTTTCAATAATGCGAGCAGATCTATATGTATTGATCTCTTTAGTTGTGGGGAATTTCACTGACCTTCAGTGCAGATATAAGAAGGGATAAATTTGTCCTATTATTTTCCCACTGATAAGAAGGAACTGTGTATGTAAAAACAAGTCCTAGTCTTACCTCCTTGTTACCCAGCAGTACCTGAAACTCAGACTACATTCCGAGGGACAGAAGAGACAGTGAAAGCTAAAGCTATGGCTAGATAGACTGGGCCCTGGGGATGTCCTTTCTAAGCATATAATAAAAATTTGAGATGAGAGAAAAATGCAGTATTTCTGTCTTCAAGGTGACTTCAACTGTGAATTTAATGCAGTAAAAATGGATATATATTATGCAAATGAAGCAGCAACTGGATTTGGGAAATTGTAGAAGTGTCTTAGGAACACATCATATCTCTATACAGAAGAAGTGTGGAAGGTTATTTTCAATTCAAATTCTCTTCTGCAGCTTGCCATCTCTTTCTGCAAGCATTTGGTAATTTTTTTGAATCTGTTCTTGTTTCAATCATTAGTACTTCATTCTCAATCTCCTTTGGTTCATTTCTTCCTGTTTTAAATGAATGCTGGTGTCCCATTTGCCTCTGTCTTCTCTATATCAACCGATCTTCCATTCTAGATCTTCTAAAATTTAGCTTCAAACTCTTGTAGTTTGCTCTTCACAATGATTCCCAAGCTATTTATTTTTCATGTCCTAGCCAAAGCTATACATCTTGAACTGCTAATTGCATCTCGTGCTGTCATCCATACTTGTCCTGTAATTTCTTCTTTCTCTGCCTTCCTTTTCTCTGTTCTTAAAAGATCATCTTCAGACTCTTTCTTTCAAAGTATAAAAAATACAACGAATTATTTTCCTCATCTTCCCTCTTGATACTAAAATTTTTGCAATAACTGCAACTAAGAACTTCTAGACCCCAAAATCTAAGCTAGGTTAAGCTTAGTATGTTCACAGGATGGATCTTAGAGATGTAAGTGGATTATTTTTTTGTAAGGATCATATGTATGTGTAATATGTATTCAGAGGATACGGATGTTATTTTAAAACAGTAATATGTGGAAAAAAATGGAACTACAGCAGAATTCTTCCTTGACTGTAATAACGGGTAAAACTGACAAGGGAATGTCAGAGGAATATACAGAATAAATTACATTCACATTGATTTAAATTGGTTTTAGAATTAGTCTTTAACCAGACAGCACTCCCATTGTGCCTTGTGGTGTACACCTAATCAGAAGGAGGATATTTTAGAATGACTAAGCGAAATATTAGAACAAGAAAAATGGTGCATTAAAAACAAAAGGCAATAGGTTACGTTTCAGAGAAGATTCCCAGATTGTCTCCAACTTGCAGATTGTTTTTGCTGAACCATAATGATTTATTAAGGCTGGCATAAAAAGACCCTTCTGCTCCCTGTCCTGAGATGACTGTTCCATTGCAGGCCTTTATAGTAGGTAAGTAATTAGTCAAAGGAATAAAATAATTGATGGGGCTTTCAGTAATCAGGGTCAAATTAACCCTACAAACCCCTTCCTGTTTTCTTCAGCTGATTACCAAAAGCTCTTAGGTCTCTTGTCTCTCTCCTCCTGTTTTTCCTCTAAATAATGCTATCTTCAAACATTAATTTATTTCCCTTTTCTGTCATCTTCTTAATAATATATTTTTCTTTAACTAACATCTATCCCCACTTTTACCACCTGCACTCCTATGGGTCCA
Source organism: Anas acuta (assembly GCF_963932015.1). Classification (NCBI taxonomy): domain Eukaryota; kingdom Metazoa; phylum Chordata; class Aves; order Anseriformes; family Anatidae; genus Anas; species Anas acuta. Next base: position 105,813,227 of record NC_088979.1, on the reverse strand, counting down.
TCAGGCAAGCTCAGTACAACTGAAGAGCTCACTGCCTGCTGCCTTCTCCTGTACCTGTCAGTCTGGAACATGGTCTGCTCATTTTGGCTAGTGAGTCTTCTGGACACTGTCTCACCCTTAAACTTTCTTCCTCTTCAGCACTTCTGAAAAGATTTCCATACAGAAGATTTTCTATCCAGCTCATTCAGCCTCTCCTTTTATCTCAGCTACAGCAACATCCGTCACTCTGGCCTTGACAAATAGTGTTCTGCTCCACTTGTAGCCGTGGAGGATACTGCTGAAAAGATCACTTTCTTTTGTTATCCCTCTCTTGCATCTTTCCTTTTTCTATATTGCATCAGAAATAACTGCTTTTGCCTTCCAGGTCCTTTAGAGTCCAACCCTATTGTAGCTATTACCACTCATTCACTGTCAAGATGCTGACTCTTGCCTTTGATCAACCTATTATAGCAGCCTCCACTGCCTACTTGTTAAATTTTTAAACAGCCACTTGTGTATGTACTCTAGAGCTGCCTGTCATCCTTGAAGGAGCTTCTCCAGCCAGAAACTTAAACTAAACAGGCACTTTCCATTCTTCATGTTTCTAAACTATAAATTCAAAGTCCCAAATGTTGTCCCTTGCTTACTATCCCCAGCACAACTAGGTAGATCCCTGAAACACTGTGAGTCATGGTGGGCATTTATCATAAAAAAACATGAGGATTGGTGCTGTGGGAAATTGAGAAGACCACAGTGAGCAGTAAGTAATCATCTGATGACACCTTGCATAACAGGTTTAAAGCAGGTATTCCTGCTCAATGCATAAAGAGGTCTCTTCAACAGGCCTTTGTGAAGAGTGGTATAAACGTGGGCAACACTTTTTTGTCTTTCACCAAGAAAAAAAGGAGAAAAATAGATTTCTTGACTCTTTTTTCCTTCTAACACTTGTAATTGACTTTAGCATGATGGGTCATGAAAAGAACACAAAAACAGGGCCTATCTTTGGTACGTGTGATAGAGACAGGAGAGAGTCAGCTCCTTGCCATGTGTTTTAAATAAACGTAACAGAAAAAGGAGAAAGTGGTTTGCTAAAGTAGTGAACAGTACGATGGCCACTGAATTCCTAAACATTTTAGGAATGTTTAGGCAGAAAGGAGTAAGTTTAATGAGCAGCAAAAGGAAAAGAAGTGGAGAGCAGTGGATTCTGTGAAGAGGAGGCAGTGTGTCGAGGCAGAGGCAAAGTCAGCACAGCGTGAAGATATCTCATTTTGATTAAAATCCTAAGTAGTCTCTATAAAAGTGACACTCTCAGTGCTCTCCCGAAGCAGGGTAAAGCAGGGTGAGACCACATAGCCGCGGGAAGTCAAAAGCATGCAATTCCCACCCATTGGGTATTCAGGTGCCAGGTGAGAGTGCTGCTGAAGCCAGGGCAAGAAGAACCCTGCTACCTCCTCCTGCTGGCTGTGACTGTTCTTCCTTAAAATACAGACACAGATCTCTTTAATCATGTTGTGCAACAAGGCAAAAAAAAAAAAAAAAAAAGCTTTGCTAGATTTGGGGAGGGTAGGGAAGGGAGGGAGAAGGCAGAGTTGAGTTGAGGAGAGGAGAAGAAAGAGAATTATTAACACACATTATTTTGTAACAATAAAACAAAGCCATTTAATTTTTCTAACTAAAAATACTCAGCTGAAAGCAGATTTTTTCTTAAAATATTTATGTTTAATAATAAAAATTTCCACGGACAAACACTTTTGTTAGAAGAAGTGTTCAGAGCAGCACTCAGTTTCTGTTGGCAGTGTTTATCCATTATAATTAAAGTTAAAATAAAATATGACATGCTCATTAAAGTGAAAATCAATTATTGAATAAGAGTTTATATTTGCGTGTGTATATATATAGATAAATATAATTCTGCTTATTAATTACAAAGAGGCTATATCTTAAACCAGTAATAGACTTGCTTCACAGTAGTAACTGTAGTGCAATCAGCCACACCTAAGGTTGATTTTTTTTTTCTTTTTCAGTGTTGCAAATAAATAAATGAATTATATTTCCAAAATGGCATAAGAAAGGATTATCAGTGGAAAAGGGAACAATATTCCTCATTAAGGTGAGTGCAAAACATTTGGAAAGCTGGGAAACTGCTGGAGGAGTGTGTATCATTAACTAGTAATTAAAGATATGTCTGAAAAAGTTAGAGAGCCCATAATGGGAGATGAAGAGGAGGAAATTATTTCAGTGTAGCAGAAGGATGGAATGCCAACGATGGTGTTATGATAGGCAAAGATGGTAAAACTGTCAACCACAGTGCAGAAAAGGCAAAAGACCTCAGTAAATATCCCTGCTGTGGTTTGGAACAAAGCAGCATGATATACTCATATTTGACAGTGATAAGGACTACTTCGTATCCGATCAATACATTGGGAGGATGTTAAGCAGCAGCTGTCAGAGCTAAACGTTTTTTTGAATTGACGGGGCCAAATAACTCGCACCCAAGAGTATTAAAAGAGCTTACTAGAAACTCTCTGAGCCATTAATGTTGATTTTAAATAAACCATAGAACAATGAAGAAGTTCAAGAGCACTAAAACAAATTCAATGTAACAATAAATTATGAGAGTAAATGTATTGCAGTAAGTTGGGTTGGCAACCCAACATTAATCTCGGGCCAAAAGTTGGAAAGGCTGACCTGGAACTCAGTCTGTAAAGATAAATATATATAGCCTATGTTTAACTGTGGGTGGGAGGATGTAAATGTACATGAGAAATCATCATCATTTGGTGATTTATTCTGCCTGGGTTTTGCCTCAGCCCAGTGCTGTTCAATATTTCTATTAACACAGCAACAAGCAGCACCAGGCAGCATGTCCCACCACCCTTGGCCCATCTGTGGGGCTGTGGGGAGAGAATCCCCAGGAAGTATTCAGAGTGTAGCCAGAGCCAAGAAATGCCTTGGTGCATGAGGTTCAGTAGGGTATGCAAGGCTTGAGAAATCATTTGATCTTGCATTTTACTAAGACTTCTATTCAACTCAGTCAGGGAACAAAAATAATTGGAAGTGCAGCCATTTCTCATGATCAGAAAATAAATCCTCCTCTTAGGTCACTTCCCACAAATATGCTTTTCTGAGCTTCAGCTGCTGTTAAATTTTATACAGCATCACCCTCTGATAGTAACCTTTGTGCCTGATCCCCACTGGGTTTACCCAAACTGTCAGACAATGTCCTACTAACTGCCTTCTCCAATCAATTCTTACATGGGCTTTTAGCATTCTCTGATACAGCACCAGTTTATCCTAAGCAGTGTGTGTATATAAATTTATGTGTGGGATAAGATGTACTTGAAAGGATTAAAAAAAAAAGCACCCAAAGCATAAATGTGTTTTCTTTTCATATTGTGCTTGCACTGGGTTTAAGAAACTATCATTTCACCCCGAAGGAGTGAGATGAAGCTTAGGTCATTTGGATGCAGATCCTGAGCCAAGATTATACCTGCTTTCAGGAATTACAGTCCTAATATAGTTCAGAGCTCTGTGTGCTTCACTTCACTGTACTCATATAACATGTAGGCTCCTGTAACAAACACACTTCCTGCAAATGATAAAATGCGGACTGAGACAAACCATCAAAAGCAGTGGCAAAGTGGTCTTGTCCATGTATGGGGCTTGGGTGCTGGAGCACCTGGGATCATTGGGTGCTGGAGCACCTGGGATCATTTTGTAAAGCACCTCTTCTACAAATTATGAAGTTTTGCTACTACATGCTTAGTCGCTGCTTTGCATTTTATTCTTGATATTTTACTAATAACTATTGCATTTTTTTATTTTTTATTTTTTAGATTTTGGGGTCCAGAGGGTACAGCCTGAACAAATGAACAATGTTTAACCCCAGAAATGAACGACAAAGAAAGGCAAGTCTTGGAATCTATGTGGACTGCCAATAAGATGCATTTTCAGTCTTGAAATTGTCACTGCATCTTCTGTAAAGAACACAGAAATATTTTCATGTCAGTAAAGCCTACAGCATGTGTCAGTAGTGGATCAAATATTAAAAGTAATTTTTAATAAGTGTGAATCAAAGAGGGATTAGAAAAGCTCAGGGGATTTGGAGATGAAACTTCAGTTCAGGGAATCCCACAGCTCAGAGGCATAACAGGTGAATGCTCTGCTACCCACGGATGAGAGACCTGACAAGGGGGCTGATGAATTTGAGATTTATTATTAGAAAGTAGGGACTGAGGGTATGTATAAATGGAGACCAGTTTTGATAGGTATGAAAGGGACATTTCAGACAGGTAATGAAAAACTCAGAACAAAATTTTAAAGTCAATGCGTTGACTGATCGGAAGCAGGTATAAATCTGCCACAGCTGAAGTAATGTGATGTGATTTATTGCCACAAGTAAACGTAGGGGATGCAGCATTCTGAACAATGGGGTCATTTGCGAATATTATTCCATATAGTGTATGCCTATTACTGTAATCTTGAAGCTATAAAGATGGGCTTCGCAACAGGGCAGGCAGCACAGAGGCAGTAATACCTGTGTAACACCTGCGAAGTGGAAGCATGTCACCCAAGTGGCTGCTTTTGAGAAAAGCTTTTAAGAAGTTAGCAGTAAATGAACTAAGAAACCAAAGAAGAATACAAAGTCAAAAGTTTTGTCAGATTCATCAGATGCACACAACTGCCACCAGATGGGAAAACAGAATATGACAAACAATACATAAATAAAAGACAGATGAAAAGGGGAGGGTGAATTTGGGAATTTGATTTCATAACGCAGTGTCTTATGTATCCATCATCAGTAATGCCTTCTAGCTCCTTCATGTGTGCGAATGTGCATGCCTTTTTTTCCCTCTTCCCTCTACCTCCCTCCCTTGCTTGCTCTTTCTTTGAGAGATTGACAGCCACAGTTTGAAGAGAAGCTTACAGAGAAATACATACCTTTTTTTTTTTTTTTCTGTCATACATCAGGAACCAAGTAATCTCATGAGAAGCCAGAGGTTTTGCACAGCAGGGGCCTGTGCAAATTTGGATATGGATCCTCTACAAAATATTTTTGTACACTGTAGTAGTTAAGAACCAGATCACTTGGGTCAGTACTGAACCTGTGAATTACTTAGAAATAATGTTGAGAGTCATTACTCTTCCAGCAGTCACTCATAAAACATTTATTTAAAGCTCTAATTTATATTACTGTAAATTCTTATGCATTTTATTACTGTAATTGTTGTCTTTATTTATTTATTTATTATTATTATTTTGATTTTTCACATACTTTAGAGAAATAGGTATTAAGTGATGATTTTTCTGTCCCTGGACAGAATTTAATACCGGAGAGTTACACCTGTCTGAATCTAACACTGTCTCTTTTTCTGAAAAGTTTTTTTGACAGTTTCATGATCAGGGCATTAAGCATCATGATCAAGGTATCATGAGATACTTGTTTCTGAACAACTTTTATATATGATATTATGTTTTTTAACCATGAAACCTTATGCTTTAATAGGAATGTATTTCAATATCAACTCTTCAAGGACTTTTAGTATTAGAGCTTGGTAAACCTCATAACCTATGAGGCTTGGTGCCTCATAACCTGGAATCATAATCTAGTACAGCTGACTACGGTGCTGTTCATGCCCTTCCTAGAGCAAGTTGCAAATGGGAAGACCAGATGCCTGTGGTCATTTATATCTAGAGAGGACAAACACTGAGCTGTGTTTAGTTGCAGTTCTGTTACCTTGGCAGCCTGAAGATGTGGTTTTGAATCTTGCAATTTCAGTGGCCTTAACTAGAGCTAGCAATGAAGAAAGACCCTGAACAGATGATCTATTTGATCACAGAGAAGTAAATTCCTAGGGTGGCTTTCTTACATTATATGCACTAGCATATGTGGCTAATAAGTTTAGAAAAAGCAGCGTGTTCTTTTTTAATTTCTACTCAGAACGAGTCCCCTAAAAATGCTGTGGTTGACATTTCGTTTCCATTATCATGCCATTTTGTTCTCATTTTGGTGCCCTGATATCACCCACTAGGGACAGAGAAAACATTGATATCTTTGCCAGTCATTTTAGATCTCTTGAAGACTTTATGACTCTTTCAAACAAAAGGTTTTTATATCTCAAAGGTAAAATAAATTATGGTATAAGATTACTCTCTCTTCTTTCTGTTTATAGGGAAATGAGAGAACATTGCTCAGGAGCAGGTAAGAGAGCCTCAAAGCTCTGAAAACTAACCTAGGGCACTTTTTAAAATTAGTTTTTAATATAAAAATAAACAGTTATAGAGAGACCTGTAAAAAATACTTATATGCCTAAATTTCACTGTTACCATATAAAGTTGGAAGTCTACCTTTCAAAAAGCACATCTTCATCACTTTTTCACTACATCCACAACACCAGGAAAAACGGGTATCTTATAGCAGTATTTTACCCTCTTTATCATTTTTAATGACATACTGTTGACTCAAGCAGATAATTCCAAGATATTTTTCTATCTTGGAATTTCAACCTCTCCTAATGCTTGCCAAGATGTTGTTTTTGTTAATTTACATTAAATTTCTATCATTTATTTTTTAGTTGTCCTTGTTTCAGTTGGGATATGGTTAATTTTCCTCCTAGTTGCTGATATGATTCTGTGTTTTGGATTTTTGATGAAAACAGCGGTGATAACCCGCCGATGTTCCAGCTGGGGCAGAGCAGTGCTCACGCAGAGCCAAAAATGTCCCAGCTCCTGGTGCTGCCCTGCCAGCAAGGAGGCTGGGGGTGCACCAGGAGCTGGGAGGGGACACAGCCAGGACAGCTGGCCTGGGCTGCCCAAAGGGATGTCCCACAGCACGTGGCATTATGCTGAATGGGAACTGTGGCGTGGCTGAACCAGGGCTGGGGAGGACTGTTGCTTGTAGTCTGGCTGGGCATCAGCCAGTAAGTGGTGGTAAACTGTTGAAAGTGCATCACTTGCTTTGTACATTCTATTATTATTATTATTATTATTATTATTATTATTATTATTATTATTATGTTGTTGTTGTTGTTGTTGTTGTTGTTGTTGTTGTTGTTGTTGTTGTTGTTGTTGTTGTTGTTATGATTTCCCTTCGTTTTCTGTCCTAGTAAATAAACTCTTTGTATCTCAACACAATTCTGTCCCTCATCCCACTCTGTGTGTGTGTGTGTGTGTGTGTGTGTGTGTGTGTGTGTGAATGGCTATGTGGTGCTTAGATGCCTTTAAACCATAACATGTTTACGTGTTTTCTAATTTTACCAAATACATGTGAGTACTCAGATGACGTGGATAATTTCTTTCTCCAAACACATTATTGTGCTGCTGAACCACAGTTCAATAGCTTCTCTTCATTCTGGAAAATTTAAAAACTTGCATTCAGTGTATTTCTTGCCAATATATTTGTACGATTTATCTTGGCTGAAGCTTAGTATCCCTATAAGAAAATATTGAGGAGCTTTGGCCCATTTTTGGGAAGTACGGAGCTCATTAGGGTGTTGCTATTAAAGGCCATATATAAAATTGTGATTATTTGTGGAACACTAACAGATGGTGTGAAAAGGTATCTTCCCTTCAATTTGGAAAATATACAGCAATGGGGCTGCCAGAATATGGCAAAGACCTGAAGACTGGTGAATGACTGGGAGATGAGTAAAAATCAATTGTTTGCCATCTACTTCAGTATGATAACGTGAGTACATAAAATTAAGTCATCAGATTTCTGGTTCTCTACAAACAATGATTTTGGGGAGGGTTGTAACCCAATCCATAATCATGCGCTGACATTTTGGGTAGGTATTGTGAAGTTGTTTCATTCTTGTTCTCTGGCTACCTGCTTATGGTCTGTCTGGAGGCAGAATACAAAACCATGTGGACCTTCAATTAGGTCTGACTTAGTATGAAGCTATTATGACATTTTCTTTGTACTTTGTGCATGACTCAACTCTTTTATTCCCCAAATGTATGTTGCAACTGTCAGCTTTACTAACATTTCTAACATTTCTACCCATTCAATCAGGATGCAACTCACACCTCACTTGATGATTACTGTTTCATATCTGAACAGAGCAACAACCAGAAATAGGATGCATCCTTCAGGAACATCAGCATGATGCAGAAAAAAGGATGAAACATCTTCACCCATGGTGGTAATACACTGAATATACTCACATAGTTTACATATTGTGTTAAAATTCATCGATTTAGGATAAAAGGGCGTGGTCTCAGGGAACAGCTTGATAGTCTGTTGAAGAAATGAGATGTCCACCTTGCATTCAAGATATGGGTATGTATTATACAACAGTGAAAAAATGGGTCAGGGAAGTAGGGGGTGAGCAGGAGTGCTGCAGAGAAAATGTTGTAGGAGGTCTCGAGGTGCTGCCACCAGCTCATAGGTGCTGCTGCCACACCAGCATGTGGCCAGCACTCGCATACCAGGGACCCTGAGGAAGGGGGTTTCTCTCCAGAGCACATAAGTATGTATGAGGTGCTTTCAGGATTATTTGTGGGCCTCTTTGATGATGTCCCCTTCTACCCTTCCCCGTCCCCAAGAGAGAGAATTAGGCAATGCCTGTTTGCACCATTTAGGGAGCTCTGTGTGTATGTGTATATATATAGGTATGTGTGTGAGCATATTTGAAACATGCAGCTCATACAGAGTGAATAGCAGGCCATGCACTGATTGTTTGTACTACAGCACACTGAACTGGCACACTGAGGAATTACACACGTAGCTGTATCCTGTATCACTCAGAGTGTGTAACCATGAAGATTTTACAATTCCACCTACTATGTGATCAATCAGGTAATGAGTTATGCTATGAATTCATAGTTTTTATGGCCTAGAAGTGAAGGTCGAATGCGAAAGTTTGTTAAAGTGCCCCCTTTGAAAGGACAAGATCAATTGTTCTCACATTGTAATAAGTATTCATGTGGCTTGTTCTTTCCTTTCTGTCTCTCCTCCTTCCCTCCCTGGCACTCGTTTTAGACTAGACCATTTTTCTACCAGTGACCTTCAAAAAGAAGTGAAATTATTTATCTCTATTTTTTAATTTCTTTTATTTTTTAAGAGATATTCTCACAGAAGTTATTGTAGTAAATGTCTGAACATTATGAAAATCCTTTTAACAGTAGAGCCATTAGAGTAATGCAGTAGCATTGTTTTTTTAAAAAAAGAAGTCTAAATATTACTTTTCTAATTAACACTAAAAAAGGCTGAGTTAGAGAAAGCATTGATTTAGATTCAGTTATTTTTTCTTTTAAAGTCAAAGATGTGTTAAGAAGTAGAATTTACTGTAAATGCGTACAGTGCAAAAGTTAATAGAAGTTATCAACTACATTTGCGTTTCTAGGTTGGGATTCCTACCTTGAGACAATACAGGACCATAGCCACAGTCATACCAAGCAGTAGAGAGATGGCAATAAGATTTTTATCTGACTTGGTGGTTATATTTGCTCTCAGGATTAAAGCAGCTACTGGCCCACTGAAACAGTAGAGAACTGGATCCTTGTATCTTAAAGAAAAGGAATATATATATATATGCTAGCTTACTGGAAAAGGTTTCTGTCCCACCTGATTGATTCACCATTCTGTCTTTCCTTCCTGAGGCTTCTTTGCTCATCTAAGAAGTTCATCATTATTCTTTGAACAGTCATTTCTTCAAATAAATAAAATATTAGGAAAGTCACTGCAAGCAGAAATGTAACTCTGCATTGTACTCGTTTCTTTTGTTGCTTGACTTGAAGGAGGTTTCGCGAGGGCTACATCTTTCCAATTAGCATACAGTAGGAAGGATTTTCTCAAATAAGATGTGGTTCTGTGGTGACAAAAAGCTGGCCAGCTTTCTAAGTAAGGCACTGTTATAATTAAAGTGGAAAAGCAAATCCATTTCATGAAACATCGAAGGTTTGAAGTTTATTTCATTTTACAGCAAAATGAATGTGAGACCAGGGTTTCACAGAGGAAGAAAGACTTCACGCTATCTACTACTGAGTATTTAAAGCACGGAGTGAAGATGGCTGAAGTAGATTCATTGCTTTACCTCTTTTGGAGCAGAAGGGTTTTTATTAATTTTTCTCCATTCTGATTCAAGCAATTGTCAGTTTGGATCTGACAGATTCTTTCCACAACCTTTCCTTTTCCAGTTCTCCCTCCAAGCCTTCTCTGAATAAGAATTCATCCTAGCAAATGTTTAATTGAAATTGATTCATTTTCACAAAGCATTTAGCTTCAACCAAATTGCATTTTTCCTAGCAGAAAAAAAAATAATAAAAATGACAGGTTGTAATTATATTCTGTACATAGCCATTGGGAAGAAAGCATATAGGATCACAGTGGTAAATGAGGGAGTCTGAGTTGCTCAAAAATTTTTTATTCTCCTGCATAGAATAATAGTAAAACTCATCTGTCTTAGAAAGAAAGACATGGAACAAATCCAGACACCAGGCAATGTCTGTGTCTCTGTTTACAGTGGTTGCATAAAATGATCAATATTGAACATTCAATGAAAGCAGATTGCATGTATAGCATAATTAGGTTGTTTAGGTGACCTGCCCTTGGATAAACCAATTTCTAATAAACAGTGAATTGGTTTGCTTATTCTCAACTTCTCCAAAATATAAATGCTGCTTGTTAATTACAGCTCACCTGTTCATGTGCCAGGGTAAGTTTTACTCATGAAATACTCCCTTGGGAGATTTTAGTGAGCAAAGGAGTTATGCTAGTGCTTCACCCTTTAAAAAATCTCACAACAGTGGTTGAGGTTTTTGTCACAGAATTGTGTTTTCTGTTGGTTTTAGGTGTTTTAATTTTCTTCCCCTCCACCCCTTCTCTCATTCTTGGCAGGGGACTATATTTTTCCCTCTAAATGCAGACCTTGCTATAGTTATTCTAGTGATGCAGTCTGAATATAAACCCAGTAAGGTACATGTGAGCACACGAAGACTTGCTTCACACTAAAAGCACAGTTTTGGATATCATACAATGTTCTTGCAGTAAGTTTGTGCCAAAACTAATAAGCCTGTTCCTTAATGAATGATCAGGTTAGCAAAGGCACTGTGAGCCTGTGATTGCTCAGCTGGCTTGATGGTAAACAAACTCGCTCAAGCAACAGGTTTTCTGCCAGACTACTCTGCTGATCTCTGCCTCCCTGGAGAAAACCATATTTCTACACCAGCTGTAAGGCAAGGGAGCAGGAGGTGAGGGGAGGCAGTGGGGCTGTCTGTCCTTCAGTGGATGAGGTTGGGCACATGTGAGGCTGCATCTCAAGGAGGTGAACAAAAGAGAAAAGCCAGCCAGGACTGGTACCCTGAAACTCATGTCACGGAGTAGCAGGCAGCCTGTGAGGTGACCCTGTCCTGCAGCATACAAACTACCTCAGGGGCTAAAGCTCTCTCCCAGCTGTTTTCTGCAGTGTCTCTTCCCCTGTCTACTTGATGTCAGTTCTGAAAGCCTGTTCTTTTTCCATCTTCTTCGCCATAAGGAGCTGAAAGCAGTTCCTCTTTTCTGTGTAGAAGTCAGGAGCAACTTGGCAAGAAGTAGTCTCTCCAGCCATTTCCACTTTAGCTGTTCTGCATGTATATTCCATGGGTTCACTTGTGGCTGCAAAAGCTAGCTCAGGCAGCCAGTTATCTACAGCACTTTTTCCCTGGTCTTTTTGTGGGCATAGCATTTCTAAGAACATATTATAAACTCGTGTATAATCAGGCAGTCTCCCCCAAATGTTTTATTGAATAGTTATTCAATATTGAGAAGGTGCTCTCATTTGGATGATGCCAATTACATGGTGCCAAAGAAAAGTCTTAACTTTGCAGCACTGATAATAGTGCTGTTAAGGGACATGGTTTAGTGATGGGACTCTGTTGGTCAGGCTAACAGTTGGATTTGATGATATTAAAGGTATTTTCTAAGTTAAATGATTCTATTGTTTCTACAGGTTTATAGAATATACATGTATGTAGCTGAAGGTTGATTTTTTAAAATACGCTCAAATATATATTTATTAACATAATTTTTAAATGCATAATAATTGAGTTGTCATCTACTGTCTGTTCTTGTCCTGGCCAAGGTGCCAACTCCAGTAAGTTATACATGATCTTAAATGCTAGAGACTTGCATTTTTAAATTCTTCACCTTCTGAATAACTTGAGGGAATAACTTTGAATATGTACCTACTCACTGTCTTATAAAAGAAGGTTCAGCACAAAAGACAAAGTTATGATCATTGATCTAAAATGCCTTTGAGTGTACTCACACCTATAGCATCATTTTCTGCTCATCTTTACCACTTTTTTTAATTGCTTTTTTTTTTGTCTTCCCACCATTTCCTTTTTTTCTTTTTTTTTTTTCTTTTTTCTTTTGCTATCTATTGCAGTGCCTTTCTGTAGTTCTGCATTTGTAGCTACTTTTAAAATCTTCACTGGCTGCCATTTTTCTTCCAAAGCATTTATTTCAATGAGCTGTAGAATTTGCTATGTTTTCAAACCAGGGAGATATACTATTTTCTGAAACAATGCAAACCACTCTCAAGATTTTGTTTTACAACAAGCATATGTTCATTCACAGTAAGTGTTTTCCCCACTGCAATCTGAGTTTTCTCTCTCTCCATATTCAATATGACTCTCTTTTTTATCAAAATGATATAATGAAATAGAAGAGATCATATTAAATTATGTATCCATGTCTAAATTGTAAGTCATAAAGCTTCTTTCATATTCAAGGTGATATCCATGGCCTCTCAACGTAGCTTTCTCTTGAGCAGTTCCCATAAGGGAATTTAGCTCTTTGTTCACTATGCATACAATGTGTATTTTGTTTCTCTTTAAGTAGCTTCAGTTCTTTGAATGCGGGCTTCTGCAAAATGTTTTAATTTCAAGTATAATGGCCCTGTTCAAGAAAATAATGCTGCTAAGGTTTTATTTCCTCTTTAAGACTTTGAGTAACCTTTCCTGACAACTATGTCAACTCATTCCAATAGCATTTTGCAGATATCTCCTTTTAGCGTTTAGCTCTGTTTTACTTGTTCGTGTTCCTTAAGGAATACTAACTAGGGACACTGCCTTGTTTTCTGTCCATTGGTTGGAAACAGAAATTTGGTCTGTTTTCATTCTATTCTGTCTGATATTGTTTTATTTTATTAATTAATTGGTTGATTAATTTATTAATAATCCTTTGTTAAAATCACCTAACAGTGTTTTCCTCAGGTCTTGATTTCTAAGACCATTACTGTTTGACTTTGGATTAATGATTTCATAATAATTTCATTTCAACAGGATTTGGACTCTTTTTTATTTATTTTTTATTCAGATTTGTTATAAAGGCTTCACAAGTTTCTTTCACAAGTTTCTTCCCATCTTGGTGTTCTCAGATGAAATTGTTCCCTTTCAGAAATAAATTTCTGTAAGAGAGCAATATTTTCAAATTTTATATGCTAACCAGATAACTGTTTTCAACTTCCTTAATTAGCTATAGGCTGTTAAACAGCTTCCGAGTCTCTGAAAGGTTATGTTAAAAAAAAAAAGTGTATCTCCTCCTGACTTCATAAGGAGGTAAAACTCTTTAATTTCTTCTGTTTTTTTTTTTTTTTTTTTTTTTTTTTTTTTTCTGCTGCACTTCCTAGATTGTATAGATCCATATTCCCTTCAATCTTTATCATTTTTCTTTTGTTCTGTTTTTATATTTGTTCTTCTGCTTCTTCCTTATACCAAATATTGCCTGACAGGCTATGCAGGGACAGAGGGTCACCACTTACAACTGCTAGGTAACTCATAATATAGAAATGAGGTAACTATGATGAAGCCTCGAACCAGCAGGCTGTCTCAGAGCTGATTCAACTTAAAAAACAAACAAACAAACCAAAAACAAACAAACAACAAAAACAACAAAACAAAAACAAAACAAACAAACAAACAAAACAACAACAACAACAACAACAAAAACAGACAAGCCAGGTTAGGCTGAAAATGAGAATAAAGGCTTTATAACCAACTCTTTCCCTAACAGCACTGTCCTTGTAGAAGGCTTTGTGTTTCCAGGCTGGGCTTTGGCCAACTTTTGGCTTCCTGCATTGTAGCAAGCCCTATTCAGCTCCCTCTGGGAGATCAAGAAGTTCTTTCTAATGCTAGGCTTTTTGCACCCTGCATCTCCCAGCATTTTCTAAATTCCAGCATCATATACAGACTTCTTACTCCTTACTCTGTTACTTTTCTTCCAACACCTGCAAGAGGCTCAGTGGTTTCTTTCTGCTGGAAAGAAACCTGATGCAGTCACTCTCTTTGTCTTAAAATTACAACATATGCAAATTTAGAACAAGCAAAACAGGCAATTATTTCAAAAGATGCAGAAGCTTGTCTCTGTCAGGTTGCTAAAAATCATCAGTGATTGCAGCAGCCCTCTCAAACCGGCCTTTCTAGTCTCTCCAGGACAATTGACTGTACAACCAGGTTAACCATGATATGCTGGTACCTTTCATTGTAGTTGAAAATATGGATTTGTTCTGCAACTGCATAGTTTTACAGTTTGATTGATGATGTTAAGGAAAACCTTTCCTGTCTATTTCCTTTCTCATTTTCTGGGATCTGAAAAATAGAAGTGTTGATATGAAAAACAAAGCGTATTTAAGCATCTTCTGTGGTTGTGTCCCAAATCCCACTAGATCATTGCTTTAAGCAGTATAGGATCCAACAGATCATAGAATCACTTGATTCTATGGTTTGGGTTGGAGGGGAACTTAAAGACACCTAATTCCAACACCTCTGCCATGGGCAGGGATACTTCCCATCAGACCAGGTTGCCCAAAGCCCCATCCAACCTGGCCTTGAGCACTTCCAGGGATGGGCCATCCAGCTTCTCTGGGCAACCTGTGCCAGTGCCTCACCACCCTCTGAGTAAAGAATTTCTTTCTTATATCTAATCTACATCTACCCTTTCTTAGTTTAAAGCCATTACTTCTTGACCTATCAATACACTCCCTGATAAAGAATCCCTGTCCTGCTTTTCTGTAGGCCCCGTTTACACATTAGAAAGTTGTTATAAGGCCTCCCCAGAGGCCTCTTTTGCAGGCTGACCAACCCCAACGCCCTCAGCCTCTCTTCATAGGAGAAGTGCTCCAGCCTTCTGATCATCCTCATGGCCCTTCTCTGGACTCGTTCTAATACTTCCATGTCCTTCTTATACTGGGGGCCCCAGAGCTGAGCGCAGTACTGCAGGTGGCATCTCATGAGAGCAGAGCAGAGGAGAAGACGGGAACTTATATTTAGTCCAGCCTACCACATGGCTGCACACAGTGCTGACTGAAGTGGAAAGGGCAGGAACATACCCAGGGGGAAGCTTTTAACTGTTCTTTTCACCAGCAGCATGGACCTGGATTAGCATAAACCACTTGTGAAAACACATCCGAGCTTAGAAGCATGAAACCTACTGACTCCAATCCTACGGATGACTATTCCTAAAGCGCATGGAGGGGGTCTACTCCTGTGCCAATGATCCTCATCTCTTTTGGCTGAGTGCAAGCAGTCTTCCATCTAGAAACCATACAGATGCTTTATCATTGTATATTAGCTCTTCCTAGACAAAATATCAGTGTATAACTTCCAGGATGAGGCGATTTTCAGCTATTTAGTGTGGAGCATAAGTAGAGGATTTTACATTATGTCTATCTAAATATGCTTCCCTAAATTCACTGAGAGTCTAAGGTTTCTACTTTCCCTTTGTATTTTTTGGAAATGTGATTAAGCTCTTATGATTCTTTGGTATTTTAGATTTTTTTCTCAGGATTTTTTTTTCTTTATTTACATTGAAACATATTTCTGGCTTCCTTCACCCACTTGGTGGTTTTGTTATTGTTGTTTAGTGTTTTGTTTTGTTTTGTTTTTAACTAACATTTTACTGATTGTTACAGTAAAGAGAATAAAACTCTACAACTAGAAAATTGTGATTTTTGTTAAATATTAACATTGATGCTACTTAGCTTTTTTTACTTAGCTTTTTTTTTTTTTTTTTTTTGGATGAATTCATGTTTTTTTTCCATGTCAAAAAGGATACCTGTTATTAAAAGGTAAAGAAATTGAAGGTTGTATAAAATGAACTTGTGAATGTTTCTCTTGTGCTCTATGGGCATCCACTTTATTTTGTGATGAAAAGTGTACTACAGAAATGCTTCAATTTCTCAGAATACAGGTGCTTTTCAACAGCTTTACTCAGATGATGCTTTGAAAAATGTTTTAATTACTTAAATTTAATGATGAACACTGAAAAAAAAAAAAGTCCATAAGTCCATGCTGTGCATGGACCAATTTGTGTGCTTAAATGTGGTGATTAACATCCATGGTGGAGAATCTGCATCTTCCTTCTAGACATTCCCCAGGTGGTTCCTGCTGAAAAATTGATGAAATTGTACATAGATAAGACACTTCTGAATAGTCAATAGAAACTGTTTCTGCAGGTGCAGAAAAGGTCATGTAGGACTTTTGTATGTAAGAGGTGTTTTTAATGCAGTTTAACATAGCCAATTTTCATGGACTGTGCTAGAGTGGTGTATGTGTGCTATGAGCTGAGCAGAGCAGTGGCTCAGGAAGCTTTGCCCAGCCTAGCTGAAGATGTCATGGCAAGGATCCTGGCATCAGAGGCTCCCAGTGACCATTCAGTTTAACAGACTCAATCCTCTCTCCCCTGCAAGCACAAAGATGTCAAAACTAAATTAGTTTTCTAATAATTGTTCTGCCTGTTCATGTCTGTGTAATAGATTGCAGGTATACTACTGTGATTTGAGCAATAGTCTGGGCAGACTGTCAAAAGAGTTTTTGGGCTGATTGGCATCTAGCAGTGGATTTTTGAATTTCAGGAGGATAGGGAATTGGAAACTGAGAGGACTTGATTTTCCAAACTGAGAGCTGTGAAGTGTTAAGAACTTTTCAATATTTTCATGACCAGGTGAAAGTTGATTGATCTGTGAAAATCTAGTGCTAATGGCTGCAGTCTTCCTGTTGTGGGTCTCTCCTACCTCCAGGTTGAATGGCCAGTTACAATGTTACTCTGCTAACCAGTCAGGGTCAATACAAACTGTTTGGTGTAAACTTCTGAGTCTGTCCTCTGATCAATGGAAAAAAAAATAATAATAATAATAATTATGAGAGAATGCATTAGAAGGAGCAATATTTGAAACGAGAGGTGATAATTACATGTCTTTTAGCATTTCTTTCCCGTGTTTGTTAGATACTTTTTTTTTCTAAAAATGTTGTTGTTTCTGAAACATAAATTAATATATCAATAATTGGTTATTATATTCCATTGGGAAGAAGTGCCTTCTGCTTAATATATGGCACAGAAAACCCTGTGCTTGCTGCCTGGATGTACTCACTGCACACAGTAAACAATTATAAAATGCTCAATTGTATGACTGTTTCCTCTCTTCTCTGAACAAAGTTATTTTTAAAACTACGTATTGATTTCCTTCTTTCCGCTTTAAAACTCCCCGGAAACGACCTCCACTGTCCTGCAAGGACCCCTGTTTATAAATGGTGGCTCAGTTTCACAGTCAATTAAAAGTCTCCTATTGATCCCTAAAGGACCACTGATGAGTTCCTCGGGGACCTGGGGCCAGAACAGGAAGCACTGCTGTAACGAGCACCCTTTGAGAGAAATACTGTGTGAAATAAAAGAGAGCCTGCAAAATGTCCTTAAATTTATATTTCTATCAAGATTTCAGATAAAGCACACAAGTTTCCTGTACTTTAATTACATTTTTGTCATTTCATAATAGTTCACTTGGGATACTGGTGTAGGAAACCAAGAGAATACAAAACCACAATCACCTTGTTATACTAGTTTTTGTGGAATCCTCCCCATTTCAGTCCAAAAAAATTATTTTGATTCCTCCCTTGAGAAAATGTCACTGTGGGAGAATGTCCATAAGCATCTGGATTTCTCAGCCTGAGTGTATTTCTGCTAAAATATAACTTTCTTTAGCTGCTTCTTCTCTTTCTTCGTCCTGGTAAAGGTATTGAGAAGTTGTCTAAAATAACAGAGATGGACCTAGACATGGTGGACTAATGCATTTTCTAGTAGGGCTACTTCAGGACCAGCATTAAGAGCCACACACTTCAGTGAAATGCTTTTTGCCCAGCTCAATAGATGTCAGAGCTGCATAGCAAAGACTGAAAGTAAATATTGCATGTGGGCACATAAAAGAGATCAAATTTTGGAGACTTAAATGTTCCATAAGTCTTACATTTATTGAAGGTTTTTTGTTTTGTTTTGTTTTTCCTTTAATATGAAGAAAATGCACAAGTATTATTAACTAAAAGGAGGAATTGAAGGGGCAAAAGGACTTTCATACAAGGTCGCGCATTTATGTGTTTCTTTTTAAATTCACTTGGAATATCTGCCATTAAAATTAATTTATATAATATTAGCTAATCTGCTATTAACCACCTGAAAGGAAATTGCAGAGAGAAGGGTGTTGGTCTCTTTTCTCAGGTGACAAGTGGCAGGACACTTTGGTGCAACAGCCTCAAATTGCAGTAGGGGAGGCTGAGATTGGGTATCAGGAAGAATTTATTCACAGAAAGTGTGGTTTGGCATTGGAACAAGCTGCCCAGGGAGGTGGCAGAGTCCCCATCCCTGAAGGAATTTTAAGAGAAGTGTGGATGCGGTGCTTAGGGAGATGATTTAGCATTGGACTTGTAGAGTTAGGGGGACTTGATGATCCTGAAGTTCTTTTTTAACTGAAATGATTCTGTGTCTCTCGCTCTCTCTCTCTTTTTTTTTTTTTTTTTTTTCCCTGTCATGCTGTGAGGCACACCAGCGAGGAAGGTTGGTTCTTTGGAAATAAAGAGCTGTGGATGTTTTCATCTTCACTTCACTAAGCATATGATTTCACGTTTCATGTTTCTTGTAAAATTAAATAATAGAGACAATTATCCCACAGAATGTTTATTTTCAGAAGGTTTGAAAAAATGTCAATTTTCATTTACAGTAGCTCTCACATATCAACTGTATTTTGGTTCCAGATCAATTGAAATATCATCCCAAATGTTTCAAAATTAGTCTGTTCGGTATGGTTATCATCTCTTAGCATGGCAAAGTGCAATACTGTTTAAAAAACACATTACGTGGATTCTAATATTTTTCATATTCTTCAATATTTTCATATGAACAATGTAGATCCTACTGTTAAGTCTGGGACCTCAAAAGAAGAATCACATTTAGAGATTAACCAGGATCAATAGAGTTACGTGGACAGAAACCAGTAAAATGTCGCTTTTATTCTTTCTTATGATTGTTCGAGAATGCTTGAAACAATTTTAACAAATATGAGACTACTATAGGCAATTTCTGTTGCTGGGAAATGCACAATGTTTACATGCTGACTAAACAGCATTTTAGCTTTGGTTGTGAGTTTAAAAGTGTTTAAACTACAGCAATTTATGTTCCTGGGTGTTGTAACTTATAGAAGGTAAACTTAGTTTCTCAGTGTTTTCACCTTTCATGGGTCAGAAATCAGCATATCTCTACTTAGTCTGGAAGTCCTATGGCTGAAGTCCTCACCAGATGTGAAATCTCATGGCTCCAAATTCACTGTACTTGGAGAAGGGATTGAGAAACGGCTGAGAAAATGAATTTATTCTTTGTTATATGTGGTTCTTAGAAAATTTACATGACACAGTTTCTGTAAGTATGGCAACTGAAATCAAGAGAACGTGAAGCTGACAGTCATATGTCTGTATGACTGTTAAAAAGCTTACATATATACATAACCCTTGAAATACTCAGCCTCACAGGCTGTGGTGGTAAAATCTGTGAGCAAGCAGTGAGGAAATGAGCAGCAAAATGTGATACCTTTAAGAAAGTGAAAGTCCCTTTTCAGTCTATTGAAGTTGACTGCAGTGTTTTTGATGATGTTTTCAGCCAACAAGGAATGGTAAAATGAGGCAGAATCCCCTTTCAAAATCTTTGCAGGATTTTAAGTGATACTACCAATAGTAGCATTAGGGACATCTTTGTATTTAGGTAGAGCCCAAAATGTTTCTGGAACTGATTATGTTCAGAGATGCCCAGAAACATCTGCCCAGGGATAGTTGTTGTATCTGTCCCTGCCTGATGGAGGTGCTCTGCCAGGTCCTCTATTCCAACTCCTGGTAACTGCCTCCTGTGTAACAAGACTATGTTCCTACTATGACTCCATTTTGACCTGTCAGTTGTCCCTTTGCCTGTGAGGCCTGATGTAAGAGGCTGTCAGGCTTGGAAGTGCCCACCAATGCAACTCCACTGGGGACCCAGTGCTGTGGAGGGGCACAGTCTTGTCCCCAGTCCTAACTACAGAGAGACAGCAGCCTGGCAGGGCTGAGGGCTGTGGCATTGGAGCAACCACAGACAAAACATCTCTGTTGTATAGTCATAGTCTTTAAGATGAAAAAAGCATAGGGGAAAGTTGGCACATTCAGGTAAAGGCCAATGTCTTGGGATATGTAGTTTAGTTCATGCTTAGAAAGTGAGGAAGAGAGACAGAAACAAATGGGTAGTTGTTAAGCTGATCCAATCATCAGTGTTTTTTTTCAACGACAAGGAGTAAAATACCAGGAACAAAGAAAAATGTAATTGTTTATTCCAATGCTTAACAGACCTCTGCTGTTCAAAGAAAAGCAGAAAACAAACAGAGGAATGCCTGTCACAAACTGCTGAACTGTCTAAAAGAACATAACATTTTATAAGAATAAATCATTTAACTTCTCACATTTCCTGTGGTTAAATGATGACACTATCTACTTCATAGGTTTCTGCCTTGCTTGTTTGTTTTAAAGCATTTTTTTCTTATCTTTTGGTATTTCTATATCACAGTAATAGTTTGTGTGTGTGTGTTTGAGTCATTAGAATACAATAGCTGTGGTATTTTTGGTCAAATTCTAAAATATATGTTATTAGGGCTAGTTTTCAAGATTTAAAAAGTGTCGTGACATTTGGTAGCATGTTTGAAGATTATAGCCTATAAATGATCATGAATAATTTAGTTCAATTTAGTTTAAATGATGCCTCACTGAATTGAAGGATGTAGCGCATCTAGATGGCAAACAATTGTAAGGTAGGTAAATGCGTATAAATACAGAACATGGCTCTAAAGAAATGCCTGAGTGACATTCTGACAGGTTAGCTCCAGTATATGTATAGCATCATGATATTTTTAAATCTGAAATTGATTAAACTTCAGCCTATTTTTTATATGTATATATATTAAGTATGTCTAATTTTAAAAGACAATGGTTAAAAAAGTCCAGGAAATTTGAGAAAAAATGAGAAAAAAAGGTAAATCTCTTTTGGTCTAACTGGACAAGGGAAAATGAAGATTGCAAGACTGTCCCTCTCCACCCCCCCCAGTGAAAACACATCTGAAGTAATTACGTATTTTAGGTACCATATTGCAGGCATGTAGAAGAATATTATCATTAGGATGACAAATGCTTGCACTGTGAAGAACGGAAAAATTAAGCTTGGATTCTTTATGAAAGTGGAGATTAACAGGAGCCATTATGTAGAGGTGTTTATTGTTCTGAGGAAAGCAGAGTAGATACAGATGCAACAAAACTGCTGGAGAATATATGAGTTTTGAATATGTCATTTCCTTAGAAAGAAAATTTTTGGTGTGTGAAAATATTTTAAAGCTTTGGAACCCTGAATATGTCAAATGTCGTTTCACACACAGGTAGAGATTTGCATGCAGGGGATCTCTAGTTTAGCATGGACTCCCAAGTCCTGTTGGACTGCATGCGATATTGCGTTTCACTGACCTTTGACACTGTGCCAAAGCCCAGACCTTTGAATAGAGCTGACATGACTTCTGCTTCTTTCATAGTTAGAAGGATGTCTTAGCCCGTATGGTGCAGACACATGACTTACCAAAATCTTTTGATCTCATTCAAGTCCACTGAACAGTAGAATGTTCTAAACAGTGTTGTCTGTCACTCCTGGCTACTACCTATGGTGGGTAATGAGTTGGCCACTGTTTGACCCAACAGGCACCAGATAATTAGCTGAATTCATAAGATAGTTCTTGGGAGTTTCAAGATCAGTCTCTCTCCTTGCTAAAAAATTTGGGATGATAATGTCAACATTGTGCAACACTGTAATTTTTTAGGTCTTATAAACTGTGGAGATTTCACCTGCTATTGTCAGACTTCCATCCAGGATCAAATGGTACACTCAACTGAGAAGCAAAATAGCAGCTATTGACAGCATCTTATATAAAGCCAACATCCTAGACTTGAGACAATCTGGAGGTCATGGATTTGCTTCAGATTGAGTAGTACTTGTGGTTGGTTACTTGCTGTTAATAAATGGAGAATATGTCTCCACTCAAATTAGCTTGGACCTGTCCCTTGCTTCTGGCATTGCCCACAGTGACATAAGGTCCTACCTGATGAAGATAACATGACAGAGAAGACTGATAATTAAAACAGTCTGGTTTTAGATTGATTTTTTGAAATTTTTAGCAAAATTTCATAGAGCTATAGGAGCCAGTGAGATATTTTGAGTTTTGACATCAACAATTCACAGATGTAATTTTGTTTGCTTATCCTTCCCAGCACAGGAAAATGTTTTTTCCAACCTAACCCAGATTCTGGTTCATTTCTGTTAGCATGTGAACACCTAGTTGAAACCAAACCACAACAAATCTGAGCTCCTGCTGGGTGGCAAAAGTGCACAAATGGGCCATAGTAAGAATAAAAAACTGGACATGCAGTAGAAGTATTGTTGCTGTTCTGGTGGCATATATTTGACTTAGAACAAGAAACATTAACTATGTTATTAGAATGATCGTGTTTTTGCAATTTCTAGAATGGCAGAGTAAAAGTGAAGTGCTAAAATATCTTGTGTAAAGAACTAAACTTCTGGAGGCCATCCAAACCAGGCTTACCCTTTGGGGTTTGTTCATCACTAGTACTGTTCATGCCTTCCTTCTTGAACTTCTAGTTTTTAATGCTATCTAGGCTGGATGTGTATAGCATCATGTTTCACAGAAAGACAAGTATAAAAAAGTATTCATCTTTTTGTCAACTTACAAGCTGCCAGCACTGCATTTGAGCTGGTGAAAGAAAGGTTAAAAAATAAAAAAAGAAGGTATTAAATGGGATTTTTTCTACTATGAAAATTTATTGAGGTTTACTTTGAAAAAGGGGTTATAATTTATAAATAAAAGTTACATATTCCTGAATATCAATCTGAATATCCTTAAAAGCAAAAGCACCTTAGTTCAAGTACCTAGAATTGACAGAATAGATAGCTCTAAATTCTGTTTCTAATAGCTGAATGGAAATAAAGCAGTGATGCAAGCATTCCCCTATTCAGTTGAGGGGAAAACATCCTTTGTCTTAAAATGTAGTGAGATCAACTCAGTTGTCTTATACGTGTCTAGATTTCTTTGTACACCTAATTCTACTTTTATTTCATCTTGACAAGATGCATGATTGCAGAAAAAAATATTCCTTATTTGTGTAGATAATATAGGACTTGTTTACTTGATCATTCTGAACAGGAAAGGTAATGGGACATGAACCTAATTTTTAAAAAACCCAGTGGTAAGAAGAGGTATTAGAAGAAATGTGAGGGAATAAGCAAGCAAACAAACCAGATAAATAATAAAATATTGATCATATAAATCATATAAACATTAATCATAAATGGTATAGATATTGATCATAAAATGAGGAATTAAATTTGTTGGTTTACTTATCTTTTCTTAGTCATGCAAAAAATGCAACAAAATTTTTTACTGGTTTGAAGCTTCCTTCCAGCCTAGTAATCTTTAAAAATGGAAAGACATTCTCACCCTGTAGTCAAGACTAAAGTTTCACAATTCATGTATACATTGCAGCTTACACGTGCTGCAAGACAAACTCATACCAAAGCCATCACTTGGTAACAGCAGGTACAGAACTTGGCCCTTAACATCCCTGGTCTTCCTTGCCCTCCATCTCCTGCCATCTATCTTCTTTCGCTCTCTGGTCCCAAACAGAAGTAAAGTAGTCCTCTTGCTCTTGAGTAGAAAGCAGAATGAGGGAGAGAACGATCTTACAAATATATCTTTATCCACAGATTATCACTGTAACTTGTGTTTAATACCAATTGAGAAACCCCATCAAGGCTGAGCCAACTTTTTTTTTTTTTTTTTTTTTTTTTTTTTTTTTTTCTGTGCTTCTGCATTACTGTCCTTTTTGTGCTTCAACACTGGTATGGAGTCACTGAATACTGCAGGTGAGGGGGAGCTGGTGAGGGACAGGAAATCTTAGACAACTCCAGAAACCAGGAAACAAATCCAAGAATCATCTCTTTAGCAGATGATTCCTCCAAGATGGGTCAGCATTTATTGTGAGATATCTTGCAAAATAGGCCAGGGGGAAGCCTCAGCATCAGAAAACAAATCTTGCTGAATTTCTAGCGAAGCCTCCACCAGATTTACTGATTTATTTGCAGTTGCTATTAATTACCTGTTGTGTGTGCAAATTTATAATGTTACTATTAGGCAATAAATTATTATAACAACTAATTAATGCCTGCTTTTGGTTGTAGATTGCAACGTATGCGCCGCAGGGCTGCTGCATGAAGCAGCCCCAATGGCCCCACTGCAGGGTACAGCCGGGCCCCGCAGCCAAGATGGCGGCGCCTCGCCTCAGGGGCAGCCTGGGGAAGGGAGGGCAAACCCCGTGGTGCGAGGGGCGGCCCTGCACGGACAGAAAGGGGAAGGGAAGAGGGCAGGAGGTGCTCCAGGCGCCTGAGCAGAGGTTGTCCTACAGCCCTGTAGGAGGACCGCAGACAAGCAGGTATTTTTGCGCAGCCAGTGCAGAGGACTACATGGAGCAGGTATCCATGCTGCAGCTGGTGGAGGACCCCACACAGGAGCAGGTATGTCCTGAAGCAGCTGCAGCCTGTGGAGCTGGACGAATGGAAGGGATCGGCAGGGAAGAGCTGTTGTGGCCCCAGAAACTATCCCTCACCCCTCTGTGCTGTTTGGGGAGGGAAGGTAGAGAAGTGGGGAATGGAGGGAAGTTGAGCCTGGATGAGAAAAGTTTTAATTTGTTGTTGTTTTCTCACTACCAAGTTCCACCTGGCAATAGATCAAAGTAGTTTTTCCCCAGGTCAAGCCTGTTTTGTGCAGGACAGTATTTGGTTAGTGATCTCCAAGTCTCCCTCTCCATCCACAAGCTTTTTAACTTTATTCCCCCTGGTCCTGTCCTGCTCAGGAGGGGCAGTGAGAGTGGCTGGGTTGGCAGCTGGCCCAGGTCTGCCCATCTCTGTATGGCTCGTCGTGGACAGGTTTGGGGGCAGGCAAGATAAAGGACTTACAGGAAACCCACGATACTAAGGAAAATATTGAAGATAATAAATATTCTCTAAAGAGATTATAGCCTGTATCAAAAATCAGCTTGCCTTCCCTTCTGAATAATGTTTATTTCCCTTCTCTTACTAAGGCAGAATACTTTTTAAAGATGTTTAGTGTATTTTTCATTGAGCAGTTATTTGTTATAGATCCCAAATAACAATAGAATTAAATGGAAGACATGTTTAATAAGAGTCTTTGAGTTCAGGTGGAACTGATATATTGAGTTAAATACGTGGATTATCTTGCTTACAAAGTGTAGCATGTTTTGAAATGCTTCATCTGCCTGAATTTTCCTCCATTTACATTGAAAAATGTAGTATAATACATAAGAACTTTCTAACCAGAGCTACCATATGAGAACAGTAAAAATAAAAATACAAAAAAAATACAAAAACTGCACACAGAAATGGAAATACTGTAATTCTGCTCACTTGTAACCTTCCATCTGTGTTTAATACCAGTAAGGTATACCCAAGGGGAAAAGAAAGTGACATCTAATATGTGGTGAAAGACTACATTTAGTTCAGTGAAGATTGTCTCAATATTTTGCAGTTTCTGAGTTACATTTCTTGGTAGAATGAATATCACCTTAATGCGAAGGCGTTACAGAGATAAAACATCGACTCCAGTTCCACTGAATTACTGCGAACAGTATCTTGTTCTTTCTAATGTATATATGTATACGTTTTGCTTGCAATCTGTAAAGTGAAAAAATAGCTTAATCTTTGCATAAGTTTAATAACACATTTGTATAATTTAGTTGAAAAGCAGGTTAATAAGAAAGTTGTTCTGAGCCATTAACATGTTATCTGTAAGGATGAGGTTACACATCTCTTAAATTTACTAGATGAAGACATAAAAACAGGCACTGGCTGAAAGCTAGGCAGTTAAGTTGAAACTAATAGTGAGACATAATGTTGGCAGTTACAGCAGTTAACCGCTGGAATAGGATAGGGAGAGATCTGGTAAAACCTCTTTAACACAGGGTGTTTAAATTGGCAGTGGGGTGCCTTTCTGAAAGATACAATGTAGTTCAACCATGAACTGAATTTGATGCAGGAATGGCTGAAATAAATGCTACTGCTTCCTTGCACATAATACCAGACACCATTCTCAAAATGACTGCTTCTGGTCTAAACGTCTGTGAGTTTCTCTGTGTCCTACATGCGCATGAAGAGATGGAGTAAAAGTGTGTGGCCAGGAAAGGAAATTATCACCATTATAAGTATCAGAAAAAATGTTGTTAAATACATTAAATTGTTGCAAATCAGCAAACTCAAACACTAATCAGTGGTTTAAGGAAATATAAGAGAAAAATTGTTGGCTACCACCACAATTTAACATGCAGTTTATGTTGTTTGCAAGAAGGTCAAGTTGTTTTCATAAAATGTGCTTGAAGATGTCAGAAATATGTCCAAATAAATACAATTAACTTCCAGTAGCAAAAGAGAGATCTGAAGTGTTATCTTACGGGAAGTTAATTTACTTGCATATATTTCATGATTGTAATTTTTGTGTGTGTGTGTGTTTGTTTTTTTCTCTATGTGGATAGAATAGTATAAAGTAGTATTACAACACTTAGATAACTCCATGAACACTGTGTTTTCATAGTCTTAAATTTATAGAGCATTGCATATGATACATGTTTTATTCTAATAAATTATTCTAATCATCCCTTGAAGAATCTGATAATCCTTAGTAGGAAGTGAAATACCAGGCTAGATGTACTGTTCTTGTGTTTGCAAAGCTAAAACCATGTGTTTCTATGGCAACAGAGTTAATCTATACTGTTTCAATTGGATGAACCCTGATAAATTTTGCTACCTAAAGTAATCTCTAGTGTAGTCCTAGTGACATTAGATTGCATAAAATAAATTGTCTGAGTCTAGTCTTTGTCACCATTTAACCAAGATGCATTAAAGAATTTGAGTAAGGTAACACAGCAGCCCTATTTGGTCCTACATTGTGAGATGCAAAAACTGCCATGTATAAATTGTATTTTCTTAGCTACTGAAGAATATACTCCACTATGTCAAATGTACTTCACCATGGCAAGCCAGTCTTTCAACCTTTTGTGTGATCACCTGCAATGGATACATTTTGAAATATAATCTTTATAAAAATTCAAATTCTAGTCAAATCACTTTGTCACATAGCCTTGATGAAGTTCAGCTAGGACGGCACCCTCACAAGTTTTCTAGGCCTGGTTTTCACTTCCTTGGGTTTGGGAGCCCATTCGGCAAACAGAATCTTGTCCCTAGCTCGTGTAGATCCCCATATCCATCAAAGGCTTCAACTCAACATTTTCTAGTGTGCCAGCAATGCAGGTGCATTGTAGTTTCACCTGCTGTGCTCTTGGCCTTCTTCCTTCAAACATGGGTTCTTTTCTGGTTTTCTGAAAATCTTTAATGGGAACTTATATAGCTTTCAAGTTTATTTGTCAAATGACCCTGGATCAGTGTCATGAATTTATTACATTTTCTTAATAGATAATTTGTGGCTTAATTTTTCCTATAATTCTTTGGATGTGGAAGTGTAAAGCAGCAAACATCACCGCTCTTTTTCATAGTTTGTGCCGCTTGGTTGAAGAACCATGAAAGTTAAGGGATATCACCTGTGTGACAGGCATCAGATTTGTTTTTCCTCTACAGAACTCTTGGAACCCTTGCTTGCTATAGTGTGGAAAAAAAAAAAAAAAAGCAGAAAAGGTTGGAAAAAAAAATATATCATCCTATTTTCAAACTGAGGTTAATACTTTAACATGACTATGTGTAAAGTCCTAACCAAACTTCATATGCATTAATTGAGAGGCTTTGAAATATGTTTTACAGATACAAGCAACCAAAATACTCCATAGACCTCATTTTAAAAGTGCAGTTCAATCAGTATACTCCAGATGGCACACAACGATGATAAAATTATGCATGTGTTACTTTGAGGGATGGAATATGCAAACAGAAGTAGTTTGTTAACACAAAGCCTCTAGAAGCTACCTTCGGGACTGACACAGTCATCTGCGTACTCAGGAAACAAACAAAACTTTTGACTTTTAGAAAGAAAATGTATCTGGAAAAAATAAAAAATCTTGTGCAAATCGCAGTTATAATGCAGAAAACACTAATGTTTGAAGAGTTAGCATCATTTGTATGCTAATAAATATTGAATAGCAGATGTTTTCCAAGTAGATAGATGATTAATTTGGTCCGCCCTAAGATATAAAGAAATGCAAAATATATGAGTTTATGAGAGTGAATAGGGTTTGATCATAGTAAGAAGGAATATACAAATAACTTCACATATTAAAGTCATATTGTGCTATCTTTCTGTCCTTCAGAGTAAACATTTTCTCTGTGATTAGCTTTAATTAAATTGGATACTGCAAAGGGCAACCACATTTGAACATTCATGAGCTTGAAATTCAGGAATAATTCCAGGAGATATCATTACGTGCCTGTATATACAGTGCAAGATAGATGACAGGTTCTCAGCCTGCATTTTAGCAACTGATGAAAACTCATTTTATAAAAAAAATTATAGACTAGAACAGTAGAAGCCGATGAGACTTTAATTGTGGAATAAAGCCCGTATTTCAAGTGAGGTACTGAGCTGCTCTGCATGTAAGTGGTGGTTCTGACTTTACAGGAAGGGTGAGGGCTGTAAATGTTGAACAAGAAGTATGCTTTTGAATAATTATACTGAAAACACACAACAATTTCTGGAACTTCTGTAGTTTGTATTAATAAATTTTCTGATAAAAACACAGGTATGTTGCAGAAACCCTTCAAAGGGTTTGGAAATTAGTCTTCCCGCTTTGCTGGCCAAAAGCCTTCAGACCTCATGAAAACTGTTCTCCTGAAGCACTGAGCACACCTTAGGCTAGGCAAATGGAAATGTGGTTGTCTAAGAGCTAGAGAAAACGGCCCTGGTAGAGTAGCTTTCCCTACAACAACCATCTGAAGCATATTTATTTTAAATAGTAGTTTAGGTGGTTTTAGATAAATGCCACAGCAGCGCTCCTTGTAAATGCACAAATCTAGGTAAGTACTGTATTGTGTGAGGGGGCAAGGTTTACTTTTTGTAGTTCTGTACATTGATTCTGATGAACATTTCATGCAAAAGGAGTTTCTGTAGTAGAACATTTCAGAATTCATGAATAGTAATTGAGCCCTTTAGTTCTGCACTAAACTTAAATCCATTATTCTCCATTTAAAGCAGACACATCATGTTGCTCTACAGAACACTGCTCTGTCAATTCAGTGCTTTTTTCAGTGAGCTGGGCTAGAATATTAAGCACTCTTTGCTCTCAGTATTCTTGCTGTGCTTGGCACATTTGGATTCCATTTGAAATAGGCAAATAGCAATTCTGTTGTTCATAATGAATAGCCTATATGTATATATGCACCTTGCCTTTGAAGAGGGGAGCATACATTATTTGCCACATCTTGAATATTTGGCAACCAGGTGGATTCATCTCCTCTCCCTCTCCCTCTCCCTCTCCCTCTCCCTCTCCCTCTCCCTCTCCCTCTCCCTCTCCCTCTCCCTCTCCCTCTCCCTCTCCCTCTCCCTCTCCCTCTCCCTCTCCCTCTCCCTCTCCCTCTCCCTCTCCCTCTCCCTCCTCCTCCCTGTACATAACCGCTGAAATGTGAAATGCAAGAGAAGTCACTGAGGGATTTCTGTCTTCTATACCAAACAAACCAGTCTACTTCAGTGTTCAGTGTACGTACTTTTTCTTTTTTTGTCATAAACAAGTTAAAGAAATGCATATAAAACCAAAGAGTTAAGTAAGAAAGATTCAAGTTTCTAAAAGTTACCTTCAGTGCTGAACATTTTCCAAGCATTTCTAGAATGTAGCTAACTAGTGTGCCTAGGTTTTAGCAGTGTGCTGATGCAGACAGATGTCTGTCTCTACCATGCTAGCAGAGATACAGTTAATACTCTTCCAATGTAGTTTTTTTTTTGTTGCTAAAATTGTATGAATATATAGCTTAAATCCTACTAACATGTCCTTTTAAGTTTCTGCGCTGGAAGGATGTTCAGCATAAGCAGCAAATCGTGCAATTTTGCTTAAATGAATTATCTTGCCTGAGAGCAGCGTGCTAAGCTGAATTTTACAAAAGCATACCAAAATCTAAAATTTCCAGCCTGCCAATTTTTTCCCTGTTAGCTAGAGTCCTGTTACATTTAGAACTCCATTTGTAAGGGTTGCCTGCTTAGAAGCCAGAGAGGGAATTGAATAGAGCATCTGAAAAAAATGATCTATATCTTCTGCTTAACACATCTCCTACGTGGATACCTACAACTTAGAGAAATAATTGGAGGAAATCTCTCATTTCCATCCTTGGTGTTCAAGTAGCTTTAAAATTGTAAGATTCTAAGGAGAAATTATTACAGTGCTTATATAGTAATCCATAAAAAGTGCAATGTTTCTCTCTTCTGTACCAGCAAAGTTGAAATACAGCTGTATAGGATAGTCACCTGTTTCTCTCTGAGCCACTTCTTTCTGTATGGGGTTGAGGTGTAAAGCCCACTGTTTATGTCTACACTGACTGATGGTATTCTTACCTGTGCTTCAAGTAGATGGTAGGGCAAACATGATAGCAAAAAGCTGAAGCTACCAAGATTATGATGATGACGGCTGTTGAAAATGGATATCACAAGCCTTTACTGGCAACTAGCAAAACATCAGAGAGATTGAAGTGCCCATGTGAAACAGACTTCAGCATACCCAGCAAGGGTGTCTGCAGCACATGTTTTGGGTGCAGCCATCTCAGCACCCGTTTCTGCATCTCTCACCCAATGGTACTGAGTAAGCTTTGTGTTTTATCCAGTGGAGTAACAATAATGCTTCCAGACAGCTGGCAGGACAGAACAGCTTGAAAAGACCTACAAACATATTCCAGTCTTCCCAGCCCAGGAGTTGTTAATGAAGTGCCTTAAGATTACCAATTAAAGCTTTCTTGTTTGAACTGGCTGAGGAATGGGAATCCTAGTTTAGAAAATTGTTTAAAATGCAAATCATTGTCTTGCCTCACAATCAATTTTTCAAGAAAATAAGAAGGTAACACTTCAGAATTTAAAGACTGTAATTTGAATTTAATATTTATGCTCGGATGCTTGGATTGCCAAGGTAATTGACCTGCAACCTCATGTAGTGTACAAAGTAGATGCTCACCCAGAAACCACCTTTTTTTTTTTTTTTTTTTTTTTTGTCAGAAAATGGAGACATTCTCCTATGGGCTGGGTTTTGTTCTTTGCAGAGGTCAAACCAGTGTCTGTTTGAAAAATTCATGATCCAGAAAGGGTAATTTTTAATGAATATTTATGAGAGATGTCCTTTCTTATCAGAGCTGTGCAAGTTTTCAGAAGCTTGCCACTAAGTCTGGCTTCTGATTTTTAGCAAAAAGCTTATGAGTTCAGTCTGAGAAAACAGGTTACATTTTGGTCTAGCTTTTTCGAGCTTTTTCTGGTATGTATCTTTTTGCATACCAAGATACATCACTGGTTGTGGTGGTTGGGTAGTGGTTGATGGTTGTGTCATGCACCACATGCAGGCTTGTCTTTTTTTTCTATGAGCAACTAGTACTGTAAGAAGATCAATGTTTTAAATTAATTCTGTTATTTTACTGTTAATCACTTAAAAATTCATCATGAAAGTAAACATGAGCTGATGAGTTCATGTCATTCATTTCTGTAATAAACTGTCTTTAGCTAGAATTGCCTGAGATCAAAAACTAGAAGGCTTTTTCTGGTCTGCTTTGCTTTTTTGAGCCTCAAGTTGTAACTGTAAAGCCCCAGAATACTGCCAAAAAGTAGGCAAAAAGAGCATTTCTCTTTGAGCTGCATTTCTTTTTAATGGTACTACAGCAACGCCTAGAAACCAAAGCTGAGATTGCTACCTGGTATTGTGTTTGTATGGGCTGCTAAGCACTGGGTGTCTGAAGGGCTTGTTTTGTACACAGCAGAGAGAAAGAGGGGTCTGGAGCCAGAAGTGCTCTGAGGTGAAATGACTTGCCAAGGCCATGCAGCAGGGAAGGGCTGAAGCATTGTCAGACCAAGTCTTGTATTCCCTGGGCAAAGCCTCCTTTAAGTAAGCCAATTTTCTTGCAAAATATTTCAAGAAAAATATTGCTCCTAAGCCTAGATAGAATCGTAAAGAATAAAAGTATTGGATTCTGATTTCCTCTCACAGCTTTACAATTTACAATTACTGTGTGGAATTTCATTCACTTTTCTTTCCTCTCCTTTTTTTTTTTTGTACTTTTTGTGTGCTGAAGAGACTACATTTTTGTGGCTTATTTCTCAAAATACATATATTTATGTTTTATATATTTTACTGTTCATTTTACTATACAATATAATACATATATATTATTTTACATTGTCTCTGCTTATCATGTATCTGTTTCATGATACTAGTGATTAAGGGAATTCTTTTCAATCCAGGTGGGAGTGTTGTGTGTATCTTAAGAGGCACTCTGCCATATATGTTATATCTGCTGGGTAAATACAAGGTGTCCTGAGCTCCAGTTTGTCTGCCTGACAGTGCATGCAGAACAGCAATGCAGTCTCTTGCACCGGAGTCATAATTCCTTGAGTTTTAAAAACAAGAGTAGAGGAAGGCTGCCTCTGGAAAGCAGCAAATTCCCAGGATATGGGGAAAGGCCTTCCTCTCGCTCAGCTAAAGCTGAAGAACTCATCTACATGGCAGCTAGTGCAAAAGAGAGCTTGGGACAGCATCCCAAGTGTAGGTGCCAAAAAACAGTGACATGTCCATGCTGTTTCCAAGACTCAGGCAAGTTTCTCTATAGAATTATGTATTAAGCATTGTTAAGTATGCACTTTGATCAGTGATGGATGCATCTTAGATGTAAGGCTGTTTCCTTGCTGGGTGTCTTCGTGTCCTGTGACTGTCCCAGGACTGGAGTGAAAGAGGGTGGTGTTGCCTAAGGTATATTCAACAAGGAAGGCCTCTGATAATGCCACTCTATTTCTGCTCTGCCTGCTTAAGGGTTTCCATCTGTTTCCATCCAGTTACGCTGGCTCCCCCTGGAATTTCTTTCAGATGTAGTCCCATGTGGTTGTGAATTATTCATGACAATTTAATATAGGTGTACTCAGCTGGTACGTAAGCAGATGTAGTCCATTCTCTCAGTGGTATTTGTAAGGCTGTAGCTGTTAAATGCTGAACTTTGTAGACAATATCCAAAACAGTACTACCTTTGAATGGAAATGGTAAGGTAGTCACGGCAAAAAATAGTCACGTCACCCTAAGTTCTTGAGTGATTATGGTACTCCTGAAAGATTTTTAATGTCAGTTATGTGTATAAAATACACGTTTACTTGAACAATTATGTAAATTTATATTAAAAGGAGAACTGTAATCTCATGTTCATATCCAAATTCATAGCTGAACATCTCTGTTGTTTTATGGGGAACAAGTTAAAAAGAAAGAGTAACATTCACAGGTAGCCTTTCATAAATATCTAAACAGGGTAATTTCCATAGTGCTTCAGATAGCCAAGAATCTGCAAGTTCCACTGAGCATCTTTGATGTTAAGTCCTAAAATAGTCTCTAAAACTTACTGTTATTTTTATACCTGATAAATAGAAGAGAGAGAATTTTGAAGAACATCTGGTTTTTTGCAAACAAGAAAGATAAGTGTGTGACTAGTTGCCTTTGCTTCAGAGGGGTATTTCTAATGGATTTGATATAAACTGTGTTAGAGTTTGGTGTAAATATAACCATTATATTACAGAAGTCACTTTGAATTACAGCAACATGTTAAGGAACTAAATCTAGAAAATGAAAACAGAGTTAAGGTTCTCTGTTGCTTATAGTTAAACCTGGATGACACCATCTGTGTCATTTCCCCCCCTCCCCCTGATTATTTATTTCTCCTCTCCCATCAACAAGTGTATCAAGAGTAGTTCTGTGACCATTTTTATGATGGTTCCTCTATACCTTTGCTGCTTGTGAGTAATTTAGCTTTGAGAAAATCTAGTAGGAGTGGTGGTTAACCTCACTGCAACCTTCCAAAATGGATTGATCTGATGAGGAAAATCATGCAGTGTTTGTTTTTATTTATTTGTCCAAGACCTGTATAGTGATTCTTCTGTTCCTTAATGTCTTAATGTTGGTGAACACTCTTAAACTGCAAAATAAAGCATTTTTTTAGAAATAACAGTAAGTGTATAGTGAAACATCCAAGTGGCTGCCAGCCAACAGTATATTTTTCTACATGTTTTACGCTTCTTTTTTACAGTCTCATATGTCCTTATGGTCTCTTTCTCCTCTATTCCCTCTTGTACTGTTTGGGACTATGTTTCCATTTTTTTTGCATGGAAAATAAATAGCAATGTACTGAAAACTCATAAAGATGCTTGTTTTTTCTCATCAGTGACTGCACTGAAGTCTCATCTTTAATTGATGATGTAAATGATTAGTCCTATTTAGAAAATCATTCCTGCCAGAATGAAATATATGCCCCTTTTTGTTCACTAGGAAATCTTACTCCATCACTACCTGCTCCTCCTCCACTACCCTGCTGCACTGACTTCCTCACTCGCGTTTTGGTTACTCTGCTTATCCAGATTGGACTCTGTAGATACCATTCAATGGGCTGACTTAAATGAATCCTCTTCTCAGGTCAAATGCTTTTAAGAAGCTGGTAGTTTGCTGCTTTTTGAAAGAAAAAAAAAAAAAAAAAGGAAAAAAAAAAACACCTTTGATGTTCTGGGTCTATTCGGTTGGCAGGCACAGATAAGCAAAGTAACAGAAACACCATATTTTTTTCTTTTTCTCCTTTCTTCTTCTCTGACATGAGGATAAAGGTGAAGACCCTTTCTCTGACAGTTCAACACTGTACAGAGGAATTACTGTAGCAGAAATGCAAAAGAGCATCTGAACACCTTTAGTAGTGACCTGAGTTTTTAAAATTATATGTAGGTTTTTGAGAGAGAGGAAACACAAAGAGAAACCACAACCAACAGGATCTCCCCCCCCCCCCTTTTTTTTTTTTTTGGATAGGATTTGTAAGTCACTCAGAAGTAATGAGAGGGTTTAAATACTCCCCTTCTCTCATTTTATGGGTTCAAGATACATCAGGATAGTCTCCTGCCAGGAGGAGCAATGGGATGCATCTAAAGATGGGTGGGTTACTGGTAAATGCTTAGGGTCATGGGATTCTGGCTTTGTCACTGTATATAGCTGCACGCAATGTGTTGCCAAATGTCTTGG
Organism: Anas acuta; assembly: GCF_963932015.1. Classification (NCBI taxonomy): domain Eukaryota; kingdom Metazoa; phylum Chordata; class Aves; order Anseriformes; family Anatidae; genus Anas; species Anas acuta. The sequence goes on along the minus strand of NC_088979.1, from coordinate 105,777,647 downwards.
GGGGCAGAGCAGCAACTTGAGAACACGGAGTCAAAAGTGAATTGATAAAAAGATTACAGTTGATCTTGTTATATATGGAATAGTAATTCATGTCGAGAAAATGGTTGATATTAATAAAGAAGGGGGAGATTTGGGAGTGTGGCCATGGGGGTTGGAAAGCCCCGTGGTTGAGATAACATTAGACTCTTAACGATGAGGCCATCAGGAGTATGAAAGAGTTTAGAGGGAACAAAGCAGGGTGATTCAGGAGACTCCATGCAGTCTCGGGTTGCTTGTTCTCCAGCCATTAAGGCATGGAAGGTGCTGGGGGTTTGCTGTTGTTGTTATATTCGAAGTTGTTTGACCAATGAAAAGTTGTTTTGGAAAGAACTGCTGTGGAGAGAGGGTATAAGAGGGGAGCCTGCCCTCAAGATAAGAAAAGGCAACGCGATGTGATGAAGTTATGTCATCAATAAAGAAGCAGGAAAAAGGAGTGAAAAGGAACAGGCTAGAGGAATGGAGACCAGGACGGGAACAGACACATTGATCACCTCATGAAGATCGGTTCGGCCAAACTCAGCAAACTGCTCAGAGAAGCTCGTACAGAAACTCGCTGGGAACAGGCGCACTGGAGCTGGAGAGAAGCTCGAGCTGAGAGAAGCGGAGCCGTGCACACAGCTGCCTCTTGCTGGTAAGCAGTTGCGCGTTATGGGGAATCATACGTCCTTAGGAACAAAGGCTGTCCTGGTAACCTTACAGCTTATTCTCCTTATTACTGATCGGACAGTTTATGATCCTGAAACGTGGAACCAAGTTGAGGTCAAGGTGTGGGACTCTGCAACTAAAAATGGCAAGGTTGCAGTGGGATTGCTCGGCACCTGGCGAGCAGCCTCTGAGGCCTTAAAGAGCCCTGTGGGGCCACAATCACAAACGTGTGGCTTGCCAGACAGTGAGGGAGCTGCGGGCTCCTTTACTGATCCGACCGATACGCCATGGGCCCCTCTGCTGCTACAGCCATCAAAGGCTTTTGCTGTTACACCCCCTGCTGACCTGGACGTGCCTTTTGACCCAGGCCTATTGGCCTTGAAAAGGAGATGGCCATGCTTTTCTTCCATCTGGGAAGAATGGGATACATAAGGTCTGAAGACCGAGTTGCTTGACAACTTAAAGCGAGACATATTGTTCAAAAGGAATGGAAAATGGAGACTTGTATGTAATCAAGAAAAGGAATGGAAAATGAAGACTGTTAAGTCATGGAACTTAAAGGATTGATTGTTACCTTTTGTGATTGTACAAATCTACATGTATAGGCATACTTGGGTTTAGTATGTAAAAGCGATGTTATATATATATATAGAATGTTTGATGTTCATGTGTGCGTGTTGGTGGAGCGTAGGCTCCCTGCACACCCAGCGCTGTTTACTTGCCTTTTATACCTTTTATACCTTTTATAAGTATAAATATTACTAGATTCAGATTGAGTTGAGACTTCATTTATACCAATCTTAACAGACCTTAATGGTTGTTTTTGACTCTAGCTTGTTTCCTGAACAGAAAGGCTTGCCATAATTTTAAAAATGTTCTTTAAAAGCATCAGCTCTTGAAATCCTGATAGGAAAAACTTTTATGCTCATTTTGGCGTCATAATTGAATTGTTGTCTGGGTTTTCACATACATATATCATCTGTCCAGCTCTGGTACAAAGAAATAGTTAAGTATTTGCTTAGTGGCTGCACTGAAGTAAGGTTTAAGACATGATATGTTTGCTTTAAAAGAGGAATGTACAAAAGAACTAATAATTAATCAGCTTCTGGAAGTTTGTAGCTGTATTTAATAAAATCAAGGTCCGCATATCACTGGACAAAATTGTCAAAGAAGGTGTAGCCTAAACTGAAGTGGTAACTGAAGTGCACTTGGTATCTTGAGAACTGCTGCTGGTTTTTTGTTTGTTTGTTTTTCTGCTCTGTGTATTCTTTTGAAAGGATTTAATGTCACTGACATCCTTAAGTACTGAAAATGAAAAGGATCTGTACACCTGCAATAATATGACTACAGCAGCTTGCTTTTTTTTTTTTTTTTTTTTCCTCTCAAAGGTGTCTGCTTCTTGTTTCTGGAAAGGGGACACTCCTTTTTGTCCCATTCCCACCCCCCAGCTAGATAGCCTCACTTCAGGGTGCTCAGTCTAACTACTCTGCAATCCTTCACCAGTTCACTGTTGGGAAGATGGTCTTTGGCTCAGCTCTGAAATCCACCCTGTGTGGATTTGTCTCTCCATTTGATGTCATAGCTTGGTCTTGATGTACCTTCTCAGGGAGTTGATGAGAAAGGTGTGTATAAACCCCTACTGAGAGTTACTCCAAAAAAAAAACACATGTAGAAGTTGACTTGTCCACATGCAGAAGCTTCTTCCTTTTTCAAAGTACCATGGTAAAAAGCCTGGTGATAGATATTCGGTCTCCCTATCTCAAAATGTTTAAGAGGGCATTTTTAGAAACCCCATCATATCAGAAGAAAACTAACTACTATTGAATATAGTGAAATGTAATCGGGTTGTGAATAACCTGTAATTCACGTATTTTACAAAGGGTTTTAAAATAGCTTTCTGGGGTTGAAGTAATTTTTCCCCTATTATTGTACTTACAAATAAAATACCTTTTTACTTTTTTTTTTTTAATTTAAGAAATTGAGATTCTACGATTGCAGTAGGCTGCAAAAGAAGACTCAAAGTTATGCAATAATTGAATAATCTCCTTAATATACTCTCTGTTGCGTACTCAGACACATGTGAAAGGCACTGCAAAATTTGATACTGCAATGCAGCTCCGCTGACTTCTGTGGTTCAGAAGTAACAGGAATGAAGTATTAAAAAACATAGATGTAGGGCACAGAACAGAAATGTAAAAAGGGAACCCCCTACCTGCATATGGGACAGATTATCAGCTCGTCTTCAATAAACAAAAAAATTATTTCACAGCACCTTTGAACTGAAGGTTTGTTTTTAACAAGCCATTAACACAAGTCCCACCACTGGATTGTTCCGGGAGCCCTGCTCCTTTGATAAACTGGGGCTGACATTGTCTTGGGGCAGAAATCTGTGTGTGGTGGAATGGAAAGCATACTTAAAGGATCCTTCTTTTCTCAGTCACTGTGGGGATTCCATCACTCACCACTGCTGTTTTCAGCTTTCTGTTTTTTAATTTATTTTGTGCTTCGTGACCTTTTGAACTCAAAGAAATAATGTTTGAACACTGAGAATGGGAGTTTTTGCACAGTTAATGAATGCACCATCTGGGCTCATAGAAATATGTTGTCTGTGAGGGAAATTAATACTGATTATTTCAAAAATATAGATCGGGTAAATGAAGTTTGATTTAACTGTGAATATATGAATAAATAGCTCATTCAAATAGTGAAACTAAGAGAAAACCATAAGATACTCGAGCAAATTGAACTGTTTAGAGGAACTGTCTGAAGATGTGTTACTGGATAGCACTGGAAATACCCTTGAGGTATATTTCACGTCACTGTTAGTTGTCCATTAAATGGTCACTGAACTGACATATAAACGCATCACAGTGAAAAGTGTATTCCTTGACATTAAGCAGGTACTACTATTTAGAATGGCAAGTGTTAATGAATGCTCTTTGCTTTTGGTAGAATGTTGCGTTCATGTTTTCAAGAATTTCCCCCTGTACTCGGCTCTGGTGAGGCCGCACCTCGAGTACTGTGTTCAGTTTTGGGCCCCTCGCTACAAGAAGGACATCGAGGTGCTTGAGCGGGTCCAGAGAAGGGCAACAAAGCTGGTAAGGGGTCTGGAGAACAAGTCCTACGAGGAGCGGCTGAAGGAGCTGGGCTTGTTCAGCCTGGAGAAGAGGAGGCTCAGGGGCGACCTTATCGCTCTCTACAGATGCCTTAAAGGAGGCTGTAGTGAGGTGGGGGTTGGCCTGTTCTCCCACGTGCCTGGTGACAGGACAAGGGGGAATGGGCTAAAGTTGCGCCAGGGGAGTTTTAGGTTAGATGTTAGGAAGAACTTCTTTACCGAAAGGGTTGTTAGACATTGGAACAGGCTGCCCAGGGAAGTGGTGGAGTCACCATCCCTGGAAGTCTTCAAAAGACGTTTAGATGTAGAGCTTAGGGATATGGTTTAGTGGGGACTGTTAGTGTTAGGTTAGAGGTTGGACTCGATGATCTTGAGGTCTCTTCCAACCTAGAAATTCTGTGATTCTGTGAATATTCTCTAAAAAGGCAGCCTAATCAGTGTTCCTTAGTCTTAAAGACTTGATTTTTGCTTATGTCAAGGAAACTCAAACTAACAGTCTTTTCCTTTCTGACTAAAGAGCAGCCCATGACTGGCAACCTAGAATTAATCCTCACTTCTGATTTATTTTTTTTTTTAATTAAAGAGGAAATCCAAAGCAAATTGTGAAACTTGGCCCTTTCTGTGCTGTAACCTAATTGTATTAGAGCCAAAATGAAATTCTCAACGAGACAAATTGGGACATATTGTTCAGAATCCCTGCAAGCTTGTTCCGTTGACTTTAGAAATAATGCTTTCTGTTTAAGTAGAATAATTAGTGATCTTTTTATCTCCAGAAGGAAAGTTATTCATAAGAATTTAGGGAACATGTGGAGGGAGACTGTCTTCACATGAATTAGTCTGAATTTGTGGCAATTACATACTAAGGAGTTGCTCTTGCGAGCTATGGAGTTCATTGCTTGCCACTGTGAATAGCACTGCTGGGTGGTTTGTGTTAGCAGCTACAGTCTGTGGATACTGTAATTTAAGGACTCTTCCTACTGACACTACTCAGAGAAGTAAGCACTGAGGGTTGCATAGTTGGAGTTCAGCTTCATAATATGCAGGGATTATAGAAAGTGACTTAACCACTGTGAAGTAAGGAAAACTATTTGGGGTGAGTAGCACTGCATTTAGGAGTATTTGCATGAATGGGCTTTAAGTCAGCATAGAAATGACATCTTTAAATTGCATATTGGACTTCAGAAGGGAATTAATGAATTGTGATTAAAATGGGGTTTCTTTTAGCACTTACATTTAATTTTGTTCTGTGTACATTAAGCCCTGCTCTGTTTTCTGTCATAACACTATACAGCTTCCAATTATCTGATCTCTTTGTCTTTGACAAGCTGCTCTTTTTAACATACCAATCCAGGTTCGAAACCTATTAACATTCAGTGGATGCCTTTACCTCAGGCCATGTAAAGGGATCCACCAAAAGTCTGCAGCTCCGGGCTGTAAGGTCTCGTTTTGAAAGTTCACATCTGCAGCACCTCTTTTGTGGAGCAACAGTGACAACCAGCGGCCAGTTACCTAACTTTGGCCAAGTTATTCAAAGTCGATGTCCTTCAGATTACCAGTCACCCATATCCATTCTTCAGAGGTAAAAGACAGAGTTAATTTATTTCCTTTTACTCTTCTTAACTCTGGTGAGCAGTATAAAACCAAGCAGTGTTTCACTACTTAAGAACAGTTGTCTTCTATCAATTCAGGACAGAGCTGCTGTATTTAGATAAAAAATGTAATTAGTGACCCATGTTGTTGCCTGTTTTTCTGTAGTGACTATAAATAGGTATGGCCATTGAAGGTTTCAGTGACTTGCTGTTGGGATAACACATGGGGATCATTACCTGTGCAAAGATCCTGGTTTAGTTTATCCTAAGAGAAAAGGTTTGAGGAAAAAGATCATCTTTTTTGACTGATATGCCATTAATACACATAACATATGGTACCTGAGTATATATCATTTGAGAATATCTTTTGTTGTATGCATTTTATTTTATGATTTCTTCCTTTAAAATATAGCTTTTATGTATGAAATAATTTTATTTCTGGTGCAGTAGAATACAGGGTAGAAGTAATTGTATCCACTGCTTTTTAGTTTAATAAAGTTAATAGTTTTGTTTAGACTGAAATTTGAGCAAGTGGTACTAAACCAGCAGTTCTCATAGTGTCGTTGGGATTACTTTTGTGGAGAGGTGCCCTTAAACTTGCAGAAGGTGCCAGAATTTAGCCCAAAGGAGTTTGTTTTATATTGTTTAGAATTGTTTCATGCATAACATTTAAGGCCTAATGCAAGGTAAATAGTTTGCATCAGGCCTGAAATACCAGTCCTTTAAAACTCTTACGTTACATTTCTGCTCTTTATCAAACATCCCCTTGTCCTCCCACCTACACTAAGTTTAAAAAAGAAAAAAAGGTGGGGTGGAGGGATTTGGGGGAGAACAGAATCTCCAAACCTTCATTTCCTCTTCTCTGGCACTGCTTTAAGAGTGCTTATGGCAAATTTGCTTCTGTAATCATAACTTGAACCCATCTGGGGATGAGATTGGCTGCTCGCTTAGTATTTCCACTTAACATATTCATGATTAGCATGCACAGAAGGAGTAGAATTAGGATGAATGTTTTTGGAACAGTACAGATAAATTCTCATAAATGTAGTACAACAGCTCTGGAAATGCACAGTGCTGAAATGTAATGAAGCTGAACTCTATAGAGAGTTTGGTATTCTCAGTACCATGCCTCTCCTAATGAACTCATTTAGATTAGAAAATGGATTTAATATTTTATTGGAATTAACCTGATCCAGTAAAGAGGATTACAATTTCTTTCCATAAATATGGTGATATTACAGGGTGAGGTAGCATGTTACATGAATATTAAGCATTTTGTGAGCATTGTCATGAAGCCAGAAAGAGTATAAGGTAATTAGGTTTTAATATAGTGATACTGTTCTTATAATAATTAAATTTGAAAAGTAATAAAAGTATATTTGAAAATGATTTAAATTCATTTTTGTTGCATTTTTGCAACTTTAAAATATGCTTATAATGGGAAATTATGCCATGGTTGCTCAAAACAATCCATTTCAATAGTTTGCTTTTAAACATGGGAAACTAAAAGCACCTCAGGTCCTTATGGTATGGAAGAACTAGCTTTCTAGGAAAGAGGAAGGAAGGCAAGTTTTCTGTTTGCTCCACAATCATATCTGCACGTGTGAGAGAGTGAAATCAAGAAAAATCTTAATGTGGATTATTATTATTTTTTTTTTCAAAATGATGCAAAGTTGCTTCCCAGTGTTACTTCTTTCTTTTAGTCTGCCTTTTATACTCAAAAAAATTTAACCACAGTCTATCTACTACTACTTTTAAAAGGTTATTTATTGAAAATAAGACCGTCTTTTTAGTTGTCTTTGCAGATTGAACAAAAAAAAAAAAAGTGCTGTGGGAACTTGGTAGTGTTCTTCTGAGTATTACTTTAAGCATTTTATTTATTTGTTTATTTATTTATGTTTAGGGCTTGAAGCTGCCTTTCAGTATAAACTGTCCGTAGAAATTATTGCCTGCATACCTGACCAAGTACTAATTTAACCTGCTAAAAGGTGGTGTATGCTGTGCTGGAGAATAGCTGTAAGCCTAAGGCAAGTACAAAACAAATACAGGTAAAGCTGAACAATTCAGAATAGATGTAACTGGATGCATGGACTAAATTCTTGAGAAAATTTCTTTCTGCTATCAAACCTTTTCACTTGAAATGTCTGAATACACCAAGTTAAAGTCACTAAGAAGGATTTTTTCCTTTGTAGGAACCTTTCAGAAATTTAGTTCAGCGATGGAATAACATTTGCAGTCTGTTTAGGTTATGAGAAAGATCAACAACAGAAAGTGTATCACAGTCAGAGTGATGGGTTTTGCATTTGGAAAAAAAAATAATCTTAAATACTAAATGTTGGGATGGGAATGTGGAAAAAAGAACAATCTCAAAAAATAGGAGCTTTCTGGGGATACAAAGAGAGGAGTAGCTGGGATGGCTAAGCAAGACAATAGACAGTGTCAAGACCATGGTAATTTAAATACAGTTAACTAACAACTGTATAGCTGTATTTCATGTGAGAGGTCAATTTTCCAACCAGTCCCACAACGTACATTATGCAGAACAGAATCTGCTACAAAACTGGGTGTGTTTTGATCACAGCTGCCAGGCCAGGGCTTTATACGGTTTAGAAATTCCAATGTGAGTGACAGCCTAATAATTCTCAGTTTTGTTGCATTGTGGTCTGGATTGAAAAATGGAAGAAAAAAAAAGTCAGAAAAAAGAGATGAAAAAAGAATTAGCTGTGAAATCTCACTAGTTTGCATTGGTTTATTGAGTCTGAAAAGATGTTTCTGGAATACTCTCTGGTTTCAAGGAAGCTGAACTTCTTTATTGCATGTTGGCCTGGTTCTTGCTATAGCTAAAAACACCGTAAATTTTATTTCTGTCATTACAGCATGGGAGATATATCTCAGTTTACTCGAGGAAATGGGTTCTCAGTTATGAGCCAAAAAATGATGTGTGATGGGAGGGAGAATATATAACAATATTTTGATTTATCATTTTGAAATAAAACTCATGTTGGTACTCATCAGTGCTTTAATTGCTCAATGTCCTTTCAGTGTTCTTAGTATCATGTGCATCGATGAAATCTGGGAGCAGTGGGGAGACTCCCCTCAACGCTAGATCTCAGCAGACCTTAATTTGCAACAACAAAAAACCTCGCAACATCAAAACTTTGGCTGGTGCCTGACTGACTGGGCAGTGGCAAATTGTACTGGGTTTATGTGGCAAGCTTTTGGTAATGGGGCTTAAGGAGTAGCCTCTGTGAGCAGAGCCCAGCAGCTGCCCCATGTCTGGTCAGAGCCAGCTCCAGCCAGCTCCAAAAGCACGTCTGGCCAGAGCCGTGCCAGTGAGTGGCGCTGGTTAGGCCTCTGGGAGAGCAGAATTAAGTAAGGGAAACGCTGCTGAGATGCAGCAGCTGGGAGAGAGGAGTGAGAACGTGTGTGAGAAGCAGCCTTTGAGACACCCTGATCAGTGCAGCAGGAGGGCAGGAGGTGCTCCAGGCAGCAGCAGTTCCCCTGCGGCCTGTGGAGAGGCCCCTGGTGCAGCAGGCTGTCCCCCTGCAGCCCATGGGTCTCACATGGAGCAGATCTCCACGCTGCAGCCCGTGGAGAGGAGCCCACGCAGGAGCAGGAGGTCTGGAGGGAGCTGCTGCTCGTGGGGGACCCATACTGGTGGAGCAGTTTGCTCCTGGGGGATGGACCCCGTGGTACGGAACCGTGTGAGAGCAGTGCTTGAAGAGCTGCTGCCTGTGGGCAGCCCCCGCAGGCTCAGTTCGGGAAGGACGGCATCCCGTGGGAGGGTCCCACATGGAGCCAGGGGCAGGGTGACCTTGAGGGAGCAGTGGTGATGAAGCATTAGGGACGGACGCAGCCCCCCACGACCTGTTCCCCTGCACTGCTTGTGTGGGAGGACATAGAAGAGGGTGGATTGGGGAAGGTTTTAGTTTGTTTTCCGTTTCTCACTGTTCTAGCTTGTTAGTAATAGGAAATAAATTATATTCATCTCCCTGTGCTGAGTCGGTTTTGCCCATCACGGTAATTGCTGAGTGATCTCCCTGTCCTTAATCTCAACACTTCAGCCTTTTGTGTTTTATTTTCTCCCCCTTTTCCTTTGAGGAGGGGGGAGTGAGAGAGTGGTTGTAGTGGAGCTCAGCTGCCCAGTTGGGTAAAACCATACTATCTCACAATTCCACTAGTTTTGAGTGAATGTTTTTTATATTCATGGACTGGTGAGTCAATATTATGAATCTGAAAAAAAGGAGGGGGGAAGGAGGGGAGGAAGAGATCCCAAACAAAAATTGAAAAACAAAACATAAAAAATAGGGTTTATTTTATTTTATTTTATTTTATTTTATTTTATTTTATTTTATTTTATTTTATTTTATTTTATTTTATTTTATTTTATTTTATTTTATTTCATTTTATTTTCATTTTATTTTCATTTTATTTTCATTTTATTTTCCCTCTAAATGCTGAATTACCATCATAAGCACCACCATCTTTGTTCCCTGGATCTGGAGTTTATGTGTATCACTGACACTGGCATTCCCGCCATATTTATGAAGACAAGTTACAGTGTCATTTATCTGCATAATACCAGTCTGCTTGATCAGCACTTAATTATGGTACCAATCTTCTACATTTTTCTAAGTGCTGCCAGCGTCAACGCTTCTTCAGGGTATCTGTCTCTCCTGAGTCACCAGAATTACCTCTTCTGCTTCTCCAACCAGACACTGTGGGTAGTGAGAAGGAAAGGAGAATAGAACAAGAAGGGTGGTAAGTAACGAAGAGACCTGTTCGATATTTTCTTCCCCCTCTTCTCTCTTCAGCTTTGTTTAAATAATTGCCTTTGCTTTGGGAGACAGTTCTGACAGCATTTTTTTCCTGGAGAGGTGGGAAATCAGGGACAAGCCTGTCCAAGGAGATTTACCTCAAGGCAGGACTGAAATTCCTTAGAAGGCTAAAATACATATTATTTCCGAGTGGCTTCTACTTGCAAGTAATATCAAGAGGAAGCACTTCTTTACATTGAATTTTGAGCTTCATATACTTCCAGTATAATCAGACGTGAAGCTGCTTACTGGGCTTGAACAGTAAGCAAGTGGGTTACAATGATAAATGGTAGAACTAAAATTTTTAGTAACAATGTCTTAATAACACAACATTCAGTTGTAATTGTCCTTTCATTATAAATACATTTTCTTCCTTGGGCTTTTATCTCTGTTCTTACTTAATTTTTTTCATTTTCATAATTAATTAAAATGGCAGTGTTCTATAACCAGTGATTGAATTATCCGATATTACTTGCCTAAGGCAATGAAAATTAATCAAAATAAGGAGTGAAAGTTTTGCTATTTTTAATACAGCTGATATGATTCCTGGGGTTTTGATCAAATTAAATGGAGGATCAAATTAACCAGTGATTAAATTGAGTAAAAGGCACTTTGTATGCCTGAAATATATTTTAATTTAATTAATTTCAAGACACAAAATATTAACTGGTGTTTTAAAAATTCATTTGTATTTCACTGTTTAATTTGTAGAAACTATTTCTTTTTCAAGGTTAGAATCTCTTAGAAGAGGGAAAAACAAGCTTTTAAATAATTTCCTGCTTAACCTTTTCATTTTTTTCCATACTTTTTATGCTTGTAGAGAATTCTTTGCACTCATAAACTGTTATTCCAATCTTTTGAATTCAGTCTCAAAGATTTGGTGTGCCAAAAGCCAATTTAAGCAGAAATTTGGGACTGTTCAGAAGAGAACTTGTCAACCTGAACAGAACTTTTGATCATGAGAGACCTCTAGTTACGACCATTTAATCCATGCATTTGTAGAAGTGTTACCATTCATACACAGTTCATTTACTTTTCATTCTAAACTGGTGTCATGCCATGTTTATTCAATGGACAGGGCAACTTTTTCCTATAGACCGTTACTTAAAAAGGAATTGAGAAAGAAGATACCTGTTTTGCTGCAGAAATGGTCCACACACCAAAATCATTGACAATTTTAAGTGTGCATAGTAAAAAACAAAGCATGAAACTCCGCTCTTGATTCCTACTGGCAGTTTGCAGTGACTTGTGAAAAGTGGATGACCTAAATAGGACGCAACTGCAAGAAGCTGAGGCAAGAGGTAATTTTCTTAGAAGTTGTTTTTGCTTAACATTTAATGTTCCTCAAAATCAGAGAACAGAAAAAAAAAGTAAGGTGAGGAATGGGATTTGGTTTTGTGAGTTAACAATGTGAGGTAAAACCATTATCTTACATTGAAATAGTTCCCTTTGAGTCTTTACTATTAATAGAAGTGAAATAAAGCGACGAGTGGGTAAACATACCAGAGATTGATTAAAAATACTCAGTGTTGTGTATCAAGGCTGAGTGTATTTATGCGTTTGAGGCACTTGTGAATTTCAAGCAGAATGTATTGGTTGTAAGTGGAGTCTAATCTCATTATTCTTTAAGTCCTGGAAACAGCATTCTTAAAGGATTAGATCTATTTAGTGTGATCAGCATGGCCAGTGTATTGCAGCTATTTTTGATTAATAAGGAAAATACTGAAAAGGGAAAGATATTTTAGTGGGAGGAGAGAAAATTAAAAATGGATACTTAAGGAAGTATGCAAGTACTGTTATACTCTATGTAGTGTTGTACAGCAATTTATGGTATCATTTTGAAATAACCATTACCAAGAGGTGATAACTGGCACAAGTTGGATCTTAGTTCATTTTGTGCTTCTGTACTTGAAAGTCATCATTAGTGAGTAGGAACAAAGATAAAATTTTAATATTGGCAGGTTGATCAAGTCCTGATGATAACCTTAGGAGAAGCATGTAAGACAGGAATATGCACAAGCTGTTGGACAGGTAAGGGATGTGTAGCTGATAGAGACATACAGTGGAGAAGCAGTGGAGCACCCTAGTGCTGCACAGCTGCAAATAAATAAATAACTGTTTGTGGTCTTCAAGGATGAGGTCAGTGTTACTGCACTGGCTTGTCTTACAGTTGTGCAGGACTCAACATTTAGGGGACAGACTTTCTCAGTGTCTCTGCGTAACATGGGTATTTTGTGTTAGGATGCACTGTGCCTGAATAAAGATGAGAAGCTGTTCACTGATGGCATCTAAGCCTGAAGGCACCTAACACTTTTCTGGTGTCTTACTAAACAGAAAAACACGCTGTCTTAGAAACCTGTCATGCAAGATTCCTTGTAGAATCAAAATTGATTTCCTGTCAGATTTTTTATTAATATTTGATAATGAATGTCTAATTTGATGGGGAAAGGATTTTGGCCTTGTTATCAGTTTGGAGTTACAGTTGTGACCTGCATTTCAATAACTTTCTTTCTATTCACTGATCTGCAGAAATGAATATAATTCTGTTAACTTATTTTATATGATACTTGCAAGACTAATGCATTTTAAGATCCTTAGATAAATGCTGTTACGGAGCAAGGTTTTTGTTTTGTTTTGTTTTACTGTGCAGTTTAAAACTGCAAATAATATATTTAGAAAATTGTTTTTGCGAGTGGTATCAAAAATATTTTGAGAAATGCTTGAAACTGCAGACAGAGTTTGGTGCAAAAGGTCAGGTATATAACTGTATTTTTGTTGCATCTTTGAGAGTTACTGTATTTTCTGTACCATTTTTAACCTTGGATATCAGTTATATGACATCTGTGAGTTCTTGAACCTCATTTAATATTTCCTCAAATCTTGCTGATTTACAGAAGTAGTTCTTCAATTAGTAACATTTCTTCCATTGAACTTATTTTTACCTACTTCCCACTTTTAAGAACTTTGGTTATTTTTAAAAATGTGAACAGAAAACCCAATCCTTTTTAAAATTCCGGTACCTACCTGTTATTCTTCCTTCTTTCTCTGATGGACATAATCAAAATTCTTTTGCTTTGTCTTTGGTGTTATGTTCTTTACATGACATCTAGAGGCCAAAATTGATGTGAGCTGTAATTAATCTTTCTGAGAGGCTTTGTAGACCCATTGGTAAACCAGAGATAGGAATCACACTGTCTGCATACATAAAATTACCGAACATCCCTAAACAAATCTGCATTCAGAAACTGTACTTGGTGTTATCGTCCAGCAGATGTAAAAGATCTGTTGAGGAGAAAAAAAAAAAGTGAAAAACAAAGACACATTCACTACATTTGTTTTATATGCAATCCCCTGTGCAATTAATTATTATACAAGTTGTACAGTAATCTAATTAGAGCATCTGACATTTGCCCGTGACAGCTAGAACCCTTCAGGTAATCAATAATGTTAATATAAAGTACCTGATTAAATACACCTTCATTTCCATCTGTATTCTCAAGTTGATATGCAAATTCACCTTCCGTGTATCATTTTTAATTCCTATCTTCTGATTTTTGCTTTTGAGTATATCCATATGCATTCATCAAAAAAAAAAAAAACAAAAGGGCAGAATTTTGCTATATAAAGCATTTTAACTTTGTACCCATTCTGTGAACTGCCTCAAAACATCTATAAAAAGCTTGAGTTTCATAAAGTCATTGTTATATATTTCTAAATATGTTACTAAATACGGCAAGCAGAAAAACATACCGCTCCATGACCTTTAGAGATTAAATTTACATAGTCTAAATATGGATTATGAACAATTATTTTTTTTCCTGTGCTTCTGAAATCTGTTTTATCATTCTAGACAATATATTTTACCTTCTCTTTTTTTCCCCTAAGACTGCATATCAGGTTTACTATTATCCATATCCCGTTAAAAGCATTCTCTCCCAGGATTCAGTCTATTGATTAGCAATTAACTAAGCTTGTTTCAAGTCATAAGCACTTCAGATCTTGAACTGGTGTTTATACTGAAACTTTCTAATTTATACTTATTCCTTTAGACTTGAAATTCAGTTTGAATTACCAACAGTCATCTGCAGGTTTTTGAATGCATGCATGAAGTTACTATTAGTAATAATCCTCAGTATAACATTTTGCCTAAAAATGTCATACTGCTTTAGAAGTCTTTAAATCAAATCACAGTGAAGTCCTCATTTAGTACTTCCACTCAAAACCCTGAACCCCTATTCTGTACAGCTGGGCTGGGATTGGTGGGACAGTCTGGTCACTTTGCCAGGGCAGGTGAGTGTCTGCAAGGCTCTCTGAAGGTGAAAGAAGCTCCTGGCAGTGCAAGGAAATAGAGAAATGAGGGACACCTTTGAAGCATGTTTATGTTTGTCTGCAGTCACTGACCCTAATTGGCTACAGTTACCCATTTTTTCAACAAAAGACTATTTTGTCAAAATGTCAAATGCCATGGTGTTTTTTCATGTGAAGGAGAGTCACTATCTTGATCATATTTCTAAAATAAGTTAAAATTATATGCAATTAGCACATTGACACTTTTTTAGCTCAGACTGAGTCAATTATTTTTTGATGTCTAGACCTAACACAGCACAACACTATTGCGTGCTATAAAGTACCTGACCAAATTAGGAGCCTAAATTTTGGTCTCTGTCACTCTCTCTTCAAAGTTACTCAGGTATATTTGAAACGACTAATTTTCATGCTTTATATTTCAAATACTACCGCTTTCCACTCTGCTCTGGAAAAAAAAAATAGTATAAAGAGTATGTATATTATGTATATTTCAGATAAGTTTCTATCTGCTTTCCTGTTTCCAGTAAAAGTGTAAAAGTAAGAACAAAACCTGAAGACCTAAAACCAAAGCAAAATAAATTTTTATTGTGCAGTTTAAACCACAGCTTTTCCTTCAGTGTATTCAAGTAGTTTAAGTAAACTGATGGAATAAGAAAGGATGAAGGTGCCTTAAGATAAAATATGAAAGGGTGTTGAAGGCTTTATTGAAAATGCCAGAATGTTTATTCATAGATTTCTCAGCAATAATATTTATAAGTTTGGGTATTATGCACATAAATATTTACAAAAATAGCTTTGTATGCCTGAAGTTTTAGCATGTGCTAGGATGCATGATGATTGGCATCTTTTAGATATCCAAATACTGTTTTAAAAGAAAAAGTTCTAGAGTTAATTAGATTTCTTCCCTTCACATTTCCTCACAGTATCTTTCTTGTGGTAGGACTACACATCAGAGTTAATATTACTTACCGATTTAAAGTCCTTTGAATGAAGTTTAGAGGTATTTTTGTATTATAGTAACACATTTCAGGAGGATTATCCCATCCTTTTTATATGTTGTACTTGAAGAACCAATTCATAGCATATATAGTCTAAGTATGTTTGGTTTTACTCTATTAAAATTATTTTGAAACATATATAATAATAATGCACAAGAAGAATGTAATTTTACTGTATATTTTGATTTCACCTAGTATCTTAAATTATGTTTTATTTCAACTTTTAAAAGCAGGTTTACCAGCACACTAAAGCAAGTAGAGCATGCCAGCCAGTTCAGCTGGATTTTATGGTTGTTTTGGATCTCCACAGTACTGTGAAACAACCAAAGCATGTTGATGATGCATAAGATCCTTAATTTGAAATATTAGTGACATCAATCTGCTGTATAAGGGCAAAAGGGAGAGCTCAGTCTCTGAGTCACATTTCTGCAATCTCTATAGGCATATATAGTCACATTTTTCTTGATAGTGCTGCTTCTTCCAGCAGAGTAAACGGTATAATAAGGGAGTCTTTAAGGAGCTGTTGCCCAATAGTAAGTGGAATGTGATTTATAAATTCTATGAGAAGGGAACTGAGCCCTCCCATATTACATTTCTACTGCCTTTACCCATTCTCCCTCAGACTCTTAATATATTACAAACAGCAGAAGTTTTGTGTGCAAACTTGGTTGACAATTAGCTGTAATGTCACAATGACCTACTGGTATTTAGTCTCACTGTGGTTAGGTAAAAATTAACAAACAATAACAAACAATTAGCACTCAGTTTTCGTGCACTGAGGGTTATATACAGGAATTCAGCAGCTTTTAAAAATAAGTTCAAGAATTTATAATATTTTCTTTTTGAGGTCATTAGCAGAAAAAGACTGACATATGCTAAATGGACCAACTCTTTTCTTAAAGGAGTAAAATTTTAATTAACTTTAAGTCAGATTAATTAACTACCTTGCAATTTCTCAGAAAAATTAATTGTCCTCACAGGCTGCGTAGTAATTTTGGGGATAATATTCTACATTCATCACTTAAAACAAAGAAGTCCTTGCAAATCAGAACTTGGTCAATACTATTAGTGCCACAATTTCTTGTGGTTTGTGTTTGGGTACCTGTTTGAGGAATAATTCTGTGTGTGTCAGAAATTATGTGAAATGTATCCTAGGAAACCAGCACAATAGAACCTGCAGAAGAGTGGGCTCGCTGGGCCACTGGATGTCATCTTGTTCCGTTCTCAACACTTAGGTAGAGTCAATTGTGGTTATAATCTTCCTGAGGAGTGGGTGCTTAACTTACTTTCAGTGTAAACGATCCCACTTATGAGATGACATGGTCCCCAGCATGGTTACAGACCTTCATATTCTTGTCATTGCCAACTACAGCCTTCTGTGCTATGGATTAAGCTCTGCTAGTCCTGTTCCTTGTGAATGTGAGGGATGTATTTCCTCCTTCCAACACCTGCACTTCTTTCTTGAGGTTGGGCCATCCCATTCTTCCATTCTTTCCTAGTCTGACTTGTCATGGCTGTCCTCTGCAATGTTTCAGTAGATGCATCTCCCTCTTTGTGTAGTATTCTTTCCTGGACAAAGTAACCCACCAGAGGCCTGTTCAGTATTGAATACAAGGGAAAGGCAATTTCACATGGCTTGTGGGTTCTCCTCCTATAATGTCTGCCTTGATCCCAGTATTCCTGAGGCATCATAAGAATGTAGTTAAGCTTTCTGGTCTTAACTCCCTGGCCCATATTTTCCTTCCTCCCTTTCTTTCTTTCTTCCTTTCCTACCTGAAAGAATTTCACCTTTGTATTTTTTCATTTTTTTCTTCTTGAACCTCATCTGCCTTCAACATACCAAGTGTTCTGAATAGCAGCTGACGACAAAATAATCTGTTCCTGATATAGTAATGTACCAATCCAAATATACCAGCAGTCAGTTACATGCTGTAGCTAAGTTGCTGTCTCCTCTCCCTTCGCCGTATTTGCTTACCCATTCTACTGAATCCAGCATTGTCACTCTGTGAGCATGTGGCCCTGGCTGCTGGACCTGTGGATGCATCCTTATGTCCACTGCATGGACTATGATCTTTCTGTAGAATAAAAGCCTCATCTGTGAGGTATCTTCAACAGTATTAAAACGATTGTAGGGTGATTTGAAGCTTTCATACTTGCAGTTGTACCGAGTTCTTTTAGTAGCACCTCTTAGCCTTCATGTCCTGCAGTGGACAAGCTGACACCCACAATCATGGCCAATCATTACTAGGGAACCGATATTTTATACTGTTTTGAAGCAGCAGAGTACAAGCAGTTCGAGTCCACGTAATGACCTACTAGTAAGATCTTTGCTATTTATGCTTTAAATGTATTTTTAGTGAATAGACCTTTAAGAAATCAATGAACAGCTTTGAAATGGTCATTTTTCAAATGGCTAATCTCTTCTTCAGCTTTTACATTGTATCAGATATCAGGATCATTTAAGGCTGAAGCACAAACTACTTCTGCCTCCTAGATTTTTTTTTTTTTTTTTAATTTTATCTCAAGCCTCAGCTTTAACTTCTGGATTTGGTCACCCCTCAGAATTTAAATACCAAGTATCCTATAAAGGAATTTGAATTCCTTACGAAGATACAAAAAATGAAATAAGATTTAAAGATGACAGTTATAAGCAGCTATATCCTGTCGTTTTCCTGCATGCAAAACTCATCAATTTCAATATATGCTTATATTCTCAATCTGTATCACCAATAATAATAATTTTATTGATCAGTATTTTAAAGTGTGAATTGTAGATATGCTGTCTTCAGAACAACAGCAACAAAAGTAATTTGCCAAAGAGCAGTGCACTAGCTTTTATTAAAAAGAAGCACCTGCAGTTCTCATTGGTTCCTATTCCTATCATTGTTGCTCTGCAGCTGAAACCTTGAAGATAAAACTATACTTGAAATAATTGAAGGTTTACTTTTGCATAAGAGAAAAAAAAAAAAAAAAGCAGTGATATTTGTTATCTACAGTAAAAGGAATCTCAACAGTCAGGCTTTTTACTTTATTTTTAAATATTAAATACTTTCCAGAGTCAGAGCAGGTGGTAAATATTTAAAGTAAGCCCCTGGAAATTGAGTCACCTCTGGCTTTTAACTGCATATGCTAGGCTCTTGTTAGATCTTTTGATGTGATTCTTGGAATCTGCAGTGCTCTCACACGCTGAAGGTAATACAGAAGTGTATAGTATAGCTAATACTCTTACGCTATAATGAGCTGTGGGTGAGGAACTTTGTGTTCCTTTGGTGCATTGGTGGAGTCCTTGAACAGAGTTCAGCTCCCTTAGAGTACAAATGAAGGGATTCACTTGTCATTGGCCATTGTAGGTTCAAGATCTACACCAGTGTTTGTGAGGTGGTGCTGAAATAATTTTATAATTTCACATACGTATTATTCATGTGATGTGACATAAATTACAGTTATAGATACACCAATATCTTTGTTTACAGAAAACGAGTAACAAGAGGTCCTGATCTTACGATTTAAAATAAATAAGTATATATATGTGGCCAAATTCTATGCAAAGTATAAGATATTAATTTTATATAATCCTTAGAAAAGACAGCTTGAAAAATGGCAATATAAATAGCTAGAGTATATTTATATCTTCAGTTCACATATTTCAGCTGTCTTTTTCTCATTAATCAGAGTCAAATGTTTCAAAAATTAATCAATTTATGAAGTCACTCCAGCAGTGAGTATACACTTATACATTTCCTTCTTTTTATTATTTTTAAGCTGGGATTTATTTAAAGGTATGACTGACAAGGATAATGACGCAAAGGGAGTATTTTTAGAAGGGTATTTGATTGGACTTTTTGAAAAGTTCCACTATTAATTACTATGATTTCACTGATTCCTGCAAGGTTTTCTACTATACTTTAATCTAGTTTTCAGGAAGCATTATAGAAGCTGAGAGACCATTCATTACATTTGAAGCTTATGTATTTCAAACAAAATTTTTTCCTTTGGAACTGTTACTAGACCGAATTTCTGGATAGAAAATTGAGTTTAGCTTTAATGTATGTGGTTACTATGCATTAGTCAGCCATGTTTTGATGACTTTTTGTCACATAAGCTGATTGCTGAAATGCAGCTTACACTTTACCATGCGTGTAATTGTGTAACAACAACAACAACAAATTTTTTATTGTCCATGAAAAAAGAGGTGAACTGGAAAACCAAAGCATATGCCATAGTGGCTTTGTTAAATGAAATTGTATATCATATTATGATGCCATATCATAATATCTAGTCTGATAGCAAACTTTATTACATCAGGAAGTGAGTTATAGGTAGCGTCGTATTACTAACAATAATTATGATGCAAAGTTTTCAGAACTTATATTTAGCTGCAATGAATGGTAAATAAGGTAATTTACCAAATGATAAATAAGGGAATTTGTGGTCTTGCCCCAGGCCCACAACCTCTGCTCAACCTCGGTCAAAACAGTCAGAGTGTCAAGGGCTCCCAGACAGGCAGTTTGCTCTCCACTTGTCTTCAGGGAACAGAAAGTCCTGCATTACAGATGTCCATCCATTCAAGGTGTTCTGCCATAGCTGTGGCAGCATCTTGTCTACAACTTCTCTCCTGCAGTCTGTAATAGTGATAATGCCCAAATGTGATGTTGCGAGGGGAGCTAGACAGCCTCTGTGTCCTTTGTAATGTTGCAGCTACTGAGTTGGTTACTTAGGAAAGTTTGTGCTTGGATTGAGGCCTTACACAAACAACGGTGGTATGAGGGGAATGGTGGTGTATTAAGGTCATTTACTTGAGTTAAAGAGAAAATGCAGATGATTTCTGAAGATCCTCATGGGGTGCCTGCAGGTGGGGAAGGAAAGGTTTGTGGGACAGCTTCAGCAAGCCTTGGAGTAAAGGTGTAAGGCAGATACTTGGCCCTGTAGGTGGAAAGGTGTAGTGGGTGCATTGCTGGACTAAAGTCAGTTTTGAAAACCTCCTAAAATGAAGGTTTGAGGAGTCTCAGCACAGATGCTTTGGTCTGTGCCAAATTACTTCTTACTGTGGAAGTAATCCTTGTTGCCTAAACCATTTTTATATGCCCAATGTGAACACACCGAGTTTAGGCTGGATGAGGGATGAGTAAATCTGGTCATCTAGAGAAGCTAAAAATAGATACAAGCGCTTTATATGTAGATGTATGTGCATACATAATAAATAACACTCAATGCATTTTTAATGGGAAATAACACTGTATTTTTTCACACTGGGTTTCCAGGTAGGTACATACTTTCAGGCTATGTGTCTTTCAAAGGGAAAAATAAGTGTAATAACAAATTTAGTTCATTATTGCATCTTCCATAGGTATTTTTGTTCCATGCATTTAAAACAAAGATGATGAAACTCCTTTGGAAACCTCAAAAGGACCAACACCGTTAAAGAAAAATATAAATTCTACATACATGAATATAAATGTGAAGTGTTGCAACACCTCGTTTCCACAGAGCTAACACAAGCAAATATTGAATGAAAGGCTGAGCCAATTAAAAGTGCAAAGTCTGTACACCATGCAGGTGAAGAGCTGCAAATCAGAAAGGAAAAATAAGAGATGTCAAACCAATATTTATATATGTGAATAAATAATACACAAGTGTAAATAAGTAAGCAATTTATCTGGGAATTGCAGAAGCAAGACAAATCCATGGCAATATCCTAGTATATTAATATTCCAAATGTGAAAACGTGTGTGTGTGTATATATATATATATATATATATATATATATGTATATATTTCAGTGTTATTCCTCTGCACAGAAAAGGTGAAAGACTGGTTTTTATCCGTTAAGTACTGAGATCTGATCTCACAGAGAGCCTAATTCAATGTCCAGTCTTTTTTTTTTTCCTGTAACTACTGTGGATTTTTTGGTAGGGATTCCACCATACAGTTTGACCAAATAATCTCCATTTTTAAATAACTTACACAGCCCAGTTTTACTATATGATGAGCTCACAAATACATGTATCCCATGAACAGAATATACTTTTTTAAACTGGTGAACTATGAGAAATATTTATTTATGAAAACTCAGAAAAATAAAGTCAATGGCAGAATTCAGCATAAGGCATATGTCAAGTCTTTTACCACAGAAATTTCAGTAAGTATTTACTTACCAGATAACTGATCTGGTAAGTAAATTAATGTTTCAGGAAATGGGTATTTTTTTATCAGCCTGGTAAAAGGTTTAGTTGTGTGTACATGAGTATGTTTTTATTCTGTTGTTCCTGAATATTTACATTGATTCCCATTAAGGTCATATGCAGGAAATAAACCGTGCCAATTCAATGAGTGTTGCCACTGGCAGATAAATGAAAACAGATAACTTAGTAAGTCAGCACTTGTTATAAAGATCTAAACCTTTCTTTTACTGGACATAAGCAGTCTGTGGATATATCTGGAAATTTTGTTGTGTTTCTCAGGTTATCCATATGGCCATGCTTCTAATGCCTAAGTATAAATATATGTTTTGAAATTACAAGGAAAATGGAAAAAAATTGTTTGTTTTCAATTAGGAATATACATTGGATGAAACTTAAAACTTTCATCTCAATTTTATTTCTTTATTATTGCATTCAAGTTGTCCTTCTTGTAGAGAAACAGAAGTGAAAGGTTGTGATGCCCCAGAAGATGTTGCACTTAAAGACTAAAAGATACACAAAGAATATTCCATAGAAATGTTGCACCTCTAGACTTATTATCTAATTTTATCTAATTGTCTAATGTAATACTACCAATGATTCCATTAATATTTCTTGTTAATATTGATAATTGTAATTTATAATCAGTAGCTGCTAGTTAGATGGTCTGGGAATTGACTTTGGAAGTCCCACTCATGAGTAAACAGACACAGGGCACTAACTGAGCTCCAGCTGCAGGTATAGAAGGGAATTCATAGTAGTGTGTGTCATATAATGTCTGCAGACACCAGATTTTTTTTTCTGTAAGCAGGCAGTATGGTTTCCTGGGAGGAAAGTTAGCAGCCTTTGAAAAGATCGGTACATGAATTGTGCTGGTCGCAGTTAATTGAGGATCCACTATGAAGTAAATTCTGAAAGCATCTAACACCAGACACTTGATTATTGCAAAACTAAATTTTAAAATTTAATTTTGAATTCTAAAAGTTAAAAATTTTGAAAGCTGTGAATATTCAAGGATTTTAAGATAGCCCGATCAAATTGACTGCTTATTAGAATCATTCAGTCAGTGGAAATGAAGGCCTGTGCGAAATGAGTATGCCTTAGCAAGGCTGAGAGGTTTTCCCCGTTTAGGTTTTTATCACATGATCTTTGTCTGCTGTTTAAAAGTGTTCATGGACTCTTAGAGTTTGATATTGGTTTGTGAGCAGAGCCATTTGCAGTGGTTAGTTAAAATTATATAAAAAAAAAACAAAACATGGGGACCAAAGTAATTTTGTAGTGAAAGATGATGTTAGAAAAGGTGACATGCTGCTCTTTGCATAGAATCTTGCAGAACAAAACTCCAGCTGTCCGCAAAGTCTTTGTGCAGGCATAGATGAAAGCAGATACACACCAAATTTACAGTTTCGTTTTAGAAGGAGAAAAAAATCTCCAAGAATCTGGATATCTGAAAATAAGAAACTGTAGTGTGGACAGAAGCAAAATGTAATTTGCATGAAGAGTATTTGCATAAGGAGAGTTCGGGAATGTGATTAATTGCTTAAACATGATTGCTGCATATATTGACCAAGAACACTAAGTAAAGTTTTTTTTTTCTTTTTTTTTTTTTTTGTTTTTTTCTGAAATATGCATTCCCTTTTCTATGCCTAAGCATGTTTGTTTTCAAAAGCACAGGCCTGCAAAAAATTGGGTGTAATAACAAATTATATGACTGTTAATTATGCTTTCATTTTAAGTAATAGCAATAGTACACCTGGAAATTGCAAAAAGCATCTGCAAGATTTGCAAATGAAATTATCTTGAAGCCTTCACTGTTTGGGTCATCTTAGAGTAAGTGTGGAAAATACAAGAATTTTGACAGTGGTTATTCATTTATACAGTATGTTTTGTTTCATTACATAAAATCGGTTGATATCACTATTATTCTTGTAGTGCACTCTGCTTATAATGTATGCTACATCACAGGCTTTAACCTTACATAAAACTATATTCAAGCTTTTTTTTTTGTTTTATTTTCTGTAGTTCTGTAACCAGTCGTCCACAACATTTTGTTTATTAGTGGCTTCCCTACAGTAGTCTTTGTTTCAGAATCTTTCGCTATAAAATGAAGTAAAACTTTACTAGGCAATGTCTTGGAGATACTTGGATCTAATAAGCTTATTAGATTTTTCCCTGATGAATTTTGGAGGTTTTGCTTTTTCCACAGAGATGGGCTTACATGAGTCAATAAATGCAGTCATTCCTTAAGTGGAAAATCAAATTAAATGCAAGCCAGGGAAATGGAATAGTTAAACCGTGGGCCTCTGTGAGGCTGGAATGAGTGCATGAGGAGAGCTGTTGTCCTTGGAGGATTATTCTGTGCTCTTTTTATGTTCGTTCTTGTATGTATTATGTGATGACCAGAATCCTGACAACTTCTGCATGAACGTTGTGTTGCTGCCATGGGTAGACCTGAGTTGATGATCAGCTCAGGGGGAGCTGAAAAAGCCTGCCTGTGTGCCTTACCTCCTCCCACAATGGAGCAACTGGGGTATTTTGTTGAAACCTGCTGGGAAAGGCAGTGTGTCTCATGACAGTGACCCAGGTAATCACTTAGCACAAAAGGAATTCCCGTTTTATTTTCATGTCATTTGTAAAGGAAGGGCTTGACCTAATGGTAAGACCTCTACATGAGTGGGCTGACTTGTTTGGGGAATTCTGAAAACACTTTCTGCACATTGAGTGAAAAAAAAAACAACAAAACACAATCTTTCAAATTATACATCCACAGATAAAGCAACTGAAAACAATCCTATCTTATTTTGTTGTTGTTGTTGTTTGCTTTTTGTTTGTCAGTTTTAAAGTGATTCTGGAAATGCTTTCCCAACTAAATCAGTATCTGCTAAATATTTAGCACTTCTTCTGATATTGTGCCACATCATATTCATACGTGTGTGCGAATAAATGCTTAAGGAAGGGAGGTAAATGAGTTTTGTGGTACTTCCGTGTCTCTACTAACTACAATGAGCTTTGTGCATTGGAGAAAAAATAGTAAATTTGCCACAAAATTCATTACAAGTTTTTGATTCCTACAGCGGATTTTTTTTGGTCTGTTTTGCATGTCAATTAGGCTTGGGTCTGAGAATGTGAGTAAGGTCTTAAGGATCATTGGACTCCAGCTGAGGTGCCTAAGGCTCCATGGCAAGGTTCAGAAATTCAGAGAGATTATCCAATGATTGGATTTATGGAGTTCAACTGTTTTTTTCGTTTGGTTTAACATGTTCCTCATTTGCTTTTCTGGCATGATGCCACATGCATTATGCTGAAGCTTCTCTCTTTGCTCAATAGACACAAATATAGGAAAGAAAAAATAAAAAAAGGCCTTGTTTATAACTGACAGGTTTGCAATGAAAGGTGACACAATAGATGCTATTTGGATATAATGCTTCAGAAATCAGTGACTATCACTGGAGAAGTCACAGAATCACAGAATTTCTAGGTTGGAAGAGACCTCAAGATCATTGAATCCAACCTCTGACCTAACACTAACAGTCCCCACTAAACCATATCACTAAACTCTACATCTAAATGTCTTTTAAAGACCTCCAGGGATGATGACTCCACCACTTCCCTGGGCAGCCCGTTCCAATGTCTAACAACCCTTTCGGTAAAGAAGTTCTTCCTAACATCCAACCTAAAACTCCCCTGGCGCAACTTAAGCCCATTCCCCCTCGTCCTGTCACCAGGCACGTGGGAGAACAGGCCATCCCCCACCTCACTACAGCCTCCTTTAAGGAGAGCTCTGTAGAGAGCGATAAGGTCGCCCCTGAGCCTCCTCTTCTCCAGGCTGAACAAGCCCAGCTCCCTCAGCCGCTCCTCGTAAGACTTGTTCTCCAGACCCCCTCACCAGCTTTGACCTTCTCTGGACTCTTTTGAGCACCTCAATGTCCTTCTTGTAGCGAGGGGCCCAAAACTGAACACAGTACTCGAGGTGCGGCCTCACCAGAGCCGAGTACAGGGGGACGATCACCTCCCTAGCCATGCTGGTCACACTGTTTCTGATACAAACCAGGATGCTGTTGGCCTTCTTGGCCACCTGAGCACACTGCTGGCTCATATTCAGACGACTGTCCACCATCACTCCCAGGTCCTTCTCTGCCAGGCAGCTCTCCAACCACTCATCTCCCAGCCTGTAGCTCTGCTTGGGGTTATTGCGCCCCAGGTGCAGGACCCGGCACTTGGCCTTGTTGAACTTCATGCAGTTGACCTCAGCCCATCGGTGCAGCCTATCCAGATCCTCCTGCAGAGCCTTCCTACCCTTAAGCAGATCGACACATGCACCTAATTTGGTGTCATCTGCAATGTCAACACTCGCAAAAACAAAATCCAGCATTCTCTCCAGATTTCTCAGCATTACCAATTTTAGGGCGTAAAATGAATTACTGAACAGTGCTTCTGTATTAGGGAAGTTTAATGGCTATTTTTTATTTATAAAATATTTATTTGCAACATAGCGAATGAGGACTGTTTGTTTGCTTGTTTGTTTCTTACACCTTCATAATAACAAGTTATGTGAATTAAATGGAAAATGAGATGGGCTGTTTTGACTTAAATGATCATACAAACAATTGATTTTTTTTTTATCACAAGTTTACTCGTAGTTTGGAGTTGCTTGTAGTTTAGAATCTCGGTTTCTGAAAAGCTTGTGTCCCAGAAAAAGACATCTGTAGGACAATTAAGCATATTCTTTTTCCTCTAAAATTATTAAGAACCAATGGCAATTCCATATACAGGAATTGACTTAATGAATGTGCAGTGTCACTGAAGTACAGCTCCTTCTGAAGATACAGCATTGTCATTAGTGTGCTAAGTCTGGCATAGTGGATGTGACTAAGGCAGGTTAAACAAAGGAGTAAAGTTATTATCCATAAATATGTCAGTGATTAAGGACGCCTAACTTTCTTGGCTAAGTGCCATTATAAACTGGTCCTTTCCCTAAGCTTTTGTAAGATGAATGCAGGAGAATTGAGATACCCAGAGTTACCTTCAGGTCTTGGTAGGGGTTTGATCTAAAAGCAGATGTGAGGGTCTCAATTAACTTAAAAGAAGTTCAAATTAACCCCATGCCATAGTTAACCCCACTTAAATACTAATTGCAAGTCAATCTACCTTTTAACGGTTATGTTCCACATGCTGGAAATAGAAATATTCTCTGTTTCAGAAGAATATATTCATTTAGCAGTGAATGGTGACTCAAGCCAATAAAAAGACCGAATAGTTCGTAAGATCTGTGACACAGAAGAATATAATCCCTAGTCTAATACCGTAAGATTTTATTTTTTTCTCTCAGAACTATTCATCTAAGAAAGGTATAGTAGAACCAGAAAGTTCTAGGAAGGAAGCTAGAAGGAAAATCAACAAAGATGGTCAAGTTGTAGAATGGTTTCTGTACGGATAATTTACAGAGAAGGACTCTTCAGACTTGAAAGAGAGCATTGAAGGGGGATATGATAGAAGACTGTAAAGTCAGGACTGTGGTGAAGAAGATGAAGTTTTCCAAGTAAAAACGGGGAGTGATTGTAAAATGGGACTAAGTATAACTTCATATAACAGATGGACGAAGATCACATTGTCACAGAAAGCTGTAGCTTTAGACTGGTTCTAAAAGTGATCATCTAAAGTGATTACAAACATAGAAAAAGTAATCAAGGGATATTAAATATAAATATACTTAATGTTTGTGAATATCCTTTTATTATGTACTAATATTTAATCTGTCTCAGAAGGCCTATAAACTGTAGAAGGCTGGGAGCTATATAATTTGAGTGCTCTGTCTTCTGCTGGCAACTGTGAAGAAACAGGGTAGTGGGCTAGACAGATCTTTAGAGCTCACTTGCAATGGAATGGTTCTCAAAGATACTTGATGGCCCATTACAAACAACTTTAACTGTTTAAACCCGACTGTTTGTAATTAAATATGTAATAAGATAGTTTAGCAGTTACTGTATCAATAATAACTTATGCTGTAAGAAGTAACAACTCATCTATGTGACCTATAAAATACATGATAATTTAGTTAGGACATCTGTCATTCCAGGATTACACAGTGATACTATATGCATATTTCATCAACATTTCTGTAGATCATTACTCAAACCTTATTTATTTAAAAAAAAATAAATCAGACTTCTGGTATTGTTGAGAAAAATATCCATAGAACCACCTCAGTGGTACATATTGGCTGTTCTGCTTGGAGCTCATTTTTATTTTTAATTTCAAGAATAGATTAATGGGAAAAACTTGAGTATTTCATGACTTGCTAGTGTTTTTTCTTTCTAGTTTTAAAAACTTTGTTGGAACCTTTAAGTTACACAAAGCTTGCATTCAGGAGGGTTTTGCTTAGTTCACTGTATCCATTCCTTTCTGAAGGGGCAGTTGAGGAAAGATAAAACTACAGAATTTACTACCATTATTAGTGGTTCTAAACCAAATGGGCTAACCTTCTGTAAAAGCCTGACTGTATATATAGAATAAAGCTGGCCTTTGATAACCACTGGATGGATCCAGTTAATCTAGTACCTTGTCTTGGAGAATGACCAGAATAGGCTGCCTAGGGACCAGGGAAAAAAAAAAAAAAAAGAAAAAAAAAGCAGGTACACAGTAATAGTTCCCAGAACACTCTCCTTGCCTCCACCAGTTTGCTGCTCAGGGACTGTCTGACCCGGGGATGTCTGTATGTAAGTGAATATTTAATAATTCATTGCAGTATTGCACTTCTGTGAACTCATTCCATTTCCCCTTGGCATTGTATAGCTTTTTAGTATCCACCGCATTGTTTTGTCTCTTGGCTGTTTCCTCACAATTCACCCCTTTAAAGAGTATGTATGACTCTTGTGCCCAATGGTGTATTGTAAACACACATTGAATGTACTAAGTATGACTGAATATAAGTATTATGTTGAACAGCACAAAACCTTTCAGGACAGAAGTGTTAATCTTTGCTGTCATAGTTTGCTTTCCAATCCCCACTTTTCATATATATCTTCTGAAGGTGTGATTCCCACTAAACAGTGCTTCTTTTTACATTGTTTTATTTTTTGAAAAGAAACTTGGGTGAAGGCACAGTGCTGACAATGTTAATCTTTGCTTTAGTGCCATTAAATGATCAGCTGTGTAAGTATGATGTAGCAGTATAAGAACAGCGTAATGAATTAAAAATAAAAAACAACCCTTCTTCCCCTAGAGATGTTCTTCCTCTACCACTGCTAAATTGTGCAATTTCATACATCAGAACCAAGACAAGCATCTGAAATGAAGTACAATGCTTACATCATTTTTCAGGTGTAGTTTAAGAGGTTGTTCAGGTTTCCTTCAGGTAGCCTATCACTAAAATGATGTTCAGGTCATCGGAACATTTTATTGACAGAAGCAGGGCTTTTTGTCACTGTTATAAGGTAGAAAGCTTTAAGAGCTTAAATATAGGCAGAAGCTAAATGCTTTAATCTGAGGTTTAAAAGAAAGAGCAGAACAAAGCTGAGTAAGAAAGTCTTGGATAAAGCAGCCTTGTTATCCAGTAGGTTTAATTTAAAGGTTATACTTCAAATACTGTTTGCAATATTCTGGGACTACAAAATGCATATTTGCAAAGAAAGTTAATAATAATTCTCCTATGTACTTTTCCTCTGTGAAAGAGTCTACATATGCTAACATTGGATTTTGCTTGCTGGACCATTACTGATGTCTTGTATGGTTGTAAGATGACCAAGTTCTAGATAATTCGTTAAAAAAGAATGTATGTGCCCCAACAAAAGGCAATGTAATGCACATTGAATTCTAGATAGTATTAAATAGCTCTTTATACAAGCAATATTATATCTACAATATTAAAATCTAGTCTATGTATCATGGAAAAGTAGATCATACTAAATAATTGTACAGTGACATTTTAAATGGCAACCTGTATTTGAGTTCCAAACAAGTTTTAGTTTAAAATTAATGTGTAAGTCACAGTGAACAGCAGTTGTCTTCTGTCTATACATTCATTTCTAAATATGAAGCTTAGCAAGTTGGCTTTTATGGACAAGAAGGCAGAATATCTCACTTCTACCCATGTGATTTGAAAATCAGCTTTGCAGATTTTATATGAATCTAGCTATGTCTGTGTATACAAATACAGTACTGAAGAAAATGCAGAATGGGAGAAAAGGTATTCCTAGTTTGCCCCCTCTGATTAGCTCATACCTTTTCTGGAATACAGGCTGGAAAAAACCTTTTGTGGCATCTTAAAAAATTAATGACCAGAAGTCTAATAAAGGAAGAAGGAGTTTAAAAAACAAAACCTAAAATATTCAAATTTTTGTTACATCTCTCATAAAAGTATACCATAGTTCTTGAATTAGAATCATAGAATTATAAAATGGTTTGGATTGGAAGGGGCCTTAAAGATACTCTAGTTCCAAACCCCCTGCCATGGGCAGGGACACCTTCCACTAGAACAGCTTGCCCAAAGGCCCATCCAACATGGACTTAATGCTTCCTTGGCTGGGGCATCACTGGAATTCAGCTTCTCTGGGCAACGTGTTCCAGTGCCTCACTACCCTCAGAGTAAAGAATTTCTTCCTTATATCTAATCAAAATCTATGCTTTTTAGTTTAAAGCCATTACTCCTTGTCCTATCACTGCACACCCTGATAAAGAGTCCCTCTCCTGCTTTTTTGTAGACTGTCTTTAGGTACTGGAAGGTTGCAGTGAGGTCTCCCCAGAGCCTTCTCTTCTCCAGGCTGAACAGCCCCAACTCCTTTAGCCTGTCTTCATGGGGAAAGTGCTCCAGCCCTTTGATCGTCTTTGTGGCCCTCACTTGGATTTGTTCTAATACTTCTTGTGCTGGGCGCTCCAGAGCTGAACACAGCACTCCAGCTGGGGTCTCACAAGAGCAGAGTATAGAGGGAGAATCACCTCCCTCAGGCTGCTGGCCACACTTCTTTTGATACAGCCCAGGATATGGCTGGCTTTCTGGGCTGCAAGCACATGTTGCTGGCTCGTGTCAAGCTTCTTGTCCACCAACATCCCCAAGTCCTTCTAATCAGGGCTGCTCTGCCTGCCTGTATTTGTTCTTGGGATTGTCCCAGCCCAGGTGCAGGACCTTGCACTTGTCTTGTTGCATTTCATGAGGTTTGCACAGGCCCACTTCTCAAGCCTGTCCAGGTCCCTCTGCATGGCAACCCTTCCCTACGGAGCGTTGGCCGCACCATACAGCTTGGTGTCATCAACAAATTTACTGAGGGTGTACTCACTTTCACTGTCCATGTCACCGACAAAGATGTTAAACAGTGCCAGTCCCAGTACTGACCCCCCTGAGGAACACCACTTGTCACTGATCTCCACCCGGACATTGAACCATTGACCGCAACTCTTTGAGGATGACCAGCCAGCCAATTCCTTTACATACCGAGTGGTCTATCCATCAAATTAATGTCTCTCCAATTTAGAGACAAGGCTATCATGCAGGACAGTGTCAAACTTTTTGCACAAGTCCAGGTAGATGATGTCAGTTGCTCTTTTCCTATCCACCAATGCTGTAACCCCATCGTAGAAGGGCCACCAGACATGTCAGGCACAGTCTGCCCTCAGTGAAGGTGTGTTGACTGTCTCCAATCACCTCCTTATTTTCCATGTGCTTCAGTGTAGTTTCCAAGACAATCTGCTATATAATCCTGCTGGGCATGGAGGTGAGAATGACTGGCCTGTAATATCTGATCTCAATTGTATAAAATGGCTATGCAACACTAAATAGTTATTTTATTTTCTCCTAGTGCCATTGGCAAAGATTAACACAGTTAATCAGAATCAGATAAGTATCAGAAACAGAAATCAGAATCAGATAAGCAGTTTGATCTTGTAAAGAATGATTTCCAAATCTCAAGCTTACGTAAGAACTTCTGTGGACTTCCTTGATAAATCTCCATCTGTTGTTAGTATAAAAGGGAAGGATTATTTATATAGAAACTAGTCTTGCTCCAGTACCAATGCATGCTATTACTGGTGCTTGGGAAGTAGTTTTGTCTGATATCTCTCTGGGTATCCACTTGCTTTTGAAGTTTCTGGGGTAGAATCTGTTGTGGATCTCATATTGTGAATGTAATTTCAAGTGATTTTGGAATAGTGGTGCAAAACTTGGTTTATTTTTATGGCAGGAATAAGCAATAGGATGCAGAGTCTGGGGAACCTCCATTGTGGGACCTGGATGATGTAATCTTACGTTTCTGTGGAACATAGGAAGTGGTTATCTGGCAGGGAAATTAATGGACTTCAGATCTAAAACTGCTCTTGAATAAGATCTACTTTTTCTTTCTCTTCGAAATCATTTCCTCTCTTTACCCATCTGTTAATTCATTAGAATGGAAAGGCCAATTAACATGAGAAAACAAAAGAAAATAAAGCTCCTGGAAATTTAAGTAATGATTCATATTACTAAATGACCTGAGCTGAATGACTTTCAGATATTTGTAGATACTTCAGTTTTTAAGAGAGAGAAGGATTATTGTCAAAGACATCACTTGGGATCAGAAAAGAAATCAATACGTTGAAATGAAGGGATGGAATGTTAGGAGGAAAATACTCTTTTATGTTGAAATGTTCAAAATAGTCTTAGCAGAAGGTATGATCAAATCCTCTGTAGGACTTTTTATTATGTGAGAAAACAGTGGAAAGTACACAGTAAAGAACAATTCTTCAGTGTCAGGACCCAGGGCAAAGGTCTTATAACCTTGGCATGATTCTACACAATATTCTACAAAAAAGCAACTTTCCCCTGTCTATTTTGTCTAATCCAAAAGAGACGACTCTAACAAAGCAGCATGATCTTCCCTAAACTTCATGTTCTCACTGCCTACCTAGGTAGGCATATTTTATTTTCAGTTCCCTTCATTTCACGTCTTAGTGTTTCACTCAGGAGACACTGTTAATGTTGATGAAGAGCCAGGTGTCACTGAGCTCATGCTGATAAAGACAGAAGAGAGCCAAGCTGTACTGAAGCTTATTTGAAGATTAAATACATCTCACATCTAGATTGGAAGTTTTTGACTTTGAAACCATGAGACACTGTAGTGACTCAATGTGAATCGGAGATGAGGCAGCTCATAGATGCCTTCCAGCATTAAGGAGAATTAATCTAGGATGTGGTCGCACAAACTTACCTATTTCTAATGGAAGTTAAGTTCTTCAGGCAATCGTAGTTACAGAAATAAAACTTCCAGAAGGAAGGTCTTAGTGTTATAGAGAATATATGGCCATCTTGTCATCTTTTAACTGTTAAAATCCAGCTGTTATTCAAAGTGAAGAACTGATTTAATTTGTTTGAGAAGTTAGAAATGTAAGAGGTAGAGATTGCAGTAATACATCCAGTGAAAGTCAGCACTGACATAGTGCTGCTCTGTTTTCATTATCTGCATTATTAAATTCACAATATCTTCTGTCCTTGTCTGTGAATCAAAACCTGAAGATAAAAGCTCCCCAACTTCCATTGGTATGAGCCAGAAAAAATAATCTCTCTTGTATTGCTTGCTACCAGTGATTCACTGTTGCATCTGAAATGAAAACCAAGCTTCAAGGGCAGAGTATCAGACCAAACGCAAGCAATGAAAATATAATTCTCCTTTACTGACAACCAAAATAATACTTACGTGCATACTACTATGTGATATGAGAGCGATCAATTCTGCATACCTGATGCTGAAGTAGGGTGCTGGTCCAACCAGTGTTTTTTATTGTGCATACATACAATCTAAAGACAAACCTGTATGCTGTTAGATAGGTACAGGTTTCATAGGTTGAAATGCAATTCTATGCAATTTCACAGAGTTCCTTCTGTTCCTAATTATTCCTCAAGATTCAAGTTTTTCTTTATTAGGAGATTTCAGTACTCTTCAGAATATATGTTTTTCTGTGAAGATAACTAATGGTCTCAATAGCACAATTAAGCCATGCATGAAGCCTTGTTTTGTTAGTGTTTTTTGTTATGCCCTAAATCTGGTTTGTGTCCAGGTGGATCAGTAAGTAGCCACCTGTATTTATAGCCATAGGCCTTTGTCCGTACCCCATACTTTCAAGACCTCCGTGTGACAGTCCTTCATTTTGCATGCATTCTAGGGCTGTTGCTTGTTTACTTTACACCAAAATAGTTCCTTAAAAGAATATTATGTTTATATATGTAATGTTATCTGCTTGTATCTAACTACCTGTGACAACATTGGAAGTAGTTTTCAAATTTGTTTACATTTATTGTCCTCAGATTACATATAATTGCACCTCCTCCCTTCCTGCCATGACAGAAGTTCATTGTTATATTCTTTTCAGATTTAGGGTGTCAGCCAGACAACCTAAGCTTCCTCTGCAAGTTAGGGAACTTCTTCATTGGTCAGTCCGAGTATTTGTGGAACAGACTTACAGACTTCTGAACAGCTCCCAAGCTCTGTATCTGTGCACATACATATGCAGTCTGTATTTTTGAAAGGATACAGAAAGGCAGTTAATAATTCAGGTTTTGTCCTCTTTTTGTTTAACACAGTTAGTGCATTGTTGTTTTGTTTTATTTTCTCCAAGGAAGAATATCTGTTCTTGTACCCCTTCAGGGAGGGTGCATCAATTGGTAGAGGGACAAAACTAAACTTAATGTGAAAATGATAAATGATTGCTTCCAAAAGTAGGAAGCATTCTTACCATGTTATTCTAATACTGTGCGGAGTGATTTCAAATGTTGTTTTTTTTTCCTTTCACACCTGAAATTTGAATTGCATTATTTTACAATTTTGTCAACCTAAATCATTAATAATGCTCTAAATGAAGGGATGACAAGCTCTATTTATCCTCTTGTCTGCTTACTGCATATTATTGTAGTACTGTATTCTTTTAAAGAACTTTTAATCTTGTCTTACATTTACGGTTTCTATCCCATACCTTTATCTGAACCTTTAATTCTTTTCACACATTATTTTCAATGTTTGTTTTTTTTTTTTAGTTTAAAAAAAATAAATTAGAAGGCCCATGTCAAAATACCATTTTTAATGATCTTTTGCTTGTCAACACTTCACTTTTCTAAGGGGTTCCTGCAAGGTTTTTCAGTATTCTCTTCTGCAAAGAACAACATACATAATTTTGCTTCCTTGATTTCCCTGTAGATCTTCTCAAACTATGTAAATCCCTTTTTGCAGATACAATCAGTTTTCAGTGGTCTCTACTGTGCTTATGAATGCAGTTCTCTTAATGAAGATACTGACTCTCTTGAACAAGGAGATGGCCGTATAAACATAATATGAACTGGGACCATTTAGTAGAAGATCACAGTTTATCAACATAGAAGGCAGACCAGCCTTCTATGGAAAAACACTGCAGTGAGCAAAGAAGTAATTGAGAAAATTGTAAGAAGGCTTAGAAGATACAGCATGCTCTCAGGAACCACCCTGCCCCTTTGGAAAGGAAAAGGCGCAGTCCTGTTATGCACTTGCTGGTGGAGGTCTCCTGTACAACATACTTACTGCCAGGAATTGTGTAACTGTGAAGTAGTTTCATTTTCTCTCAGTCAATAGTGAACATTCATAGTGCTAGAAACAACTATGCTATTTGAAAGCCGGTCTGTTTGGAGGTTGAAAAAAGAAAACAAAAAACTAAAAACTAAAGAAAACGTGAATGGAATCCATAATCTCTGACTATTAAAACTCTGAAATTGTCAAAGATTATAGGAGGAACTATGTGTGTTGTTGTCAAGCACTAGTGAAGGGCCTGAGTTCTGCCTGTGTAAACTGTCCTTTCAGTTGCTTGAGAGATTTTTGCTTTTTGTCTGAAACTACTATATAGATTTTGCTGTTTATCTTGCATACATTGATGTCGTTATAACAACGTTAGTAAATGACAGTGATTGTGATTAATCCATGAGGTTCTGGAAGGGCTTTAAAGTACGAGATTATGACACTAGACAGAGTAAGGTATAAGATACAGCAGAAAGCAGATAAAATTAATTATTTTCCCGTGACTGATACCGCTGTCATGGCAGTAGCTAAACTGTTGTCTAGCAGACAACAAAGATCTAGAGTTTGAACAATATCAGATAATAAAAAGAAATGTGGAAAAGCTGTCAAACTTAGGTGTACCTAGTAACATATTTTACATTAATCATGGGTTATATATGAAATAACACACACTTGATAGAGAGTTTTGGGTGGTAAAACTTTGAAGAAGAATTAGTGTTCACATACAGAAATAGAGGATCTTAATCTCCAGTAAAAAATATTTGAAATACCATTCCAAACACACACACACAGAGCAACAATGCTGATCATAAATTTGCAAAGCCTTATGTGAAAGCCCTTTCCCTCAGATCTGAGGGAGGGCTTCATATACAATTTATATTATTTGTAATAAGAATGTCAAAATGAGAAGCCTGATTTGGAGAACATTTATCTTTATTTTACCTGTCTAGAAATCCAACCAAGTGAAAATGGAACAGTTTATGGTTTTCATAATCTCATTTATTCTATTCTCTGTTGCAGCAGAGAAATAAATCCTATGATTAAGATTTTCAGAAACCTGTAGTTAGGCACTGGCCCAAGTTTGCAAAATGCTGAGCTCCTGCTAGCTTTTTTTTTTTTAAATAATTTCTACTTTGTTGCAAATTCACTTAGTTGCAGTAGAAACCAATGCAATTTGGAAACTCGAATGTCAAATGGATGGGACAAACAGGTATATCTGAAATCTATCTGGTGATTCAGAATTTAACTCCAAACTCATCTGTTCTTTGCTTACTTTCAATGAATAGAACTACACTGAATTTTTAATACTGTTGTTACATGAAAGTTACTGAACCAGGTGAACTGGAGTGCAACAGATGTCAGATAGAAATGACAAGACTGGGCCCTATGACTGGGTAGAATCAGATTTTGGGAAGTTCTTTAAGGGGATAGAAATTTCACAAGAACAACTTCCCTTTCTTTTTAAAAGACTTCCTTTTACCAAGGAAAGAGGGGTATTTGTTTATTTGTTTTGACTAAGTGAATGGGGTTCACGTCCTGATACAAGTTTCTTCAGTATAAATCCTAGTAAGCTATGTTGACTTATATTGTAACATTGTAGACTTTGCTATTGTTACTCTGTCTATCTCATTAAAATCAATTGAGTCATTCCAGATGGGAGCAATTGAAATCAATGTTTGGTCCCTGATAGTTTTGTTTAACCAGAGAACAAAACTTGTGTTTGTAGAAGGAGCTCTTTGAAGTGGAACAAATACTGATAGTTAGCAGTGAAGAGAGGTTTTATTTGACCCTACTTTCTGAATTCTATTCCTTTCTCATCAGATATGGAGTTATACTTTCTGACATGAAGTTCTAAGGGAAAGAAATCTGGTTTTGTTTTTGTCTATCTCTTATCTAATTTAAATGTAACAAATCTAGTTAACAAAAATCTTTTTCTCATACTTCTGTTGTTTGATTTTGGCTTAATTTGTAGAAAATTTTGAACTTCAGATTTTTTATTTTTTTTTGAAAATCATACATTTGATAACACTGGCTGCAAAGTTTTTGTAATATTGTAGATGAGCGTACATTAACTTCACTCTTGCCTTAGGAATAATCTTTTAATGTATGAGAAAGTGCTTCTTATATTGTTAAAGTAACAAACAACCTAGAGTGAAACTGTCTCAAATTGCTGAACAAACTAGAATAGAAAAATTTGTGAGACATGAAAAATTCTTTTCTGTTTTTCATGTTTTCTTATGGTTCTTTATCCTAGGTCTAAGACGGGAACTGGAGAAATGCCTTCATTGGTCAAAGCTGGATTTAAGTACTTTAAGAAAGTAATCTTAATATAGATATATACTCTCTATATAATATAGATAATATATTATATTATATATCTATATTAATATATATTAATATCTATATCTATATTATCTATATATCTATATATTAATATAGATATATACTATATATATAGATATATAGATATAAACTTGATAGAGAAGATTGTGGCTGCTTCTTGAAATTAATTCAGCTTTCAGCGCTCATTGAGGCAAGAGTTTAATAAGGTAAGAAATATGTAGCTCAATACCATTAGGGATTAGATATATCTGAAGGCAATATAACAAATCTTGAAGACAGAGAAGTTATATCTGAAGGCAATATAACAAATGTTGAAGACAGAGAAGTTAATTTTATCATAACAAAGAGCAGTTAGTGGTCAGTGTTGTTGACTGGTGTAGGAGCTTAAACTTGTTCTTGTCAGGAACAAGGCTTTGCAAGGAGTCACCATGTATTTACCATTTAATTTGGTTCATATGGTCTAAGCATGGGCCTTGCTGAGTTTCTTGATAGCTCTGAGAACATAAAGAGGAGCAGTGTGTCTTCTGTGTCTGTACAGATGCATATGGTAGTGCTAGGAGGAGACTCCAGAAGCACACCATTACTCAGGTGCTTGCAATAAGACCCTTTCTGGGGATATGGAGTCTCCAGAGACCTAACTGAAATACGCTAACTGTTTGTCTTCTAACTGCTTATTACAAAGCTGATAAGGTTTTGCTATTTTTTGTGCTTTTTGTTTGTTTGTTTGTTTTTGTTTTTCTGCTTCCAAATCATGAATGTCTGAAGTCAGGTTGATTATGTTTCCTGGTAACACTTGAGCTTTCTGATAAAATACTGATGCAAGTATGTTTATCAGGTGATTGATGATTTTCTCAAAAATTTAGTCTTAAATGAGTTTTGAAGACTCCATGTTACACTAGCAGGCAGCCAAAAGACTAAAGACCAGAGTACCACTTTAAGAAACACAAAATTATCACAGAAACAACAGAGAGCCTCAAGAGAGGTCATTCTCCCAGAATCAATTACATGTCTTGGGGGGGGGGGGGGGGGGGGTAAGCGCCCTTGAGATTTCAATGAACAAACCTGTTAAAAGACCTTATGTCAACATAATTTTCTGAAACAAGAGTAAAATAGATTAACGTGTTAAGGCAGGGGACAAAAATTGGTACATTCCAGGGATTCCAAAGTCTCATCTAGCATGGCACAATTCATCTGCAATTCCTAGCATGGCACAATTCATCTGTGATTCCAACCCAGAAAAAAAAAAAAAAAGAAGTCTATTCATTAAAAAAAAGTATTTTTTATCTTATTCTGACTTAAAGAAAAACAAAAGAAGAGACCTTTTGAAGCGTTTTGTCAAAAATAACAGAAGTAAGTACTTGATTCCATTAAACAATTAAGCAACTACTTTCTAAAATGGGACACAGAGTTTTAGGATTTGCCTATTTCAGACCAACAATTCAAACCTTTCACATCACATACAGTGGCACTTTTAGTAGGAGTTTAATTTGGAATTTGTCTTTTTCAAGCTGACCTCAAAACAACTCTTAAGTTGTTTGGGTAATCTGTGAGTCTTCAAAATTCCAATATTCTGCTTGCATATTCTCAGTTGTTCATTAATCTTTAATTTTCAGTAGGGAATCTGAATAAAGAACATAAATAATTTCCATTTTAATAATATATATCTTCTGTTAATTCATCATTTGATGCTATGAAATACTGTAGATATAATAGCATCCACTATCCATTTCCTAGTGCATTTGATTAGACAGCCCCCCCGTATCATTTAGAAGGAAATCTAAACATGTTTTTTATAATTTGTAGCTAAGCATAGGTAGTCCAAAGTATAATTTCCACTGTGCTTCAAAAATACTTAGTGTTGACATTATTATCGTTCTCTATTCGTCTACCTTGACTTGGAAACTTCTCTCACAGTAATAGAGATTTCAGATAGTTTTATTATGTGCCATCTCCATTTACTGTTTACACAATCTATACAACATAGTACACATTCTTCACGCAAGAAGTAGAAACTACTTTTTTATCAGTCAAAATTATGAGTGCAGCTATAGGCCAGAGTCATCAAAGGCAGTACAGGGGAAGAAAAGATCGTCTTTTTATGGTAGCCAGTTCCCCATTATTCACCGAAGATTTACTACTGTAAAGGAGAAGGCTCTTCTGGCTAATCTTTAAAGTGCTTTTTTCACAAAGGATGACTTCAGTTCTTACCAGGCCTAAGTGCTCCAGCAGTGGAAGAGTAAGAAGGGAGGTTTTGAATCATGGTCCTTTATGCCCACACCACATTTCCTTCCAGATAGCACCATTCACACTACAATCTGTCAAATGTTACTCTGGAGAATATGGGCTAATGCAGTCATCTACTACTAAGGACATAATGTCAAAGATTTTATCCTGTCATAGTAAAGAGAAATATGGTTAAAGATAACCTCTGGACACCCATCATGTAGCCGGATTATGAAAGGCAAACACTGAAACACCATGTGGGACTTGTATTGAATACATTCCTTCCTGCTAAAATAGCTTAAGGGTGGATGGATTTATTGCCAAAATGGAGTTGTAACAGTGTAAAGACAGGTTGCCTTGTTTAAACTACAGGAATGCCGGTACATATGGTAAGGGTGTGAGGTCTACAGTTAAGTCTTTGAGGTAATTTTCAAGATTACCCTCAGAAATCACTTGTCCCTATCATACCAAGTGTCTTTTTGCAACTGAAGTGAATTTCAAGGGTGGCTGTCAGAGATGTCTTAGATGCTGCCCTTGTTGGATTAACTTCTGTTGCATTTCACTATCTACTCTAGAAAGAAAAAAACAGCTAAAACAATTGAGCAATAGAAAACAGAGACAGTAGGTCAGATTTCCAAATCTGATCAAGATTTTTCTTGGAGTTAAACAAGCTATATTAAAAACAAAAGGCTCTAATCTGATAACAGGATTTTTTTTTTCTTTTAATTAAATTTAGGGAAGCCATTCATAGTAGCACCAAAACATCACCTTTAAATATTGATACTTGCAACAGTTAAGAATACAGATTGTACAACTGGATGGATCAGGAGAAGAGTAATCATGGGATATAGCAGCTCTTAGACTTAGAAGAAAATTCGACCTATGTAATTGGGGTTTATGAGTTTCCATGTGCTGTTACAACTCTTTTCTCCTCATTCCTCTCAGTAACATTATAACTTGTTGTTCAATTCCAGCTAGGTTTGACAGAGGTCACAGGGAAAGTACAGTTGAATTCAAGGCTTATGAAAATAAGATATTGGACAGAAAAACAGACATTATTAATACTGCAAATGTGAAGAATAACAGCAGATTGCTATGCAGTATGAGGCATGAGGAGGCTATGTAGGAGAAAGCACTTCTTAAAGGTCTCAAGCTTTGTAAGCTCTTCGTGTAGGTTTACCCACCATGGCTGGCACTCATGAGACATAAAGCCAATGGAAACAGACTTTGTTAACTAAAGTATTTGACTACTACTACTTTGCCTGTAGAGTTTCAGTGGGAATCAGGTCAATTGCACATGGATGAGCTAATTACTCTTTGATGTTTGGCTGTTTCATCTGCATGATTTCAGTTCTGTTCCCCATGGGAAATGTTTATATCATGAGAAATCTAGCACTGTAGCAGAGCCCATCGTAAACCAGAGGCTTCACCATGAAGAGCTTCCTTTTTGAAAAAGAGATTAGAAATGTCAGCATACATGTTGTACTGCAAAGGTATGTAATTTCTCTGACCAACTGCAAGTAAGAGTTTGCTATGGTTGCTTACAGTTCATAGAACGCCAGTTTCCGTTCATTCCAAAAGGGAGTGACTACTTCAATAATAGTTTCTGGAAGGATGACACAGCAATATAGAAAAAACAGCCTGTACTGTTTGCCCTGTAGGTTGGAGAACTTTTGTATATCTTGCTTCCATCAATGGAATTTTTTGGAAGAGGTTCATTGAGTTTGTATTAGATTGTCATTTCATTTTATTAACAAAGAAGGAAGGAAGGAAGGAAGAAAGGAAGGAAAGAAAAAGAAAGAAGGAAAAGATTCCCTGTTAAGGGTTTTTGTTTTGTTGTTGTTTGGCTTGTTGTTTTCATTTTGTTTAAGAATTAGGTAGGTTTCAGATAATTCACTTCAAGTGCAGAATTTTAGAGTGAATTTTGAGACCCCTTGACTAGAGAGATCCGATTGTGAATCACTGACAAACAGCTAACTATAGTCAACAGCCATATACTTAACTCTATCAGAACAAACTGAAGAAAGCAGAGTTGATTTTTAGCTGGATAACAAATCATACATTTCTGATTTAACAGTCTGATACTGTAAGAGGTAAAAAAATGTATTCTGTTTCCTCAGAGTTATTTCTTTCAATGTATCTTTAAAGGGTATATTATTAGTCTGTCCTAATGCAAAATGATCAGCTGAAACTAATCTTACTAATGAGGTTCATTTGTTCTTTGACAAAGCAATAAATAGTTTCCTCAAGAAAAAACCTAACTAATAGTTTAGCCACAGTGTTATAATTAATTTTCTTCTCCGGCGCTAGCAAGCATGGAAACAAACAGTAAATTTTTCATTTGTTCATCTGTTCAGAACAACTGTTTAGCACAGATATGCTTGATTAATGGATTTAATTTGTTCCCTTCTCCTGTAGTCAGTTTTCATATTACACTGGTTATCAGAGGATAGGACAATAATGTGGGTACTCTCATTGTACTGTATTCCATCAGTGTCAGGGCTGCCTTCTAGCTCTGGGTCTGCATCTTTAACCTTTGTAGTCCTGCCGAATCTTTCATCAATCTGTGTTACAGTCACCTTGGGAAGGAAAAGCAGAAGCACTCAGTCAGCACTTACAGGTAGTAAAGTGTGTCATTATTTCTTACAAAATGCTGGCAGCAGTGCACCTTTCATTTCAAACAGAAATATGATTTGTGAGGTGAGCTACCCTACTGTTAAGAGTAGAAAATGTAAGTTAATAGTCTGGTTACTATCTGGATTTTATATTTATATTTGTATGTGTATGTTTGTAAGAATGCGCATACATATATATAAAATTATATTTGTTTTTCTTACAGTTTTTATATACAATATTTCTGTGGTTCTAAAAATTATTACTGTTACATACTTATAATTTATATACCTGCTTCAAGTAACATCATAAATAATAAATAGACATTTCACAATCTTAGTTTCCTCTCAGTGGAACACATAGAATCATAGAGACTTGCCAAGGTTATTCAAGGGTTCAGGATAGTGAAGTGATGAACCATTAGAAGGTGCCACGTTCCTTCAGTTTCTATTATGGTAAAAAGGAGTTGAACCAAATTTAGTGGCATACATGTACATATTACTTCTTTAAGTGGCACATTACATGCTTACGTAATAAATCAAGTGTAAAAGATCCTTAAGAACTGCTGAAGTAATAAGGTGTTTCACGGTGTCACCATAGGTATGCATCATACAAATTCTTTGAGGATGCTGGCATACAACTGGGAAAAATAATTTTAGTGAACTTAGATTTTTTTAAATTCAGCAACTATGTAATTAAGAGTTGTACGTCCTCTGAATTATCATATGTATTTCAGTATTACACAGTGGTGTTGATATTTACTTGTGTTCTCCTTATTTCAGTTACGTAAAAATGAGAGACAGTTTAGGCCAAAGAACCTTCACAATGTAACTAGAAAATTACACAAGTGAAAAAAAAATGAAAAAGAAAAAAAAAGTGAAAAAGAAAAAAAAAAAAGAGAGATGAGCATGGCCTGCCCAAAATCACTGAGCAGGCTGCTGTCATAGCCAAGAGTAGACATGAGATCTGAGATCCTGCTCAGTGTGTAGTCCACTGAACATATTGACTCCTTGTGACACTTGCATTTAAATACCTTCCATCCTTTTTATTTCTGCTACAATCACTTCATCAGGATGGAATAACACCGTAAACACACTAGAAATTTCAATACGCTGTTGTATAATGAGGAAAAATATTTGTTACACAGAGCTTGCTTTAGAAGAACCTTATACTAAATCCTCTGTGGCACATAGTGGCCCAACAAGTTGTCAGTTTTTTCTCTTCTTCTTCTGCAAAATTTTCTCATTTCTCAGACTCAGAAATGACCATTAATTTTTCCTATTTCAAATGTAGTTCCGGGTTGGAGAGAAAAATTGTGAGCATAATGAATAAAAGAAAAAGAATACCCATGACTGATGTTAGGTAATATCTTAATTGACGTAATTATGACATCTAAAGCCAAGAGTAAATCAATAAGGAAATAACAAAAATAGGGCTGTATAAAGATAGGATATTTCAGAAACATTTTGTAATTAATACTGACCGGAGTGACAACTTTCTAAAATGTCATTCTAGTTCTGATTTGTTAGTGTGGCTACCTGTTTCACCATCTTGAAAGATTTTTTTTCCTTTTTTTTTTTTTTTTTTCTTCATTCAATTAAGGACAGCTTGATTTGCAAGACAAGTTGAGAATGGCCAAATATAAATATTTGGTTCATCTTTTGATTTTGAGAGTGTCCACACTAAATTTTCGTTGTCTTGGTGAGAGTACTGGAAACTCCAAAACAAAGCAGAAGTTGGATTTTACCTGTGAATCATTTTTTCTCATTACAACGTACACATAAAATCTGTTCAAAATTTCCATGCAATTATTTTCATTTAGAAATGATATCAACGAAAACAAAAATAACCAAGCACAGCATTTTTTTCTAGGTTGTAAATTGCTAATTGTGCAAGTTTAAAAAAAAAATAAAACCTGGAAAAAAAAAGTAATGGTTATATTTTTAAGTTATAGAAATCATAA
The DNA here is from genome assembly GCF_963932015.1 of Anas acuta. NCBI lineage: Eukaryota > Metazoa > Chordata > Aves > Anseriformes > Anatidae > Anas > Anas acuta. The sequence continues at coordinate 105,733,313 of NC_088979.1, read as the reverse complement.
AATGATAGAGTAAACTGAGTGGGAAGGGACCCATGAGGATCATCAAGTCCAGCTTCTGGGGCTGCACAGAAAAATCCAAAAATCAAACTGTAAGTCTGAGAGTCTCTTCTTGAACTCAGTCTCAGTGCCATGAGCACTACCCTGGGGAGCCTGTTCCAGTGCCCAACCACCCTGATGGTGAAGAGCCTTTTCCTGACATCCATCTTGAGCCTCCCTTGTCCCAGCTCCATGCCATTCCCTCAGGTCCTGTCACTGTCCCCACAGAGCAGAGCGCAGCGCCTGCCCATCTGCTCCCCTTGTGAGGGAGCTGCAGGCCACCATGGACCAAGTGACCTCCAGAGGTCCCTTCCAACCTCAGCCAGTCACTTCAGGAAAACAATTTGCAATTCTGTGACAGCGGTGCACTCAGCACCCTGTGCCCACGTTCCCCCACATAGTGCTACGCAGACACGGTCAGAGCATTTGTTCACATAGGCTGTTTATTGGTGTCAATATATAGGATGAAGCTCCCTGACGGAATGGACTCTCTCCAAGAGTTTGGGTGCTCACTGCCTGGAAGAAGTTGAGCAGTCCAGCTGCTTGGGAGGCCGGGGACACCACCATCCATCTCCTCAGGTACCCTCTCGTTGCCTTCCCTCTCGAGGAAGCAGTTGAGGTGTTTCTTCTCCAGGCAGCAGCAGAGGCACCGCAGGAGGTCATCCAGGCGCAGGGGGCAATCTTTCCTTTGCCAGGCTTGCCAGGGCTGTGGCTGTCAGGTGGTGAATCACAGCCGTCCTCAGGGTGTGGGGGGAAAAGCCTTTGCTCACCAGCATACGGGCGCGGGGCTGCAGATGGTTGAGGTGGAAGCTGTGGGGTCGGGCATGCCTGGCCGTGTGCCCGACAGACTGCATCTCTGCCACAGCGCAGCTCTTTGGCGGCGCCGTGCTGCTGGTGAAGCTGGCCGCGGCTACCCCAGGCTCAGGAAGGAGTCCGAGTCGTCTAGCCGCACCCCAAGCGTGATCTCAATGGAGAGGGTGCTCTGGGAGGCGTTGGCCAGCCTGATCTTGCAGGAGCGGCGGGAGGGCAGCACCGTCAGGCGGCAGTGGCGCGACTGCGGCAGAAGCTCCCAGGCTGCTTTCACCAAGGCCTGGAACCAGCGAGTGGTTTCCTCCACATCCAGGTAGGAGCCGGTGCAGAGGGTGCGCAGCAGGCTGGGCTCCTGTCTGCTCCTCAGCTCGTGCTCGGGGTGGTGGAGGAAGCACAGCATGTCCCCCACCAGCCGCTCCCTCGCGCAGGCGCACTCCAGCTCCACGCGCAGGCCGGGCTTCCTCGCTGGCGTCTCCCCCTCGGCGCCCAGCTCCGGGTGGAAGGCGTGCCCGGGGGGAGGCCTCAGGGGCACGAGCAGGCGGTAGAGGACGTTGTCCTGCCGGGTACTCCCGTCTTCGGAGAAGCAGCCCACACCGATGGCCGGCTGCAGCTGTGGCTTGAAGAGAGCTTCCCCGGAGAGTCTTTGGCAGGCACCAAGAAGCTTGTCCACCAGCTCCTCCACCACCTTGCACTTGTCGGCCATGTGCGGCGCCGGCCACTGGGTGCGATTGGCCCAAACCCTGCCCAGATCCCGGGTGTCATCGGTGTTGGTGTTGTCTTTGTCTTTCTTCTTCCTTGGGTAGCTGCCCTGCTTGCTCCTGTGGAGCCCAAGTCTCCATTTCCTGAGCCACCGGCAGAGCCCAAAGAGCAGGACAAGGAGGTCAATAAAGGTCCAGAGCTGCCACTGCTGCAAGGCAGTGAAGAGCAGGGCTCCCAAGGCCACCCCGCTCTGCTCCTGGCTCCTCTCCTCCATCTCATGCAGCAGCCGAGCCATGCCTTCAATCAGCTGCTCCGCATGCTGCTGCATTCGCTCATTTGCATCCGCATCCACTTGATCATCCACGAACCACGGCTTCTGGGCAATGCCCAGCACAGCCAGGGCGAGGAAGATCAGCCGAGCCATGGCTTGCAGGAGGTGCAAACTGCACACACCGACGGCCAAGGCCAAAGTGTGGTGGCGCTGCTGCTGCTGGCCCTGATGACAGCCCCCCCGCTGTGACTCATCCTCTGTGCTGTCACAGGCACCACAGCCGCATCACACCAATCCCCCTCCTCTCTCCTGCTCTGCTCTGCTTTTCAAAGGTGAAGAGGGCCTCTGCTGGGTGACTGTTGCAGAACTAAAGAGGGAGAGTCAAAAGACATCTGGACATGGAATCAGAGACTATCCTGAGTTGGAAGGGACCCATGAGGGTCATCATGTCCAGCTCCTGGATCCACACAGGACTATCCAAAAATCAAACCGCATGTCTGAGAGCATTGTCCAAATGATTCTGGAATTCCAGCAGACTTGGTGGCGTGACCAGTTCTCTGGGAAGCCTTTTCCCCTGCCGACTGCCATTTCAGTGATGAACCTTTCCCTAACCCCCAGCCTGACCCTCCCCTGTCCCAGCTCCACACCGTTCCCTCGGGTCCTGTCGCTGTCCCTGCAGAGCAGAGCTCAGCAGCTGCCCCTCTGCTCCCATCGTGAGGGAGCTGCAGGCCACCATGAGGCCTCCCCTCAGCCTGCTCTGGGCTCAACAAGCCCAGGAACCTCAGCTGCTCCTCACACGTCTTGCCCTCTAGACCCTCTACCACTTCCATGGCCCTCCTTTGTACACTCTCTCCAGTAGGTCTGTATCCTCCTTCCATTGTGGCACCCAAAACTGCGCACAGCACTCGAGGTGAGGACGCAGCAGTGCAGAATGCAGCGGGACAATCGCTTCCCCGGACCGGCTGCGCTGGGCTTTGTGCAGCCCAGGGTGTGCTTGGCTCTTCTGGCTGCCAGGGCATGCTGCTGGCTTTTATTCAACTTGCCATGAACTAGAAATCTCTGGATCCCTCTCCACAGGGCTGCTCTCCAGCCTCTCATCCCCCAGTCTGTACGTATATTCAGGATTGCCTCTTCGCTCCCAGGTGCAGAATCTGGCACTTGCTTTTGTTAAACTTCACACAGCTGATGATTGCCCAACCCTCTAGTCTGTCAAGGTCTCTTTGCAAGGCCTCTCTGTCCTCGAGACAGTCAGCAGCTCCTCCTAATTTAGAATCATCTACAAACTTACTTAGTGTGAATTCAAGTTCTGTGCCCAGATCATTTATGAAAACATTGAAGAGAACTGGCCCTAAAATGGAGCTCTGGAGAACCCCACTGGTGACCGGCCACCAATCTGATGTAGCCCTACTTACCATAAGCCTTTGAGCCTGGCCCTTCAGGCAGTTGTTTGCCCATCATACTATGTACTTGTCTAGCTGTATGCTGGACGTTTTGTCTGGATGGATACTGTGAGAAGCAGTATCAAAAGCTATGCTGAACTCCAGAAAGACTACATCGACTGGCTTCCCTTTGTCACCTAGATGGGTAACCTTGTCGTAAAATGAAATTGAGTGAGTTAAACAGGACTTTCCCCTACGGAACCTATGTTGGCTATGACCAACGAGCGTGTTGTCTCTGAAGTGTTTTTCAATAACTCTCAGACTGGTCTTCTTCATGGTTTCACCTGGCGCCAAAGTTAGACTGACAGCCTGCAAATACCACGGCCTTGGGCGTGGTCCTAAGCAGCCTGCTCTAGGTGGCCCTGCTTAAAAGGTGGGATTGGACCAAGTGACCTCCAGAGGTCCCTTCCAACCTCAGCCAGACACTGGCTCCTGTGTTTTTGGAAAACAACACAGGCACCACAGCTGCATCACAGCAATCCCCCTCCTTTCCCCTGCTCTGCTCTGCTTTCCAAAGTGAAGAGAATCTCTCTAAGTTCATCAAATGTATCGAAATGATACATCAAGGTAGGTTCGTATTAAGAAAACATTCATCACTTATAGGGCAGTTGGACATGGGAAAAAGCTTCCCAGAAAACTGGTGAAGAGAACCTCTCCAGGGTGAGTGTTGCAGAACTAAACAGAGAGAGTCAAAAGCTATTTGCATATAGAATCATAGAGTACCCCAAGTTAGAAATAACTCACAAGGATTATCGAGGCCAGCCACAAGACAGTCCAAAAATCGAACCATAAGTCTGAGAGCACTGTACAAATAATACAAATAAACTTTTTTTTTTTTTTTTTTTTTGTATAAAAAACTTGATGGGTCCCTTCCAAATCATGTTTCTCTGTGATTTCATTACTCTAAATCTTTGAAGTTTCTCTCAATTTCTTATAGGAAATTATAAGAATACAATCTTCATTTTGTGGAGATGTGCTAATAACACAGACCCTCATTGTGTAGCACTAAAAAATACAAACATTCTTCAAGGTAATTAATAGCTCCGTTTTCAAATTAAAGTATGAAAAGTGTGTCATGTTGAATATCACACAGTAATCATTGACTGCAATAAAATCCTTACTGTCATGAATAAGTGACTTCAGTTCTGTAGGGAAAAATGAAGAGTAATACAGCAATTAAATTGTAATGTACCTCTTTTGTGTTTGCACATTAAAATAAAGTTGCCTTGAAACCATAGTTCTAGGACTTACCATCTAAGGAACATTTTATTTCATAAGCTCAGTGGTGATATTTTTATTTAAATGTAGCACTGTGTGTGCACGTGTCCCTGAACACATAATATCTATTCAAACTCCATCATTAGCATGATAGCTAACAAGCTTGGAGATGACTTAGTTAAAGGTCAGGTGCTTCATTAAAACCACTTGTCAGCCATTGGAGGATTTCCAGGAATGGTGAGCTGTGACAAAAACAACTGAGTTTATATTATACTTTGCACAATTAATTCTAAAGAAATTAGAGGCAATTTAGAGGAATAGCTGAGAGACCAGTCAAGATGAATTACACTCATCTGTACTAAACCAAAGTGCTTCATTGCCCTGGCAATTAAAATACTGTTATCTGTATAGAAATGACCATTATGTCAAGCAGCCTGAGCCTGTAATCCTTAGTCAAAAAACGCATCATAAGTTTTCCTCAGGAGACATAACTGAATTCAGAAGCCCTCCTAGCGCATTCAGTAGCATATTCAGGGCTTTGTATTTACTGGGGAAGGCATCCTTGTATTTTTGATACAGGGCTGCAAAGTCTGTCTGTTCAAACAGAGGAATTGGAAGTCACTTAAGGCTCTTGCTTAGGGAGATTGTGAACAATGTATTTTAATATATTCCGTACTTCCTGTGTCTGTCATACCACCACTTAACCTAAAGTCGAAACAAATGCTGCATTCTTCTGTATGCCAAAGCAGGAGGCTGTTCCATTGAGGGCTTACTGCTTTGCACCATTTTTGGTCTGCTGTCTGAAGGACATACTCCTGTCTTACTGTGGCTTTAACTTGGCATGCCCAAGTAATTAAAGACCGTTACAATGGTTGAAGTAATTCGATGTATGAAAATGAACTGTTGAAACAAGACATTTATACTATTAGAGTAAGATTACTTAAGTACTGTAATCTGACACATTGACAGAGAAGTTAACAATTTGGAAGGGAATAATTTCCTTTTAATGTCTTGTTACAAAATCTGAGAACAAAAAGAATGAACTTGAAGTAGGTATTGTTAATTTGGAGAAAACAGCGTAGAATTCACTAGTGACAGAGAGCAAGATGTTGCAGCTTGGATTTAAAACAGGCACGGCAATGTACTGAATGTTTACTTCAGATGATTAATTTTTCACTGTTTAAAAAAATAAAATAAAATAAGTTATCCAAGCCTCAAGAAGTACTGTGAGCTGTAGTTGAATGAAAGGACTGCACATCTTCAACTTAGGTGAAACTTTTTGTTATAGTGTGCTTGTAGTACACCAAATACACAGTAATTAAAGCCAGAATGAAAAGCAGAAAGCAAATTGAAATAAACATATATTTTAAAAAATCCATATTAATTTGGTTTTCAGGAATTTTAATTTATTAGAACATTCACAAGTAGCAGCCATATGAGAAGATACATAAAGAACTTTTTATTAAATTTATGACTGTTGAGTTAGCTAATCTTCTTGCCCTACTTCAGAAGCTCTCTTGTTCTTTCTCTCTAATGGCACGAGAATACATTTTCCATTTTTGTTCCAAAGCCTGAAAATTCAAATTAATTAATATGGTATTTCCATAGCCTCGGTATTATTCAGAAGAATTTTTATTATGTACTTCCCAATACCAGCTGTGTTCTTCCAGCTTTCAAGGTTTCTGTTTCTCCTCTCCCAAAGCTAATGTTGAATTGAGGGAAGGTGGAAGAAACAATCAACTGGCCTGTTTTTACCAAAGAAGCTGAAGTGCCAAAAAGTTTTCCTCCCTTCCTCCTGTTGCCTTCTTCCTGTAAATACATATTATCATTTGAGAACAGAGGAGGACAGCTGAGACTTTAATTAGCTGCTTTTTTAAAAGAGGTGTGAATATGCATAGATCAGATAATCAGTGGTTGCGCTCAGTGGTGGATAAAACAATAAGAATGTCTCTGAACATTAAAATCATGCCAGCCCTGACCAAAATCTTATGAGTAAGAAAAAAATCAGAAGTTAACAAAACTGGCTCCATTAAAATCTCAAGATATATTTCAATACACAAATTAGACTACACTGTTGACAGAGATCTAGTTTAGGACCTCTTTCTGGGATTTCTTGTCATGTAACAGCTGGGTACAATAGAAATGTTTAAATATTTCCTGTGACAATTTGTTAAGAGAAGCTACTCTATGATCCTGGTGTGTATCACAGCTTTTATCCTTTAATTTCACTAAAAAGTTACTTCTAATATGTATAAATACATATCAGGAAATTATTGAGAGTAGCTACTCTATACCTACTTCAGACTACTGCAAAAAGTCATAATGACAATCATCGTGGATGTCTGTTGGGAGGAATAGGTTGAGAACAGAAGATTGGCAAGTAGGATGGGATCAGAACAGAAGACTGGCAAGAACTGTAAATACACTCAGGTGACCTGGCATCTGGGAATGCATAATATCTGGGGAGTAGTAATGTAGGAAAGCACATAGATTGCATTTCATGCTGTTTGTACTCTGTGTGTTTGGCAAGTAGCACGTGTGTATAGATAACATAGGTGTTTGGTAGACTTGGAGGCACCCTGTCAGATGTGCTTGAGAAGATGCTGCAGAGGTCAAAGAAGCACAGTGAGAATCACAGCATGGTGGTAAAAACTGTGCCTGTGCAAACTCTGGATAAAATCATGTGTAAACAGTAGGCTGGTGATCTGTCATGGACTGAGCTTAGCAGTGCCTGCATCCTCACTTGTGTGCCTCTGCTGGGGTGTTGCTTTGGGGATACCTCAGCTGGCGAGGTAATGAAAATAAATCTCTTTGCATTTTACCCATAGGTCTGCTGCTTGTGTGTGCTGACTCACACGGTGTCATCAGAAATCTTAAAATGTAGAGGGAATAAAAAAAATGAAAATTGAATCCTTTCAGGCTACTGTTTACAGAAGCAATATACCTAGAATGCAGTATTGACTTCATGGCAACTTTCCATAAAAAAAGAGAAGTTGTGAAAAACTGTTGCCTACTTTTCATGATATGCTAAGTTTGATACAGAAGAGTTTGGATATTTGTGTATATGTACACCATAACAATGTATTTTCTAACAGTTTTATTTTCTAAAACCAGCTGCAAACTACATAGGCAAACCAACCTCAAGCATTCCTGAGGTTTTGCAATACCCTAGAGTAGCAAGTCCATGCCAAGCAAACAAGATTAGTCTAATGAGGGCTGGTTTGGGTCTAAAAAGATTTGAGTTCAGTTCTCTTCTGTACCAGAGTTTTCCTTCCAAAACGGTCAGTCTTTCTTCCCCAGATACCAAGAACAACATTTTCTGACTTCGGAATTACATAATGGTGAAGGAGATTTGTAGGCCTGCTGCTATGATATTGGTGGTGGAATATCCCTTATCAAAGATTGTTAGATACAGGGTTTGTTTGCTTTTTCATATTTATTCTCTGAGTAGCTAATCATCTGAGATACAACATAAATACTTCTTTTGGTTTAGTTCAGCTGTTCCTCGTTTATTACATAAAAGTATATCATGGAAGTTCAAAAAGTTGATTTGATCTTTATCATTTGCTTAATTTCTGTCATTTTGTTGCTGTGAAATAATAATGCATCTGAAATCTACTTGAAATAGAAATCAAACATGCCAGCTGGTTTGCTGAGAATGCATTGAAGTTTGTCTATTCGTTGTCTTCTGACTGGACTTTTTGATTGTGGTGATCTTTTTGCAGAGTCCTAAACAATGTTTCCCGGGCTGTGTTATAATGCTCCTTTGCCCTGATTCAACAGAATACTTGTTAGAGGTGGAATCCCCTTAAATTGGAATTTTTTGAAAGAGCTCATTTGAACACCATTTTGCTCACTTTTATTCCAGAAGGACTCCTTTCTGATGACATTAAAAAAAAAAAAAAAAAAAAAGCGAAAAAGCCTAATCATTGCCTTTGTACCATAGATGATAACTGCAGTCAAATTGCACTGGCTTGGGATTTCAGTTGTTCTGCTGAACAGTGCAAATTTTCCAGGAAATGCAGATTACTTTAGACCCTCAGACATGCTAAAGCTCAGCTCTCTGACATTCTTTTTTATCTCCTATTTAGTGTGCAAACACAGGCATGCTATAAGTCTGTGTTCTCATTTCCAGTTTTCTGTGAAAATGCATCTGGAAAACTTCCTTTATGATGTTTTTCATAGTGTTTGTATTTAACAAGGAATAAATCCGGTACTATTTGCTTAATGATTTCATGATGTATTTTTGTGCATAACAAAGGATTTGAGGGCCTGCAGGGGCCTTTTTTAGGGTATGTGTTTGCATGCCAGTTCCTTTCTGATAAAAGCTGCATAGAAAAGTATTTTCCAGACAGCTCTTATTTTGTTTTATTTTACTTCTAATGCAGAAGACAATAGATAGCATAAATAAATGTGCAGCTGTATGGTGAAGTGAGGAAAATTTTGTCAGGGATCTCAGTGAAAGTATGACTGTGCTCACAACATATCTTTAAACAAGGGTAGTCTCCCTTCTCAATGGGAACAGTGACATGAAATGTGATACGAGGCAGATTAGCTGTGTCGTGGTGTCTTCTGGCAGCACATTATGTTCACGTCATGTTTTTGAATCTCATTTACAGATAAGCTCTCTGAGTAATTGTAGCATGTGTCTTAAAATTGTAATCTTCTTTTGATGTATGGAAACAGAGAAAATTAGATTGAGAGAATCTTTCAAATGACTTTGTATGTTATTTAGCTTTGGAGTACACGGTTTTCCATAAACAAAGCAAATCTTTCCCTCTACTGTTTCTCTTTAACCTTTCCAGTCTCCTAACAGACTGTAGTTTAAGATAAGAGGAATAAATTGGTTGCCACTGTGCTCTTGAATGAGTAGGTTTTCGTGTTTTTTCCTTAATGTGGTAAGTCCTAATGGTCTTGCGAGCTTGGATAGTATTAATGTTCATGATACTATATTAATGTTTTTACATTATTCTAATGGTCTGAGTGCCATTATTATTCCACCTTAAGCATCAGTAATTACTCTTCAAATGATATTTAACCTAAAAGAAACATCTTTAGGGAGCACATCCCACCTTTCTCCCACACAGGTCTGTGACATGTAAGATGTGATTAGAAAATAGCAAATGGATTATATGAATTCCTAATTGTTCTGTAAAAAACAACAAAAAGCTTTTGAAATATGGCGATCAGAGTGTTCAGTCTGAACGTGGTACAGTTCATCTTTCCATCTCTCTGCTTAAGGAATCCTTTCCAGATTTAACAAAAGAAACACAATTGGCACAGGGACTTCATAAACAAGGGTGATGCCATTCTGTTCTCCTTAGCGGGTGACAGAAAATTTCCTGTGTTAGAAGAAATCCCCTGAAAGTACCAATCAGATGTATTAATAAAAGGCTGCCCATCAGCTTGGCTGGTCTGGAGAACTAAAAGTCATATGAATCTGTGGAAAAAGGAATCTGATGAAAAATTCTGAATTTCAATTTTTTTGGAGGAAATCTTTCAAGTGCTAACATTTTTCATTTAGATTTTATTTTGTTTGGCTTCCAAGTGTGATGACAAGAGGTTTCCTCCTTCACTTCACATTAAAAGTAGACAGCCTACCTAGCTGACACCTTTTCCTGCTGTATCATAAATAACTCTTCTACAGATTCATCTATATTAAGAACTATGAAAGATAATTATCTTACCTGACACCTAAAATTGTCTCTTTTTCAGTCATAGCAACATACAGGCCAGGCTTGGAAATTGCCCACTTCACAGTGTTAAGAGATGAAATTTCACATCATTATAAGAACTGTTAGGGAAGAGTTGTTTTGCAAGCAGTATTCTCCCTTCTGATCTATTTTCTTTTCTTTGGGAATTAAAAGTTATCTTTGCATATATCTTGTGGTAAGATGAAACACCACATATATCCCCTCTTGTAGATAGCAAATGAATATTGCGGAGGTATTTTATTGCATTATTGCTACTCTGTGCCATCACTGCCTTTTCACAAATATCATTAAGGTGGAAGAAGCTTGGTCATAATGTGTTTAAGATTTAGCGTAAAGAGGAGTTATGTGTACAGATTTGCCATGCTTGAGCAGCAGGCTAGCCCCTCTGGAATGAGTGAGTGTTTACTAACAAATCCACTTTGCTGGTAATTATCATTGCAACCAATTAGCCCTGTATTCACTTCTTGGCCACTCTACAAAGTAAAACTCTGTTTCTCAGAAAAATATTTTGACTTAATGTTATTTTTGGAGTTGGACTTCCGGGAGACAGCATTTTTCCAGTGACCTTAAATGATGCCTGATTTTATTTCTCATAGTGAAAGGCTTTGATATATCCATAATGCATATAGGCTTTATCAGAAGACAGAGACAGTGAGAGAGAGCACAGCACAATGCTTTATTTAAACTTGACAGTGGTGTTTGAGCAGTGCCATGATACGTAACACTCAAGTCATCAGAGGAAACTGAAACATGGACTTTTGTTCTAAAGGCCACTTAGAGTTTCCTCCAAAGGCCTTTTCTGTGAAGCCAATGCTACCACGTTGGCCTAGTCTCATAATTCACTGTCCAGACTTCACATTTATAAATTCTAAGAAGTGACAAAAATGACTTTTTCTCTGAGACCACTTCATCTGTGATTGTGTTTGAGATACTCAGGAATCATCCTATCTATAGGTACTTTAGAGAAAGCATTTCCTGCAGGACTACTTTCAAGGGACTGTATTTAACAGAAATTCATTTATTTGGACACAACATTAAGCATATGAATATCTGCTGGAACTAGTTGTCATAGCTGAAAATGCCATTGATTCAACCAAAGACATTCACAGTTAATGTCTCAAGATGTCTTCAGTTTGTTAAGTACACTCGGGTCTTTCTGTTGCAAAACAACAAACAAAGCAACCCACCACCAAACCAAAAAACCTTTCCCAGCATGCCTCCTTTCCCAAGTCCTGCCCCTCCTCCCTCTTCATGTGCTTGGACCCTGGAGGGCCTCAGGCCAGTCTGCGTACCTGGAGCTAGTCAGAAAAAGGGAAAAAGTGCAGGGCAGCCCTTCGGAAAAAGAGTAGTGCGTGGTATTTATATCTGACATTTTTTGTTTGCATCCCTCCTGCAGTGTACAACTAGAATTTCTCCAGTACAGGATTCCATTAAGCATGACATGCCATCACTTGATCCTTTGGTTAAAAAACCCATACATTCTTACCTATGTGTTTTTTTAAACACATGAATGCAAGTTAATCCTATTTTTCCTTAGATATTAATTTGAAGACAATGAAAGTTGCTTGAGAAATTATCCGAAAAGACACATAAGTGTTTAGACCCAATGTCTGATTAAAGACGTCCAGAACATGGGAGAAATCTTTGACATAAAGGCACTTTTGATTACTTTTTTTTTTTATCAACTAAGATGATGTTCTTCTGTAAATAAGCCGGTCATGAGTTGCTATGTTCAATAGTAACTGTAAAGAACTAAAGCTGATAAATTCCTTGCAGTCCTACATGTAGCTTCTATTATTTCACAGATATTTGCTCCATCCTGAATGAATTATGAAAAAAATGAGCATCTTTCTGGTCAAAAGACAGGCTAATTAAAAAAAAAATATTACTTTGTTTCCAAAAAATCAGATAATGATTTTTAAACTTCACTGGTCAAAATAAGAAAGAAAAAATGCTTAAAAAAAAGCATTTTATAGCATAAAATGCTAGGAAAAAAAAGCTTTAATCAGTATCTGCCATATCCAAATCAGATTCCTAACTTTTATATATAAAGTATCTGTTGGTGTCTGTGATGTAATACACACGTTAATTATCACTTTTCTTTCTTTGCCATAGGGTCCTAAGCTGTTGCTGACCAATGTTCTTTGTATCTGCCTGTGCTGAACAAAGATGGCATCAATCCCCAGCCCCGTCACCATGGTTTGTTATTTCTCCATGCTAGAGGTTAGTACCCATATCAGCTAGCAACCTCATGAAAAACCCTTTCAAGCACAGTGCTTTAGGGTTGCAAAAAAACAAAACAAAACAAAACAAAAAAATATTTAAATATACCTTTAATCATTTTAAACTGAAGTTATTTGGAAGTATTGGTACAACTAGCTGAAATGGAACTTGGGAGGGAAAATAGTAATACTTGATCATCAGTGCCTTCAACTGTGAATTTTTGACCCTGCTCTTGAAAGGAGTTAATTTCTTTCTATGCTGCTGTACCACCCTATGTACCATGACATGTATCTTACCTGTATGTTGTCCTTTGTATTTACCTTCAACTATAGTTTTTAGAGTGCCTTTCTTTTCTTGAAAACTATCGTGATTGTTCCCCAAGCCCCAAATTTGAGGAGAATTAGTGGGGGGAGGGAGAGAGGAGAGACAAACAAAGAGAAGAAAAAGCCATGTAAAATTGCCAGTCTCCTAACCAGTAAACTTGAGAGCACAAGAAATGCAGTAACATTTGTTTATTTTCCCAACTGGAACACAAATACTGTTAAATCACTGCCACTTGCGTATTTACACTCTGTAGTATCAGGGGAATCTTTCTATAATGTGATTTATCAAGCTAAGTACCTGTTCCACAGTGGAAAACTTCCTTTGCTTTAATAAAATATTTCTCCAGTAAATATTGTCAGGAATTTTAATTAAAATAAACAACATGGATCATTGTTTAACAGATCTGGAATTTGTAGTAAATGACTTAACTTTATCATTGGTTTTAGGGACTTAAGAGACAATGTAAACAACCCATGAAATTGGGAAGCCTCCCAGGAAGACAGAGTTTGGGTTAAATGTGTGGTGTAAATAGCTATAAAACTACAAGGAACTTGTACTTTTAGACATATATTTTAAAGCTTAAACAAACAAACACTAAGGCATTATGTCTCTTATTAAGCACTTAATTGAAAAGACCAAAGGAAATTATAGATTGATTTCCTTAGGTATTGATAGTGTCAGGTACTGTTGAACTCTCAATCAAAATAATACTAGTATTTGTGCAGGAAAAAAAGTAATTATGGAGAGGGAAAAACACTTAATATCCTTACAAACATTTCTGATCAAGAAGTATTTCCCTCAGACCTTTCTATGTCCATCTGCAAGTGTCATTTTGAAGTGTAAATTCTATGTGTGGCCTAAAGCCATAATTCTTAACTTTTTTTTTTTTTTCTGATCCTGATAATACATTGACACTCTAAAACCAAGTTGTGTGGAAGTTACTTTTTTTCTGCTTGTGTACTTTTTATTTGAAGAGAATGGATTAAAGGAATATTCCTTTTTACAAGTATATGCAGTTGACGTAATCACACATAACCTCAAGATTATTTTGGTAGTCATAGATTCTTCTCTTTTCATTCATATAAAGGCTGCTGCAATACCCATGGAAGTCGATGGAAGATTATCAAGACTTAGAGGAATAATTTAACACAGCTAAACATCTAATTTGTCTTCAAAGAAGTGTAAGTAATCAATCACATTTGAGTTTTGTCATATACTTTATACTAGTAAGTGTATTTTAATAAGAAATACATAAATATAGATGAGAATTTTTTTGTTTTTAAAATAATATAAAAATATTTTCTTTAAATTGATATAATACTTGAAATACCTGAAATTTATAGGATGGTATGAAGAGAGAATCATATGTGTTATTTTCAAATTATTGCATAAAAATAATTATGGAAGCTATTATGATGAGGAATATAAGATGCAATCTTAAAAAGCTTATATTAAAAATACCATAATTTTTAGTATACAGGGAGTTTTAATGAAATTTTACAATATTTTCTGCTAAAAAATATTTCCTTCACATGTGTTAAAGACATGTCTTAAAGAATGAAGAGTTTGTCCATAGAGGGGAAAGAAAAAAAAGGCTTTGAGAAAGCAAATTGCAAAAAATGCAATAAATTCTTACTGTGAATTGAGTCAACTAGTGATTTCTTTAATCCACAACAACTGAAGAACTTCACTATGGCATTTTCAGTTTCATATTTGCAGTGTAAGTTTTTGAGAATAAAACCAGGCAAGACCATTTATTAGCAAATCTAACCATATTGTCCTGGTTACAGCTAGGATAGAGCTATTTTTCCTTCTAGTAACTGGTATGGTGCTGTGCTTTGGATTTAGGGTGGATAATAATGCTGATAACCCACTGATGTTTCAGTTGGGGCAGAGCAGTGCTCATGAAGAGCCAAGGACGTCCCAGCTCCTGGTGCTGCCCTGCCAGCGAGGAGGCTGGGGGTGCACAAGCTGGGAGGGGACACAGCCAGGACAGCTGGCCCGGGCTGCCCAAAGGGATGTCTTATGGCACATGGTGTTGTGCTGAACAATAATATTTGGACAGGGTGGGACAGCCACTGCTTGTGGCCTGGCTGGCTGGGCATTGGTCAGCGGGTGGTGAGGTGAGCAATTGCATTGTGCATCACTTGTTTTGCGTGTATATATATACACACACACTATTATTATTATTATTGTTATTGTTGTTATTGTTGTTGTTATTGTTGTTATTGTTGTTGTTATTGTTGTTATTGTTGTTGTTATTATTATTATTATTATTATTATTATTATTATTATTATTATTATTATTATTATTCTCTTCCTTTTCTGTCCTATTAAGCTGTCTTTATGTCAACCCATAAATTTTACCTTTTTTCTTATTCTTTCTCCCCCTTCCCATTTTGGAGGGGAGCAAGTGAAGAGCTGTGTGGAACTTAGCCGCATCCCAGGTTAAACCACAACATACATTTAACGAGTGAATCTTTTTGATTCAACTTGTTAAAGGAAAAGATGACACCATACCTATCAAGAGACTTCAGCCTGCAATTCTAAGCTTTTATCAGAAATTTAATTTATCTGGGCTTCAGGAAATGTTAATTCTGTGACAGAACAGCCCAGATTTGCTTCTCCAATATTCCACTCCATCTGGTAGAGATGTTAATGTCTATTACACTGAGTAAGATTTTCAGAATAAGTTATCAAATCATAGAAGTCACCAGATAGGAGTTCAGGCCAATATGTGTGATAAATAGATTGGCTTTTTTTTTTTTTTTTCACAAAAATAATTAAACAA
The DNA here is from genome assembly GCF_963932015.1 of Anas acuta. Taxonomy (NCBI): domain Eukaryota; kingdom Metazoa; phylum Chordata; class Aves; order Anseriformes; family Anatidae; genus Anas; species Anas acuta. Next base: position 105,717,788 of record NC_088979.1, on the reverse strand, counting down.
GGCTAGCAATTGACTGAGTATATCATAGATTTAATTTCTAGATTTCATTTAGACTTCCCGTGGATTTTAGATCAGGTTCTCTGCAATCAAGAAAGCAAAATCTAAGTAGCGTTGGCTAGAGCCTAACCTGATTTTATGCAGGTAATAAATATAACTCTGCAAATGTACCTCAAGTCATACTTACTGTAGCATTCCCAATATATGTCAAATCATGTCATGCTCATTTTATGAGTATTAAAAAAATAATTATTTTAAATCGGCATTGTTTAAAATGGTTAGATGAATTCTTCTTTACCTTTACTCATGAATTCCACTGATTTTCAGTAATTCTCATGGAGTGTGGGAAGTGAAAATTTGGGAGAAAATACACATCAAGAATTGCCCCAGTAACACTTCAAAATACACAAAGGAAAGAAAAATGCAAACATTTTGGAAGACAAATACCAATATCACCCTGCAACACTAGTAGATCCTTCAAAGACTGCCAGACCAAAGTGGTAGAACCTGATTACTTAAATATTTTTACTTTATTTAACTTTGCTTGGCACAGTGAAGCACATAAGCTTAAAAATATGTGTAATCTATGCACTTGAGAAAAGATGTGCTATCAAAACCTGGGACTAAGAACAAACAAGCTCAGTAACCACAACTGAGCGGGACTCTCAAAATGCTAATGAAAGTGCTACGTGGTGGGGACAGGACGGGGTCTTGGGGCAAGCCTTTCATAACTCTATTTTTAACTGGTGTTTTCATCTATCAAAATACTACCAGAGACATAATGCTGAAAGTGAGCAATTTCTCAATATTAGATTGCTGAAACAAACCATATATTTGGTATTTGTGTGATGGTTATGGACAAAAATCACATTTTTTTCCCTTTTAATAAATAAATTTGGAACTGTATACAAATGTGCCCAATTACATTTATAAGACCATATACAGCTAATTCTCTAAAGAAGAAATGATTGCATATCATAGTGTTTTTTATTATCTCTGTAGAGAGGCACTAAATGGTTTCCCATCACTAAGTCAAAATGGGAGAAGAGAACCTAAATGAACAATCTAGAAGGCAATACAGGATATATATTTTTTTTACAGGATATATTTTTAGTTGGATATACATAAATTGCAACTAGAAAATAGATAATCATACAAAAATAACCTCTTAACTAAAATTCTTGTGTCTTTTTAGGGGGAGAAAAAGGCAACAATTGGTGTGAGGAATCACAGTCCCTCAGATTATTTTACAGAAGGTAAGTTCGTGGATGAGAGAATTGCCTGGATTAATATTGCATGAAAATAATAGGATCCAAATGTCTCATAAATTAAGTATATTTACAACACTGTTTCTTCCCTTTATAACCTGATTTACAGGCAAAAAATCAGTGGAATGATAGACTTCTGTTCTATAGGTCTTGATTAATCTATAGTTAAATAGATATTTTACTGTTATAAACAGAACTTAATGACAACAAAAAATCTGTTTTAACCTGTTTGGATTTATTTTTTTCCTATTCTGTCATATATTACTGCAAACAGTTTTTACAAAGATGTAAAATTCTTCCTTGCTATTTTTCAGTAGGTGTTAATATTGGCAAAGAGTTCATGAATATTGTTTGTTCTTCTGTGTCACATTTGAACTGAGAAATTCAAACCACTTTTAAACTTTAAATTGCAGTAAAATTTTGCAAAGCAGAGGAAAGAAATCTGTAACTTCACTTTGAAACAATGGCATTCAGTAGTTATTTAATTAAGGATAGGAACAGGTATTGGAGCAGAATACCATATTGAGTTTGAAACTTGGCTGTGAATTTAGGTGGATAGACTACAAGTATGAAGTTTAGAGATGTAAGGAGTCTATAGGCTGAGAACCTCAGAAGGAACAAGGTTTATGTGCCTCAGTTTGGGAATCTTTGAGGTACATGTATATTAAAAGAAACTGACTTTTAGAAGACAGACAACAAGAACCTTCTGAAGAAATTACGTCCTATTAAGGCTTTTCATACATATGTATATGTAGTAGACAAAGTCTATCAATATAGTTTGCTCAAAGATTGTGTGGAGTGTCATCATTTTGCTAGCATTCGAATCCCATGCTTTTGGTTTGTACATATTTGAAACTGAGTTTTAGTTCTGGAGCAGCTTTCACCATGGCATTGTGAACTGCTGATGCAACCTCCCTCTCTTCTTCCATGCAAAGTTGTTGCAGTAGACAGTTACCTTTCATGGTTAATTTATATAGTTAGTGTGTTTTTTATTATTAAATATTTCCTTACAAGGAGATTTTCTGTGAATATTTTTATCATCATCCAAGGCAACAATAACATGAAATTAAGCCAGAGGAGCAGCATGATTTGGTTTTAACCAGGCAGACATGAATTCAGTCAATGCTGATAATCTGCTTTAATGTACCATATTGCTACCTACTTTTACATTTTTGTGACACTCATATAGCAGCTCTGTGCATATGTATCATTTGTGTATATAAAATAAATAAAAGTTAGAGGTGGATTGTGAATACATGTGAATACACGTGCTTGTTTATTAATAACTATGTTATGATGTATTATAGATATCTATCTTTTGTTTTTACAGAAAGTGCACTTCCAGCTTCTAAATCTTAAATTAAACTCCTGTGGACTAATGAAAGAAAAAAGTATACTGAATTAACTGCCTCTGAAATAGATTTAAACTTTGTAAGAATTATCAGTTTTGTACATCTAGTAGGGAAGAAAAAATATGAAGGAACTATTAAATTAATATCTCAGCGATTACAAAATAGTATTTCACATGAGATTACAGTGCTCTGAGGTGTCTGTAAAACCAAGGAATCCATAATGATAACTAAGGGAATTAGCAAACATATTAAGGACCAGATTGCTTTACAGTGGGACTAAAAGGTTTCTCCTGAATCCTCCTGTTAGTGAATGTTCACCACTGTGACTAAGGCAGAAGCTTATCTTCAATAAATATAACAGGCAAACTTAGCATAAACAAGTGTGATTATGTTTGCAGGTCCATAGAAAGGTAGGAAAGGAAGTGGAGAAAATTGTGATTTAATAGTCTAAGTAGGTTGCTGTAAGTGAAATTGAACTGGCTAAGCCTTAAATTGGCAACAGATGCAAAGAACTGCATTAATAATAATGCAGTTATTACTGCCTCATTAGTGCTAATGACAAAAAGAAAAACATGTTTTGCTTAATTCTTAATGAGTACCGGGTTTACATAGAAAAAAAGATGTTCTACATATATATAAAAATTATATAATAATTTACAATATATTATAGGATATATTGTAATACATTAGTATATAATTTAATAATTATATAAAATAATTTATATGTGGAAAATCTCCTAAAAAGGTATGGCCCTTTAAAACAGAATTACTAAATCAATTAATTAATAGAAAGCAAACCCTTGGGATTATAATAAGGCTTATTTGGAAATTTCAGCACCCTAAAGAGTAAAGAAAGAGACTCTCAGAAGAAGATTAATTTATAACAAATTCACACTGAACGCCATATCCTGAGCAGAATCTAGACAACTATGCTTTTATTTAGGCCCTCCACCTTGTAGTCACCTCTGCTTACTTTGCTGATCCTCTGAGCTCAGCCAGTAGTCTCTTAGTCTAGCTATTGGTTAAGCAGGAAGAGAAGAGGCTAGCTAACATTATATAACCTGTACTGATACATTAATGACGTTTAATAGACATGTGAAAATGATTTAAGTATCATGCCTTTTTATATGCCTGTAAATTCTCAGAGTAACTGCAATCTCAGCTCTAAATGCAATTTTGAATACAATATGGTGGTGTCACCTGGCTTGATGGATCAGGGTCCTGAGCTCTAATTCCAGGTTATATAGAGCCCTTCAGTGACAGTACATTTTGGTCCTACACAGAAAAGATAACCTACAAATCCATCTCTCTCCTGTGTCGTCTCAAACAATTAACTGAGATGGCAAACAGTAGACAATGGAAGCAATCATCATGTCCTGTGAATCCTTACAAATTTTTCCACTTTGATTGAGGGATTGGTAATCTTTGTGGTTGTTGATTTTTTTTTTTTCCCCAGAAATGTGCAACATGTTACCTTTTGCCTGAGACATGCTACTATGAAATAAACTAGCAAAAATTATGAGTAACAAAGTCCTGATGCCATAATCCAAATTTTTAACAGGTAAACCTGTCATCTGCTTCAAGTAGAAAGAGACTGCTATTGCTGAGAAAAAAACAGCTCCCATTCTGATCATAATCCATATTATCTTTTACATGTTCATTTAAAATAAAGATAATAAAAAGAAAAATGCAAACCTATTTTGAAATCCACACAGTGGAAAGGTAGTAGCATGCCTATTTTCAGGCACACAAGGAGAATATAAAATCTGTGTAAACTGTGCATTAGCAATAGCATTTGTGACCACAAATTTGCTATCCTTTCATCATTATCTTTGCTGTAAGTGTGGGTGTTGTGAGTACAGAATTACTGTAATTAATTCAATAGTGTTGAATAATATAAATGTTTAAAACATAACCATTTTATCTACTTTAAACAATATAATGTATGTGCATTTATAAATATTAATGTAATTTACTATTATATGTGTTATAACCATATTTCTAAATGTTAGAAGTATTTATAAATACTATATGAGTAGTTTATAATAATATAAACCTATAGAATGAGTATTTTGATATTTTGAATTGTGAAGTTCTGTTAACTTTCTTTCCTGCCTCCTTCTGTCACATTTTAATTCATCACTATTTTTATGAACAAAGAATTTGCTTGGCAAAGACACCTGTAAAGACACCAGGCAAAAAGACCAGTGATTTGTAAACACTGCCACCTGACAACTGGGGCTGGGAAATGTGTGAATTTATTCAACCTTGTGTGTTGGGAATACTCAGATTGAACACCATGATGCTACTCTGAGTCCGGACAGTCTAATAGTGAACCTGTTTGCAGATTGGATGTAATGCTTATTGAACTCTATATACAATTTCTTGTCAAGTTCAGTAGGCATTCAGATGGTGTCTACACTAAAAATCTTAGCAACTGTGTTCCCACAGTGTATAGTTCAGATACATCACCACCACAGTGGAAGAAGTTGCTCTTACAAAAGCAAAGGCCTAAAACCTAAAGATTTGGTATCATGGGACTTTGAATTTCCAGTTAGATTCAGAAGAGATGAAATTCGTTATGGCTTTGGTTATTCTTTTTAAAAATATATATATAAGAAAAAAAAAGGCTAAAAACATTCATTTACTGGGGCAACAGAAAGTAGAAAGAAAAATTACTTCTCTCACTTGTTGATTTTTCCAGGCTGAGCAGGGAAAGTGGATAATTCAGGGTGGTTAAAAATTGATTTACATATAATTACCATGAACAACTCTGTTCTCAGTGGCACAAGGTTGTTATCTGGCATATATGAAATGAAATTCAATTCCCTGATCTGTCTAACTTATTTTATACCGAAAGATCATGCTCTATATTTAAACACTTTCAAAAGAATCATTGCATAATTTAAATTGGAAGGGGCCTCTTGTAGGTCATTTGGTCAAGCCTGTTCTTCAGACCATGACCAACTTCAAATGTAGATCTTTCAATGAAGTTAGAGAGTGGCCAAAGCCTTGTCCAGTTGAGTTGTGAAAATTCCTCAGGGTGGAGACCCAACAGCTTATCTCTCTGTCTCTCTCTCTCTCTCTCTATATATATATGTATGTATGTATGTGTGTGTATATATATATATACATATACATATATACATACATATACATATATATATGCATATATATATGTATATATATATACATGTATATACATATATATATATATATATATACATGTATATATATGCACACACACATGTATATTTATATTTATATAATGTATATAATATATATAGATATATATAGATAGATAGATAGATATAGATATATATGATAACATATATTAAAAATGTGAGGTGTTACCACTACAACGTTCAGCAAACTGCTCCCAGGAGTGTGGCTAATTGACAATGGAAAAGTCTCTCTTCAATGGCACAGTCTGGTGTCATCCAGACGCCCACAGGAAGGGTTTGGTCTGTCCAGGAGATCTCTTGCATAGAAGTTCTAATAGGGAAGCTCATCTTGGATAGACAAGTAGTTAATTTTAATACCTTTTTTTGTATAGGTAGTGGGTGTAGTTCACCAGTTCCTGCAAGGGAGTTTGCTGACTCCTGTTTTCCTGTAAGGTCCATTCATTATCATGGTTTCTTTGTTCTGTAGTTTCTTAGTCCTACTTTACAAAATTACAATTTACAAAATTACAATTTACTTTGTTTATCTCCTCATCATCAAGGAGGTTTTGGCGGAGCTCACCAGGGATTCCTCGGTGACCCAGGATATACCCATTTTTGTCAGCAGGGTTACCATGTCACTTTTGCGGTGGCTCCCTTGCCATCACTGTAGTTTTTGGCTGGACTTTTCCCGGTTTATTACTCTACTTTTAGTGAAGTTGCTGAGGCACAATGTGTCCCACAGAGCTGGTTACTGATGAAGAACCAACATTACAGTCTTGCCAGGAACAGGTATGTTCATAAGAAGAATTTTTTTTTAAGTGAGAGAGCACTTTATGTTTGTTGTTTTTTTTTTTTTTTGGTTTGTTTGTTTGTTTTTATTCAGTTTCTTATTTTAATGATCTGGGAAAAAGGAAAAAAGAAAAAAGAAAAAAAAAACAAAAAGATCCAAGATTGTTTAGTTTATGGAATTTGCAGGTAAGCCACGTCTTGTCTTTTCCTGCAGAACATTGCTACTGAGCTCCAGAGTAGTTGGAATTCAAAAAGAGTTTTGCAAATGATATCATTTTCCTAGGCTTTTTCAAACACCAGAAATCAATTGAACAGAATCGTTAGTGTATTCTGAGCACATTAGTTCAGAAAGCTTAGTGACTACAAGTGGGTTATGAATACATCTGAAGCAAATATTCTTGTTTATTTTTTTTGAGTCATGAGATTATTCATGAGAAATCCTGTATTTGCTCATCACTTTTACTCATAGAAAAGGAACATAGACAAAGAACATGCTATTTATTTGTAGTAGAAAAAAATGTAGCCTAAGAGAATGTCCTTTAATTGCAAGTTTGAGAGTAAATTGAGAGTAAAGACTATGCTGAAGCAGAAGTATTGAGTATTGACCCATCCCTGAAAATATGGAAGATATTTCTAAGTGAATATAAGATAAGAAATAATGGCGGTCATGTTGTCAAATTAAAGTTTTAAAGCACTTACTTTCCCATATCGGCTTTATATTACCAGTTTTATATCTTAGGGCTGAAGAGGATATAAAAATGGTAAAGAATCTATGCATCTTTGTTTTCCCTTCCTTGAGTCTCCATGGGTTATGCTAGGACCTGTCAGATAATCTATCTGTATTGCCTGTTGGAAAGGAAAATGGGCAAACTCAAACTATGGCACATGACATGTAACACGCATATGCTTGATGAATTTAAGTCTTCATATTGTATTTTTGGCTGGCAGTTTATATACACATTTTGTTGCTTATGTATGACAGCAATAAACCCTGTGAATTGAAATAAATTCAAATTAATGTTTTCCAATTGTTTTTGCCACAATTGGAGTGTCACACTGATTCAAAACCATCCAGTTCTAACATGGATAAATATCTATGTAATATTGAATGTGCATGGGTGTATCAGCACCGTAGGTGGACAAAAAATGACAACAAAAGCCATTGATCAACACCTAAATTAATTTCTTAAAAATCTGCTCTATTTTCATTTATCCTTTTTTTTTTTTTTTCCTGTCAAAATCCTTAATGTTGTTTTTCAGGGATACTCACACAGAATAAGCCCTGAATATGTAGACCAAAGAAATGACTTCCTAAGAGATTTTCCTAAGAAAAATATCTTGGATTTTCTCTTTCCTTTACATATTTCTGAATACACCTTTGGGATTCTTCCAGACCAAGATGTCTGTGAAGTTGCTCTAAAGTGACTGGCAGCAAGGTCTTCCAAGGGTTTTCTGAGAACAGCTTGTTTCTTGCAGCATTTGTAGACATTAGTGTTATAGATGTTGATATATTATCAAGATGTTATTCTAGACCAAGAATTAGGGTCTTAAATTAAGCTGAAATGACCTATATGAAACTGTAGAGAAACAATAATTTCTGCCATCCTGTAAATAGGTATTCTGAAGCACACTGAAAACGTATATCATCAAAAGGATTTTTTAGCAAATACATGTATTCAAAGGAATACCCTTTTTGTCACTTTCTGATTTAAATAGATTATTGAAATTCTAATACAGTAAAGAGCTAAGATTTTATTATGTCTAATACTATAGTCACTTGATCAATTCATAAAATAATCTTGTGATAGAAATTCAAACATACAAATTGAGTTAGTACTAAGATACATCAAAATTCTGTAAAAGGTCTACGTGAGCTTTACACGATGTACACAAAATGACAAGGGTCAATTTAAGAAGAAATTCTGTTGCTAGGAGATGAGAATTGCAAGAGCTCCCAGTAATGTCTACTGATTTTAAATAGTAAATGGATTAAGAAATAGTAACCATAGATTAATAAGAAATAAAGCCGGGTAGGTCAATGAGTGATTTTTTTTTTTTTTTTTTTTTGTATTTATGGAAAATTCAATGCAAATGCAAAATGTTTCAATCAAACTCTTTTATGCCTGCTGCAACTGCATGTCTAAATGAACACAGGGTGAACAGCAAATCCATCTTCATTAATTGAATTTGTGTTTGTTTTATATAATACCTGTCATTAACTTCTGCAAAAAATATTCTGAAGATGCAAATACATCTGGTACACTAAATTTGTACAGATCACTTTATTACAGTCTCATATAGAATATAACAAAAATTAACAAAAAGAGGAAGATACCATTGCTAGCCAATTATACATTCAGAAAGAGCTGAAGTTTAACTACAGAAGTTAGAGATTAATTAACAAGGTTATTTGTCTACCCAGTATTCAACATTACACAACACCTCAAAAAGACAACTATAAGGGGAAAGGAATGAGCAATAATAAATCTCTTCACAAAAGTGTTACTTTCTCATACCTTCATAGTAGCTTGTTTCCATCTCACTTCCTTTAAACCCATTCAAAATGCTTTAGATACTTTAGTATCTAATGTGTCTTATTCACATGTTCACATCTACCTTTTCAATACTCGATCTTCTCTCTTGTTCTTCCATTTTTAACTTTAATGCTTATTTTTACTGCTCTGGTCTCCAGCTGGCAAATAGGAAGAGTTCTCCTAAATAAGCCGTTCGCAAACTCTGAGTCTGCAATATAGAACCTTTGATTCTGTCTATGGAAAAATTTTTGACAGAAAAATGATGTTGCATTAAATATCACTTTGTACCAAATCCAGGTGTTTACATTATTGATGTTGCATGAAAGGCAATTACTTTTTTTTTTTTATTATTATTTCTTAATATATTTGAGAACAGTTAAAGAACATTTAAAAGTACTTAGGAATAAAAATCAGAATAATTTATGATTCCAGTATTCAGACCTGATTTACTGCATACTACAATCGTGATAGTTATGTTTTTTCAGGCTTCTGAAATTATTTGTATGAGTGATGCTTAATTTTTTTGTTTGCTCTTTCATCCTTTTTTGTTACCTGTTTAGTGCTATAACTCATCTGTATGTTAAGCCATGGTGCAATGACAAACTAAACAAAACACAGGGGAGAGTTTATTGTAGTGTTGTCCATATAATAGGGTTTTCTCGTGGCATGTTATCCCATTTTCTAAGTAGACCCCAGAATACGTACAGCGAAAATTAAAGTATTTTGTCTATGCGAAGACAAAATTTGAGTAAATCATGATTTCAATATCAATTTACTCCTATATACAAGTATAACTATATAATTTTATATTGCCAGGCCTTTTGAGATGTTCATGACTGTTAGTCATTAATCTCACCATATTGCAAAAGGTTATTGAGTTCATGAAGTAAATGACATGCTAGTTTTATCAAACTGCTAATTCTTGCTGTAGTGTTTTTTTAGGTTCTGAAGGTCTCCCATATGCTGCTCTATATTTTATTTCCTTTTAAAACACCATGTAATTTAGTATTCCCCACCCATGTCAAGCACATTTATGTGAGAGCAATCCTTTTCCCTTTTTCTCCTCTGAATTCCTGGTAACAAAATATTATTCCAAATGATAAAACGTCATTTAGAAGAAGCAGAAAAAAATACAATATTTTGAAACAAAATTTAAGACAGAAGGGTTACACCATGGAGAGCGATCATCAGCAACAACACTGCAAGCATTATATGTTTTCCAATATCTTCACAGAGCTGACACAGTGTCATTACTGGGACGTAACACTGAGGCACTCTGTCTGATATCAGATGTTTCTTACAATTATACAGCTGAATGAGCAGCACACCAGAGCTTAAAGCCAACTTAGTAACAGACATGAAATTAATTCAAACTACCAAAAGAGTCTGAGATAACAAGGAAGATGAGATGTAGGTGCCCTTGAAATACAGACCCACTTCTATCAGAGCATACTGGCTTTTATGATTCTGTCAGACTGTTACTGGCAGAGAAATAATGGTCTCACTTGCACACTACCTATCTTGATATCGTAATGCTAACTATGGCCTATCTTCCAGCTGTCCTAAATTTTACTCAGGCTCACACATACTTTTCAGTTTTGCTTATTACGATCCAAATGTACTTGGTCTTTACTAATGTTATCCTATTTTGTGGTATTTTCGTAAGAATACATTTCTGATGCTTGGGGATGCTGCTAACTCTGTTGCCTTCTCTGTTGGAATCCCTTCTCCCTGTAGAGCTACCCAGCACATATAATAGTATGTATTACCTTTTTAATTTCACTTTCCAAACCAGTATAGCATCCAGTGTATAAAGATCAGAGTTGTCACCTGTATATAGAGAAAATTATGCTTTTTTCTCTACCTAGTAATGGCATAAAGACAAAATATGCCATTTACTTCTCCAGAAGTGTCGAAAAATGAGCCTTGAAAAGATGTGTTTTTACAATTAATTGTGGGCCTAAGGCCAAGGGAGATAATCAACGGCATGTACACATGGCATGATCCTAACTGTGATTAGAGGTGGAATTTTTTAAGGCTTCTTGTAAATCTTCTGACAACCAATATATCAGTTTTTCCAAAATTACTCAGATCTGTATCAATTAGTTATGATGGAATATCAAATGTATCACACAGTTCCAGGTGTAGGGAAGGAAAGATTCAGTCCCAGAAAGGATTCAAGGTGCAAAGTTTGTGTTATAATACCAGGATCAGGTAAGGCAGAGAAGATTTAAACTTGGGTCTTCCATTTCCCAGAAGATGGTTCTGTCAGTCATTTTTTTTAGGTATTCAGAAACAGCTCCTACTGGAGTGTTCTATTTTTTTGTGGGGAGACCTGTAAGAGTCTCTGGCCTTGTCATATATTAGTGAGCATTTTGAGGAGTATAAGGGGGGAGGGATTTTTGGCACAGTGGTGAGGTGAGGGAATTTGTAGCTTATATTTTAGCTTAAGAAGTCTCCAAATTGTTCTCAGCATCCAGAGGCTAGAGGAGAGTTGAAAAATGTGGTGGAAGAAGAGTAAGGGCAATGAACAGGCACTTGCTGGTGCTCCCTCTGCTGCAATTGGCACAAGGTACGTGTGCCTTGCTGTGCTAAAACTAGCTGTATAACGTGCATAATTAGAGGTGCTAGCTAAACATACTCCAGCCTTTCAAATGTCCTCATTCCCATCTAAACAGCTGAACAGCTGGATTGTTGATTTTTCTGCTTGTTTAAAACTCCGTTTTACTTCTAAAATGGTAAGGTGAATTGCTCCCCCACACGTACACACTACACCAGACAATATCAGTAACCTTTGTAAATTCCTCCCTTTCTGAATACTGAGATTTACTCTCTACCTTCATCATAGATACAGAGATTCACCATGGCCAAGGTAGTGTCGTTTCCCCTTAGGCAAGCTTTACTACAGAGGTTGAGGATACTTCTTACTTTTCTGATCTTGCCACTGATTCCTGCAATGATGGCTTTTATTAATATTTATGTCCTGTCCAGTGAGACAACTTGTTTTTTAGGAAAGATGGTTGTGGTGAATAATGATTATTCATCTGTGCAGTAATTCACATCCCTTGTCTATGAAGTTCAAGTGAAGAATTGAAGGTTGAGCAGCAGAGGCGGTGTTAGCCTGAGGGAGTTTATTGACTTAAAAGATACAGACAGTTCCCATTTAAAAGCAAACTTATCCCCATGATATCTAATTTTACTAATATGTCTGAGGTCAGATCAGATGTATTACGTCAGTTTGCATTTACAGACTTCTTCTGACAGCTTCAAGTGAATTCCCAGGTGAGAGAACCATAGGTTATATATGCAAAAATGGAAAAGCTCTGAAGCAAATGATTAATAATTTACACAACAGTTAATTTTGGTTTGGTTTTGCCTTTTCAAATAAGCATTTTGTTTCCCATATTATTTGTTGTTCTTGACATATTTCCTGCATTGTTAAATTTGAGAATTGCTCTTATTAGTGTGTAAAACCATGTAGTTATGTAGTAGATTTAAAAAGAAACAGGTGCTTTTGTTTACTAGAATAGTAGATGAAGAGAACTGTATTTACCATTTAGTAATGTGTTATGGTCATAGGAATATAAATAACAATACTATTTACTCTGAAAGCAAACAATCAGAACAATTTGACTGCAGACTAGCATTTTGAGAAACTACCTGTTTGTAAAAGTTGATGAAATGTTGAAATGTCTTCCTCCTATACATTGTGCTGGTGCCTCAGGAGCTAAAACCTCCAAGAATGGCTCATGATGAGGAAGTAAGACAAAATGTGGTTTGCAAGTAAGAATTTCTATATCTGTTGTGTATTTTGAAAAGGTTTAACCTATATGATTGTGAAAATGCAGTTCCTCCTATTAATGCAGCTGATGGGTAAGTCAGGCTTTGCATGAACAGAAACTTAAAGGAGGATGAGGTAGAGAACATAAATCAAATACTGCTTTATATACTGTCAGAATAGTCGATGAAACTGAAGGACAATGCATTTCAAAACATTTTTTTAGTCTTTCAGATTTGCTGCTGTGAGAGAAAGTTAATTACAGCTTAGTGAGATTCACAAGAAGCAAGCATTTGCATGGATATAGAAAATGTCGATGCTAGAGATGATTGAAATTTATCTAAGAAGATAGTGACTAACTGGAAGCCCTTTGTAAGTGGTTTTACCATTCTAGTCTAGTTGTTGTCCACCACCACATTATTTGCACCTTTTTTTTCCCCCTTAAAAGTGAACTACAAACTATTTTTACCACCTGAAAAAAAAAAAAAACTACGTTTTTTTTGAAATCCAACTTTAGGATTTAGGATTTTTTGAAACCCTATTTTATGAAGCAACATGAGTTGCTTCATAGAAAATTCAGTACATAGCAAGAAGATCTAAATTTGCATGTAAGTTATCAATTTGCATGTATTGGTGTATATATAAAGTATTTGTATATGCCTAGATAAAAATCATGTCATTTGCCTGTATCAGGGCACATTATGTAATTTCCTTTTGAATTTCTCATGCTGAATTCTATGGAACTGTGACTCAAAATATTGAAAGTCTGTGGATTTTTAAGTGCTTACTTTTTAACTATCCAAGTTTGGTGACAATGTTGGTGTTGTCTTTAATGCATGCAGAGTTGTAGCTGAGCGTGGCAGCTTTAAGTAGTACCTTTTATCTGAAAGAAACTTTTTCCTTTTAGCAAGCTTAAGCTGACACATGGTAAGGCTTTGTAAAGCTAACTCTTGGAGAAATTGAATAGCTGGAATAGGGCATTATTTTTCATTCAACCAGCCTTTGTCTCAGTAAGTATATATGTAAATAAGACAAAAAGTGCAATCAAAAAGTTGTTTATTTTTAACTTATTGAGTCTGTCAGCAAGCCGTAAAATACCCCCAAAACACAGACCCACAAAAGAAAAGAAAAGAAAACAAACAACAACAACAACAACAACAAAAACAGCCTTTGCACGTCTTCCCTTCAACCCACTCCAGTGGCAGGAGAGTTGCTCTTTTGTTTTTCTCCAGAGAATAAGTTCATCTGTCACTTGCAAAACAGTCTGTAGAAATGTTGATACCCAGAGGTTCTGAGGCTATTTTATACCTCATCTGAAAGATACTGCTTGAACAAAAAAAATACTACTGTGTCTTCCTGAGAAGCCTGCTGCCTAATAAAGAGCTAATCCCACTGCTGTAGGGCATTCTTTGGTTCTCAGAAGACAACTCAAATTCCATATAGTTGTTGAAATCTCATGAGAGGATAGAGCAAAGCAAAATTACAAGGTCAATCCTGTTATTGTGCTAAAATTCAAAACATTCAGTTTATGGTAGAGAATGAAAAGACCAGACACGCAAAAAAGCTGTAGCCTACCACTGTATTTGTGGTTTTTCTCTACCTGAGGTAATTTTTCTCTCTGAGGACTCAGCCATCAACAAGTCATAAAGAGGTACTATCCATGAACTGTAAATAATATCAGTTAATTTTGGAGACATTCTCAGGTAAAACAGGTGAAATTATGCCTTCCAGATGCATGACTTACTATTGTACTAATTTCCTTGCTTTCTAAGCAGAAAGACAATTTGCTTTAAATGAGAAAAGCAAATAAAGGAACAAAGACAATGGTGACTAAGAAAAAATATTTTTCATTTCTATGTGTTTATGGAGTTAGAACAAAAACTTAAATTTCTTCCAAAGGTTTCTTCCTCTCTAAAACTACGATTAAATCATTGCAGCCTTAATGCAGCATTAATGCATTGATTAAATCATTAAATCATTGCAGCCTTTTCTAAGATCACAATCTTTGCACTAACAAACATTTGAAAACAGTTTCGGGAAACAGCTTTGCATTTAGCAGCCCCTGTGAGTCATGGTTGAAATGGTCCAGATTTCAATGGGAATCCACTGAAATTAATAAACTTCTCAAACTTAGATCATGAGTGTGCTGAACACATGCAGTCCTCTTTGAGATAGTGAAGTCTCCTTTCACACTGACAAAGACACTTACAGGTATTTTATTTAGAACAGAGTAACCAAGACTGGGCAGGAAGCCTAAAAGGCTCATTTAATGTTTTTGCTCTCTTCATAACAAATTACAGTAGTAATAACTTTATGAGGCTCTGCTGTCAAGTCAAAAGTGAACATCTACTTCTGCAATCCCAAGGACATACATGGCTAAAATCATATTTTAGAACATGAAGTTTGATTTTTAGTTGCTCTCTAGTTTGTTATGGTGGCGTAAGGTCTAAGATTAGAACATGCAGGCTTTAGTGTTTGCAAAAGTCAAAGCTACAGGCGTGTAGAGTGTTGGCACTGCAGGTGTTGAATAATGCTCTGTTTTGGCCCTTCATACAGAATGATAAAGAGAAGGTCTGTATAGTTATGATGAATAAATAGAGGTCACTGGTCTTCAAACAGCACAGGTCAGCTGACACGGAGAATAGACGTAGAAGATAGGCAGCATCACTGTTGTGTACATGGCAGTATCTGCCTGTATTCAAATTTTCACAATTTTGTGGAATTTCAATGAATTTTATTATTTAGATTTTGTACAGAGTTTGATTTTGGACTTTCAACCCAAGGACAAAAGAATTTTATGGCGATATTAACAGAAAAAAAGCAGTCTTGTTCTGTCTAATTTCATTTTTTACGGGTTTTAAGCCTAAAAGGGTGCAGTGTATGCTGAGCATGGGATCTGAAAGAAGGAAAATAAAACAGAAGGTAAGTAGAAAAATAAAACAGAAGGCCTGACAAAAGTGATTGAATAATCCTTTCTGGTTTGGGGCCATTTTTTGAAATGTTCAGGTTTCTATTCCTTTTGAACTACTGTTAAGTTACTGAAAAAAGGGACAAATTCAAAGATTGGATTTGATGGATAGATTGTTGTCTACAATGGGATACCTCAGATTGGATTCTAATTCTGGTATTGTGCAAGCAAGCTAGTCACAAAATAAAACCTATTATACATAGTGGAAATGAGGTTCTCTGTGCTGAAATTCCTCTCTGACTTTGTTCAAGGACATCCTTTCACATCTGCAAGGTTTGCAAAAAAATAAAAAAATAAAAAATAAAATCCCCCAAACTAATTTTTAAAAAATCTATGCATACACAATATCAGCTCTTCTGATCTAGTAATGGAATATGTAGCCATACAGCTCCAATTCTAATGAAATCTATTTTTTTCTGGACTCCCAGAATATGTTAGTAAAACACATTCACCACTCAGCTTTCAAAGGCTGTTCCATAAGCAGAGAATTGTGTACTTTGTTAGAGTCCTTGACTATAATCCTAAACACAAGTGGGTTAAACAATATATTTTTTTTCAATTTTTTTTTCTGGCTTCTGAAGCCAATTGCATATTCTGTAATTGAAAAGCTAGTTCAATTTTTATAGGCTTAAAGAAAAGCTTTTTTTTCAGTGTGTATTAAAGAATAATGTGCTTTTTTCCTTAAATCTGCTTAGATTAGTTGTAGGAAGCACATTCCTTAGTAAGGCAATATGCTGTCAACTTAGCCATAAAAGTTGACTTTGGATTAAAGGATATAGACTAGGCTAGACTAGAACAGAAGAGTTCAGCTGGAAAGGACCTAGAAAGATCCTGTCCAACTGCCTGACCACTTTGGGGCTAACAGAAAGTTAAAGCACATTAATGAGGGCAGTGTCCTCTTGAACACTTACCAACCACCTCGCTAGAAAGCCTATTCCAGTGATTGACCACACTTCTGATAAATAAATTGTTCCCAATAACCAGTCCTAACCTCCCCAGGCCCAGCTTTGTGCTGTTCCCTTGCATCCTGTCATCGGTTCCTGGGGAGCAGAGACCAGCACCTCCCTCTCCCTCTCCCTTTCTCAGGAGGTTGTAGCTCTGGAACTTTTCTGTCCTTATACTTGAGTGCCAGGCACAAAAGTGGGGAAACCACACTGCCAAAGGCTTCCTTAATTGGGGGTTTGTTCTGGTACATAGAGCTGGGGAGGATAAAGGAGAATGTTTATAGAACCGCTACAAGTAAAACCATTCTCAGCTCTCTGAAGTTCAGATAACTCATAATCAGATGAGGCAAAAAAGGCAGGTCTACATAGCTGGGCGCGTACAGATATGAAATGGACAAATGAAATGGACTGAATTTATTGTGACCAAGTTCTACATGTAGTCCAGAGTCATTGGCTTTTCCTTCTGCGTTTGATCATGAACAAAGTTCTACACTTCATCAATGTTTATAATAAAATATTTTCTACAAACTACTTTTGCAAATTTATAACTGGAACAGTAAAGTGTTTAATGCTTCCTTCTCAGTAATTTTTACTCTGACTAATGACTGTCTATCAGATCCAAGAAGAACAGTTGTAACTTGTGTTACACGCTTCAGACTTTACTGCTTTATTGTGATAACTTTGAAAACTTAACTAAAAAAGGCCATTTCTGTGGAGCAGAGATACTACAAGGTGAAATCAATCTTTCTGCTGATGAAAGGAGTTGTATGCCACACAGTTTGCACTTTAAATTATTTACAGTGCTAAGGCTTCCTTGCCAGCAGACGTAATTGATTTGAGAGTTGGTTCACTAAAGACTAGCAACATGCTATGTAAAATTTGTGATGTATTCTCTGCTAGCAGTTCACCATGCTTCTGGGCTAAAGAAATTGCTTAGAATTGCTTTAATTCATAAAGGTGTTCTAGGCAAAGTCATTGTGACAAGAAGCACTGCAGATATAAAATGGTCACTAGTTTTCCGTGCAATACTGGAAATGGGAATTCAGTCTTCTTAGCAGATTTCATGCTCCCAACCTTCCTTCAAACCATAGGCAAAATGTATCATCAGTGTAGCTCCTGGAGCTAGAAAGAAAATGTCAGGCAATCATCAAATGAAACAGAACGAAGCAGCAAATTTCTTTCTGGCTTGTCCCCTCAGTCTAGACAACTCAGCATGCAATAAGTCTTAACTCATTTAAATGATTTCCTGTCTGCAAAATCATTTGCCACTTTTTTTTTTTTTTTTTTTTTTTTTTTTCCCCCCCTGATATCTCAGTAGGCTAGATGAAAAAAGACATGCTAGTGCTTGGAAATCTAAAACATAGAATAAGTTAGTACTTTGGTCAAAAGAACGTACTAAAGCCCAGCTGAACACCCCAGCCTTTTGCTACTAGATGGTTGCCTGTAAGGTATCTGAACCAAATGTAGCAGAAGCAGAGCCCAGACTGCTGCTGTCATTGCATCTACAATATCAATCTCTACCCCTCTTGCCATCAAAGAAGGCCAATCACATGTATATTCTGTGACTTTCAAGGAACCCATGTATAAGCCATTGTTTATATTTTATGTTTCCTTGCCTCTGCTCTTGGAGCTTCCGAAATGCAGCTGAATGTATTTTTTAGCCAAGAGTAAATAATTTAGGTGAAAATAGTTGAAATTTAGCTTCATATCTTCTGACTGTGTGCTCATCAGCTGAAGCATGCCTTTTGAAGACCTCTGATCTCTGCGCAGGAAAAAAATCCTTTTATCATTCTTTATAGTAAGGCTTTTCACCAGGTATTCATTTGTTGAGCATAGGCTGAGTCTATCAGTATTGGCCAACACGAAGAAGACAATAAATTGTCGCTAAAAGAACTATTCATGATTAGTCTGCAATAAATGTCATACAGTTAGGGAACAGAAGAGTGAGGACACCCAGTGCAGCAGGTCAGGTCTATGCATGGGTGTGAGGCTTAATGAGAGATAGTGAAGCACGTTATGTCTGAATGGAGACTTCAAATAAATAATTTACTTACTTGTCCATTCTGCCTCATTAAATCTTCCTTCTTGTCTTTCCCTTGTGACAGTTTTATTACTTTCTACATTTTATTGTTTTTACCTGTCAGGCTTTATAATTCTCTTTCATTATTTTGACTGTTCAGCTGAAGCAAAACACTTTTTTTTTTCTTTAGCAATCTGCAAATAACAGGGTTACTAATGTGACCATCAGACTTTTAGGTTCCTTCTTGTTCTAAGCAGGATAAATTAGCAGTGATCTTAAGAAGCCAAAATTGTAGCCATTTTTAATAAATTGAAAGTAGAAAGTAGCAAATGAAAATGAATGGGAGGCTGATAAGACCTCTCCTTAGGTCTTACAGTGTCATCTTGGCATATTGAGCTCTTGAAGGTCTCCTATAGGCGCAAATCACTAAGCTTCAGCAGCAAATGTAAGTTCACAGATCATAGGATAATATAAAGTGTCTGTATCTGAGTTTCTCTTTCTTGTACACACTAATATCCACATCCGCATGCATATGTACTTGAGTTACAAGCAAAAATTGGGAAAAACCACTGTCAGAATTGCAACAGTGTTATCTCTATGTTTACTTTTCTAATTTTTAATGATGCACTGATGTCATGAAAGATACTTTAGTCATCAATTCCTGATTATCAGAAGCAAGCCAAGGATTTTGATTAAGAACAACAACAAAAAAAAAAAAAACCAGAAACATGAAATATGAATGTTTTATTAGTTTTAAGGAAACTGACCTGGGTGTATTTCTTATCTCCATCTCTGCACCTTCAGGAGACAACTAACCTTAAGGTGCCTTTTACTACTGTACATTACACTAGGATTTAAAAAGAAAGGAAAAAAAAAAAAGAGGAAAAAAAAAAAAACTTTTAAGCTCTAATCTTGTTCTCTTTGCTAAATGACAAAATTCAGCTCTAGCTGAATTGTACCACACTTGGCTCTGAAACTACTGGAGTTGGTCCAGGGAGTGTGAAGCCAAAGTGTAATCAGTATTAGGACTACAATGATGCAGGTCTATTCCGGGCACCTTCATCTTGATTTTATTACATATCTTTTATCAGTGACACTTCTCTCACTTACCAAATGTCCTGGTTTCAGCGAGGATAGAGTTAATTTTCCTCCTAGGAGCTGGTAGGGTGCTATGTTGTGGATTAGGATGAAAAGAATGTTGATACCATGCTGATGTTTGAATTGTTGCAGAGCAGGGCTTACATTAAGCCAAGGACTTTTCAGCTTCTTGCTCTGACCTGCCAGTGGGCAGGCTGGGGGTGCAGCAGGAGCTGGGAGGGGACAGATCCAGGACAGCTGACCCAAATTGGCTTAAGGGTTATTCCATACCCTCTGATGTCATGCTGAACAATAGATAGGGGTGGCTTGCCAGGATGGGGGGGGGGGGCGTCTGCTCGGGGATAGGCTGGGCATTGGTCAGCAGGTGGTGAGCAATTGCATTGTGCATCATTTGTTTTGTACACATTATTATTCTTAGTACTATTATCATCATCATTGTTATTGTTATTATTATTTTTCTGTCTTAATAAACTGTCTTTATGTGAACTCACAGGCTTCGTTTTCCTATTTCTCTCCCCCATTCCAGACAGGGCGGGGGGAAGGTAAGTGAACGGCTGTATGGTGTTTAGCTGCCAGACGGGTTAAACCACAACATCAGAGAACAAAATCTGGATTAAAAGCACCAATTTTAAATCCAGGTTCATTTCTCATTTAGTGGTTGAACAAGCAGTTTTAACAGAGGTGGTGATGGCAAAGGGACAGGCAAGAGCAATAGGGAATGGGATCTGCTTCAACTGCTAATGTTAAGATTCAGCGATCGTTAAAAATCACCAAAATGATTTTCATGAAAAGTGCCACTTAAAAAGTGGAGAATTAAAACAGAAGCAGGAATTGTTAAATCAGTGTTGTTCAGGGTAGGATTCAGTGATATGCAGGGTGACAGTTTTTCATCTTCTTGCTGCTAAAAGAGAGGGTCCTGGTTAGGCCACTATTTATCCCAGCTATTCACACGTGGTGCTTACTTTGTACTGGTTTTTGCCCTCACAGGGCTTATTTATGAGCTAGTTTAGTTAGTACATTGAATAATTTACTTAGAGACATAACTGGATAGATAGATTTCTGTCTGATTAGGGAGTTAAACAAGCTCCTTGGAAAGACCTGTGGGTGCCAGCGATGGAGCAAGGCAGAGGTGTGTGTTGCAGCTCTTCAGTAATTCAGCTGCTGTAGCAAACAGACAGCATGCATCACAGCTGGAAAAGAGAGACTGCATAAATGAAATGCATTAACTTGCACCAAATTTCCTGTTGCCTTGGAAATAGATTCTGGCTCCTTCCATGTAGAGATGGCAACACTAGCATTTCAACACTAGCATTTCAAGGAAAAGGTGTGGTTGTACTCTAAACAGCTGTGGACTGGTGAGGAGAAGGGAAAGGTCTCAGATTTTAACAGACATTTTCTCTTCTGTTTTGTCTCTATCTGGAGGCAGAACAGTTTTCTGTAGATCAAGCATAATGTAATATTCCTGCTCTGAGGAACCTGCTTTGTCAGGGGGGTTGGACCCAATGATCTTTTGAGGTCCCTTCCAACCCCTACAGTTCTGTGATTGCTCGCTATAAGGTGCTGTTCGTATGAGTTCTGCATATGTACATGTAATAGTGGTGAGGAGTTCTGGTAACAACTTCTGTTGTGCTTACGGAAGAACACAGGCACAAAACACCACTAAGAATTGAAGGAAAGGTGCTGTTTGTTTGTTTGTTTGTTTATCTTTTTCAAAAAAGGAGTAGAAAAATAGTTAAGAGAAACAAGGAAATGGATGTACAGTGAGGAAAAGTGTGATAGAAATTTAGTGCTAGTTGCAAAACACATCACCAGTGATAACTCAGGGAAAGGAGGTATATGGATGCAAAAGCCTAAATTCTAGATTACCTCTGAAAAAAAGTATTAAGGGAAAAAAGAGAGAGAGAAAGAAGAAAAAGCACCACATATAACTATATTTAGCTTTCATTTGCATGATTTCTGTTTGCCTTTGTCCTGGACTTTAGATGTTATCACATCTCCTTTCATGAATTGTTCATATCTAGAGGACTGGAACTCAGTAATTTTTTGCAGTGAACATGTTAGCCATATTGCTGCTGGTTGTTACTGCTGGAAAAATAATAGAATCATTAGGAAATGTCTTTTTTAATAAGCATTGCAGCAGGTATCAATTTATTTATTTATTCATTTTCATTTGTTGGGCAGTCATTCCTCATCAGATTACAGTGGGAAGGCCACCCTGCAAAGTCCTTGGCAGTTCTCCATTCTGTGCCAAGCTGCACTTCCCTTATGACAAGGAGCCTACCCATTCTACCTGTACAAAAATACATTGAACTGCAGCATGAGCAATATCACTGAAATGATCTGAATGAAAAGTACCACTTAAGTGCAGGAGAAAAAAAAAACAAAAAAAAACAGGAATTATTTTTGCATCAGTGTTGTTCAGCAGTCAGATTCCTAGTTTGGTGTAGCAAGCCACTGGGGCAGGTCTCCATTGTGGGGAACAACAGTCTGCCTCTCAGCTTGCAATACTAGATAAGGTTTTGAGCTTCTTTGGGGAGAACCATGAGGAATACAGAGAAAAGAGAAGGCTTTATGGTAAAGAATAATTCCAAGGGAATTAACCTTGTCCGTAAACCTGAAGTTGGTGTCTGCAGACTGTTTGCACTTCACTTCTAATGTATATGAAATGAGAAAAGAAAAAAAGGAAATTTAAAGATGACAAATGTAATATTTGATTCTTGGAGACATTTTTCCTTATAGATTGCATGAGTGCCATTGGGAGGCAGTTGGGAGAGAAGAAGCACAAAGCTTAGGGAACCTCCTTCCCTGTGGTGAGTAAGAGGCAGCGTGGAGCCTGCACAGCCCAACCTGCTGTTGCCCAGGGGAGTTCTGATGAAGAAATTGCCCTGGTGTGGAGAGTGGATCACTCTCCTTACTGCTGAAGAGTTTTGCACATTTACTAATACATATTTTTTACTGATTTTTTACACCTTTTCCCCAGAAGATAGGTGTTAGACCTGTCATTATGAGCCTCATGTCATCCCCCTAGAATATAGTGCATATTTTTCTCTCACTTTTTTCTCTGTTAAGGCGAGCATTTTCTCAGAAATTTTATTTTAGCTGCTAAAATCTTCTGAATGTGTAAGGGCGTTCAGCTTCATAGAGGTTAAGGATAGAAAAGAGCAGGATATGATCTGGGCTCCTTTACTCTTACTCTTGTATGTTACAAAACACTGAATGTCAGCTTTGTGTGAAATCCAATAGTGGATGTTTTATTAAAATGTACGGTTCAGTAAAATCTCTCTGATTTTGAACCTACTGAAAGATGAAGAATCCAGACATTTTCCTGGTTAGTTACTGTCACTGTTATGTATTTTAGCTCATTCGTATCCATTAATTGTGTCTCTGTTCGTGCCTATGTGAAGATAATTACAATAATGTTATAATTATTTTTTGTTACGAATTACACAGGCTGAGTTCCTCCGGTCACTGACTAAATAGGCTTTTTTTCTCTGGCTCTGAGTTGTTCTAAAGTTTGTTGCTCAATAGTAGCTATTCACGGGGCTCAAAGAGTGGCATGTAGTATTACAGCACTGATGCCACAGACTGAGCTAAAATCATTCCCCTATCCCTCTCATTAGTTGTTTTTGTATATCCATCCATCTCAGAATTCCACTGGGAATTCTTGTTGGTTACTGCCTAACCCTCACAGCCCTTAAATCCTTTCCAGGGTAGTTGTTTTGCAGGATAGCATCTTTCTCTGTATGAAGCTACATCCTTTAGACCTGCAAGATCCTCTTAATTATTTCCAATATATCTTTGTTTTAGAGAGCCTTTATTGTTTATTAATCATGTACCTCCAGATCATCAAAGGGTGAAAAATATATAAGATCTAGAAATATCTATTAAAATTGTGGGGAGGTGAAGGAGGCATTTCTCAATTTGATTTCCCCATTTAAAGGTTTTTTACATGGTCAGACAATGCTTAATTCTTTAACATTGACCTTAATGGTATTTTAGTGCTGCTAAACGGAGCATCAAGTGACATTGAGGTAATGTTTTTCATGACATGTAGGCTTCCAGAAAATCAGAGGCATTTCTAAACTTCCTGTGGAGGCCTCACAAAAACAGTGAAAGGAGGGGTGGTTAAACAAATGGAAAAGAGTAAGCGGGAACAAGAATTTGAACGTTGCTGGACATTGCTCCATTCTACAGAAATTTCTCTAGTATTTATGAGAGAGAAACAATGTACCTATCTAGAGACTTTAGATGGCACTTTGGGAATTCTGAGAGAGAATTACTTACATTTGCTAATCGACATGCTTATGTGTACAAAAACGTATTTTTTTTTTCTTAAACACATTATTTAACATAATCTTCAGTTACTAAGGAGATGGAAAGTATTAACATCCTCAGTGATTAAGAGTACAGAAAATAAATATTTATTAAAAATCCTAACATTCCTAGGATATAAATGGCTATATTTCAATCTAAATATAGGGATGTTTTTTTTTTTGTTTTGTTTCCTGATCAGCTTTAAATTCTTAAATATAATGCTAAAAAAGGGGGGATAAGCACCTCAAATTCAGTCTGCCATATATTTAAAACATGAACAAAAAAAGCAGTCACAAAATTTAGCATTTCTTTGTCATTTTTTAGTGACCAGGTATAAAGTCTTTGATAATTAAAGGGACATTTAATTTGAGATTTATACATTGTTATGATTTAGCAACAGTTTCATCTGAAACAAAATCCTCTCTACAGCCTATTAATATTTCTAATCATTAACCTCCAGGACTTTAAAAACCTCAGAATCCTCGAGTACCTGGAGGACTGCGGCCAATAAGAGATATAAAATGGATGTTGATTGGTAGTCCCCCAGAGGCAATTGTTCTATCCTTGTTAAGACTAAAGGCTATTCTAGCTTTCATTCATTTTATGTGTTCTGTAGCCAGGAAGCAAAACAAAACAAAACAAAACAAACTCTAATTTAGAAGAACTTTTTTTTTTTTTCCCCCTAAGATTCTCCCTGAATTCCTACAAATTGTCTTCTTCAGATCAAATGAAACGCTCTGTTCTACAGGAGTTTGAGGTGCTGAGAATTCTTTGATTTGTCAGAAAAACAAAACAAAACAAAACAACTGTTTTGATATGTCTGAAATAGGGTAAGGAAATTTGGAGACATTCTGTAATTAGGAGAGATTTTGAAATATCTCACTGGATAGCTGTCAGAAAACCTGTGGTACTCTGAGTCACCAGAAGGATCAATCAAATGAATGTGTGAATGCAGAGATAGGGAAAAAAAAAAAAAAAGAAGGAATTTTGTACTCCTTCTGAAAGACAGTCAAGTTTGTATGAATTAAGGTTTTTATGTACTTGTGTCAAGTACTGATGTTTTCATTATTTTATTCTGAACTGATTTCAAGGGTCACCACCTCTCTCTCTCTCTCTCTCTTTTTTTTTTTTTTAAATTGATAAATTAAAATGTGAATTGAGTTAGGTAAAGGACTAACAGTTGACAAAGATATATACAAAGAATCCTAAGACAACAAAGGTTGAAGGTGTTTCTGGAGGTCACCTGTCTCAAACTCCCGCTCAAACCAGAGATAGCTTTTTATTTTGATGCAATTATCAAGTTATATCAGGCTGCTCAGAGTCAGTTAAGCACTCTCTTTCCCAGGATGAAGGTTTCCCAAATCATTCTGGACAACCTGTCGCATTGTTTGATCTCCCTCATTATGAATTAATTTTCCTGATATCTATATATATTTCCTGTTATTGCACCTGTAGTTTGATAATGCCTTTTAGGAGCTCATATGAATTGAAAGCTAACCAGAAATTTAGAAGGAAAAACCAAATAAAACAAAACAAACTCATGAAGGAGTAAATCAGTCTCAAAATTGAGAGTCAGAACCTGCAAAACAGCTGCTATAAATTGTAATCCCAGTAAGTGGCATGTAATCCCAGCACCTGGCTCTTGTAAGGTCAACATTACAGAGACTCAAAGTTTTTATAAGGGTCATACTTTCATAGCTATACTTGCTTCTTAAGAATGAATTCAGAATCAGAGAGAACAGGAAGGTTTATTCCTGAGAGGACATGCTAGGTAGGTATTTCTCTTTTAGTATTCTGGGGATGAATGATTTATCTATATTCTCTATGGGCAGAATATCCTAGGAACTTTTATTTGTGTAGTGGTTTTGGGATCCTGTTAACATGTTGGGGCTGGGTAGATTCTTTTCTGCCTGAAGTATGTAAGAATGTGTATGGACCTCATAAATTTTCGAAACACATCTCTTTCTGTTCTGAACCATGTCTCAGAATGCCTATGTGAGGTAGGGAAATCTAGCTATCCTTAGTTACAAGTTTTTTTGTGAGTGTGAAGTTCTTGTCTTTAACTAAAAGTGCTCAAAGATACTGGTTTCTTTAACTTTCTTTTCTGTGAGGTCATTGGATTAAAAATTCCAATGAGGGAGCTATTTCACTTACTACTGTACTCTCGCTAAAATGGGAGACTTGAAAATTAAACTAAACTAAGTGTGTAACTTTGTGAGATGGCTCATCTAATAGATCAAGGGTCAGAGGAATGATGGTATAAAACTTTCAGCTCCTTCTTTTACGCAACTACCTCACATTGATTTCACTGACAGCTATCTGCCTGAGTAATTTCTGAGGTTTAGATCTAATTGCAGTATAAAGATTGGAGATTAAGTTTGTGGCAAGCCTTCTTGAAATAAATCTTTCAAGAAGTATTGCATGCTTTCTTGGATAATATTAATAATATTCTTCCTGCTTGCTTCATTCCCATGATATAATTCAGTTGTGAATTTGTGTACTGATTGGACGTGATGAAAATTCATAAACAAATGCTTAATATATAAATGTTAAACTGAAAAACTTTTGTGAATTCTTGTACTGTCCATTGCATTATTGGTGGAAAATGCCTATTATATCTTCATACTAATAGAAATCTAACAAGTTAGTGAAAAGCGTTAAGTAGATGTCAGGACCACAAGCTAATATGCGTTACAGTATTTCACAACTCCCGAAAGTACATAAACATGATTGCCATTTACTTGCAACAGCTTTAATCAAATTTGATCATGTTCTTACTAAATCTGTTTTTACTAAATCTGTTTTATCAATATAAGACTGTAATTATATAGTTGTTAATGTGCATAACAAAATACTGCATGCGCTTTGTACAAGACCATTTAAGCTTTCTGCCCGCTTCTTGAAACTATTTATTGTGAGTATTTACAATCTTGTAAATACTCAAATTATTAAGCTGTTGTGATCTTCAAAAACAAGCCTTTATTTGGTGGGAAAACTTTAGCAATTACTATCCCCAACTGTTTCTTCCTGATAAATTTTATAGAAGCTGTGGAGAATGCGAAAAAATAAAGAAAAAATAACTTCATTACTATAAAAGCTGTTTTTTTTTTTCTTTTTTTTGACTGGATAGTGTTTTAATCTTTTTTTTTTTTTAATTATGTCTTAAATATATTTAGTAGCAAATGTTGTAAGTAGATAGTGTGAAATATGTTCATCTGATTCGTGTCAATATGGAACAATGCTAGGGCCTCATAATGAAATGTGACCTTCTGTCTTATGTCCCCTTGTATAAATAACCACAAGTCCAAGAGAAAGAGTGATTAGTGTATATAGTTCTTGTATCTTGCAAAAGAACGGTCTAGCAGTTCATGTCGATAGAAGGTTTGAAGGGTAAACCTTGAGACTCGGGTCTGGGAGATAAGAGAATAGGGGGGAGTTTTTTGAGATAACTGCTGACTATTGCACGAGACACCACAACTTTCTGACATCTGGCCCAGAGACTACTAAATAAGGAGATGGGGGGAAAGCTGAAGAACAACCGAAGGACAAAGCCTGGGAGGAAGACTATGAGCCTTCAGTAAGAGCGACCCCCAGAGGGACCACCAGAGACTGATACATATGCATCCATGGGATGGTTCGGGAGCCAGGAAACTAATTATAATAACCCTGCCTTTTCCAAAAGTGGTGATGAATATGTGTTAGCCTAGGAGCATAAAAAACAGCTGCCTGATGTAACTGGTGTGTGTCTTGGTAGAGCAGAGACTCCCAGCGCTGTTTGCTTACCTCTATTCCTTTAATAAATTGTAAACTTTGATTGTAACCCTATTTGGGACTCAGTCATTTATAACAATAGTATTTTTTTTAAACATCAGTAGATACACTGTTGATATACTTTGCCTCTTTCAGCCAGTACGATAGCCAAAGTTAACTCACAGTGTATGTTATTTAATAGTGATAAATTTGATCTGTTTCTTCAACATCAGGCAAAAGAAAGTCTTGGGGAAAGGTGTAAGGGTATTTAAACCATAAAGTCTTATCTTTTTAGTGTTCCTTTTCATGTAGGATGTGCTCTACTTTACTTTGTTTTTACGTTACGCAAGTAAGACTAACTTAACATAGTTTTCCATTGTGAATCAAACCACATGCTTAGGTTACTTTACATGCATCATTCACCCCACTCAGCCTTGGAGACAGTGAATAGTGAGAAACAGGCTTTTTATCCTTTTTTTTTTGCTAGCTCTTTCATGTGGGGTTTCCTGTACTATTTCTAAATATGTTGAATGTATCCACTTCTGATGTAAATACTCCTCTCCTTGTTTTACGTAGCTAAAAAAGAAGGTGGATGTGTATCCATGCAACAAATCTAAGGCATTATGTGGACAATAGAAATATTGTATGTGATGGATAGAATGAACACAAGAAAGGAGAAGTAGTAATCTTCAAATTCTGTTATCCTCAAAGAAAGGGCTTCTTTTTGAGAAGAAAAAAAAGGCTGTGGACAGTCCCAGGTTGCATTACATTGAGATTGTCCTATTTAACCATCAACTTTCAAAATGTGAGGTGAAGCTTTGGATAAGGTGTTCTAGGGAGGGAGTGGGTGCCTACTGTAGCCTTTAGAGCCTATTACAATAAGTTGTTTTGAGCAGAGAGAAACTAAAAAGCTATGAGTATGATGGTATGATGAACAGGTTCCTCATTTCACATCTTTTTGAAGACAAGGCTGCTTTTTTTTTTTTTTTTTTTTTTTTTTTTGCAGTACTTGGTTTACTTTTCATGGCGTGGTATGTTCAACAGGCTGGGAGATGAGTATTTAGAAAGCTGCCTGGCAGAGAAGGACCTGGGAGTATTGGTTGATAGTTGACTGGATATGAGTCAGCAGTGTACTCGGTTGGCAAAGAAGGCCAACAGCATCCTGGCTTGTATCAGAAACAGTGTGACCAGCAGGGCTAGGGAAGTGATTGTCCCCCTGTACTCAGCTCTGGTGAGGCCACACCTCAAGTAGTATGTTCAGTTTTGGGCCCCTCGCTACAAGAAGGACATGGAGGTGCTCGAGCGAGTCCAGAGAAGGGCAATGAAGCTGGTGAGGGGTCTGGGGAACAAGTCTTACGAGGAGCAGCTGAAGGAGCTGGGCTTGTTCAGCCTGGAGAAAAGGAGGTTCAGGGGTGACTTTATTGCTCTCTACAGATACCTTAAAGGAGGTTGTAGTGAGGGGGGGGTTGGTGTATTCTTCCACGTGCCTGGTGACAGGACGAGGGGGAATGGGCTGAAGTTGTGCCGGGGAGGTTTAGGTTGGATATTAGGAAGAACTTCTTTGCGGAAAGGGTTGTTAGGCATTGGGATGGGCTGCCCAGGATAGTGGTTGAGTCACCATCCCTGGAGGCCTTTAAAGACATTTAGATGTAGAGCTTAGTGATACGGTGGAGGACTCGTTAGTGTTAGGTCAGAGGTTGGACTCAGTGATCTCGAGGTCTCTTCCAACCAAGATGATTCTGTGAATAATGCCATAAGAAACCTAGAACAACAGACAACGCAAATACTTCTTGCATTAGAACCCCAAAAGTTTATTGCTTAATAAGATAGATGATATGGTCTCTTAGAAATAGGAGAAAAAAAAAACACTAATTTATGAAATTACCACATCACTTTTATACAGAGTTGTGGAGTAGTATTGGAAAGAACTTAAGTAAAAATCTGTCTTAAAAGTCTAAAGCTCTGTATAAAGTAATTATCCAACTTTGGGGAAATTTCTGTCCTAGAGGGATTCCTGGAGCATTTTGCATTTGGAAGCTATCTCGTGCAAAAGCATTGGAAAATAAAATTTGTGGTTCATAACAGAAATATGTGTTGAATTCTTTGCAGTGGTAGGTGAAGTGAATATTCTCCTTTCCTCACTGATGCTGCTACTTGTGAGGAGGATAGATGGGGTAGCCTAGAGATGGCTCTTCTCTTTTTCTAGCCTCTTACCATCTTCTGACATAGCTCTCCCCAAATGTGATTGCATAAGACATATCCATTCCTTTTGAAATTGATTTCCAAGGCCAATTGGCTTTCAAATAGAAAGTAACCTCCTGCCATGACAAAAATTGGAGGAGGTCCCTGTAGAGGGATGAATAACCTCTTGAAACAGTGAAAAATGTCATAAATGCTAAATACAAGCAGAAATATCCAAGAACTGTCAGTGATAACATTTCTGGGGCTTGGAAGATGACACTGAGTCACTGAACTTTGAAATGGATTAGACTTTGTTGTTAACTTAATTTTTGCAGAGTTCATGAAGAGAAATATATAGATAGATAAATAGATGAGCAGAGAAATAAAAATAGATTGTATCTGAACATAAATTTCTTGCATTCTCTGTGGAATTTAAGTTTTGCTTTCACTACACTAACAAAGTTACTCTATTCACAAGTTTTAGTACTCATAAAAGCTCTTAATTTATATGGCTATATTTACTTTCTGTATTAATTGTATGGTGAATTTTTAAATTGTATGTGTATGATAATACCATCTTTATTGCTTTAACCTAGTGTAGCAAAGCCAAGAAACCTCCAGCAGTGCTTGAAGTCAGTTGTTCTTAGTGTATGAATGCACGCAGGGAGGAGGGAAAGCAGGGGTCTGTGCATTGAGGCAATACTTGTTCTTTGATGTCCTCAGTCCTGAATGATTAATGGCAAATTGAGATTCTGGACTTGCACAAGAAGAAGCATAGAAATCAACACAAGTGTATTTCTGATTTGGAGGAATGTTATGTAGTTAGTAAATAGCAGAATATACAAATGGTATTAAGCTGTTGTCCCTTAAATGTCCTCACTAGGCTCCTCATAGGAGGTAAGTCCCATTGTCTAGTAACAGCCATTTCTGTAGAAGGTAACTTCAAATTGTTTTTATTTTATTTTATTTTTTATTTTTAAGGGGCTGGAAGTATTTTGGTGTCAGATGGTTTTAAATGAGAAGCATTTAATCTTAGTTTATAACATGATTTCTATAGCAACGTAATTATAGGGATATGCTTTCAGAAAAACTCTGGAATGGCTAATAGTGTCAGAAATCAGAACAAATTAATACACAGTGATTCTCTGCTGTGCATGTGAGTACAACGGGGAAGTTAGAAAAATGCAATATCTATTCTCAAGTCAAATAACTGAAAACTGGATTGTCTGAATATAACTGAAGGAGCAACTTACTGCTCATCTAACAACCAAGCTTTAATAAAAATGGCTATTAGACCTGTAAGGGACGTCCATCTCTAATAGAAGGCAAATGTTGTAAGATTATATACAGTACTTATTCTTCAGCTGGCTTAATTAATGTAGGAAGGCAGAAGTTTTGGGAATCCTATCAAGTTAATGTTGGTAAGTTTTGGTAATTTAGCACTTAGTACTTTTTTTATTCATGGAAAAATGAGAACACTCCTTTTAAAAGAAAAAAACAACACACCAACCTGTTACTGAAAACTTATGTACAAGAAGAGCTAAAACATATCTCTTAATATCATCAAACTTGGCATAGCATTTGGAGTGAAGCAATTCTTACCTCCTAGAAAGACTTCAGATTGGATTAACTAATATTAAAATCAATTAAATACAGTTAATTGAATAAAAATTCAATATAGTTCCCTTTGAACTCTATTTTGAATTAGCTTTTGGGTAACCTACAAAATTAATCTAGATTACGTTAACTCACTGCATGAAATCCTGGCTCCACTGAATTCAGCGGTAGAACTCCTGTGGACTTCATTCAGGTCAGAATATTATTGAAATTACAAAATCTTCATTATAGAATAGCTTGAAAGGGAATTTATTACCATCTAGTTCTAACCCCCTGCTATGGGCAGGGACACCTCCCACTAGATCAGGTTGCTTAAAGCCCCATCCAGCCTGGCCTTGAACACCTCCAGGGATGGGGCATCCACAGCTTCTCTGGGAGAGCTGTTACATACAGTGCCTTACCACCATCTGAGAAAAGACCCTCCTCCTGATATCTAATCTAAATCTCCCCTCTTCTAGCTTAAAACCATTCTTCCTTGTTCTATTACTATCTACCCATGTAAAAAGTTGTTCTCTATTCTTGTTATAAACCCCCTTTAAGTACTGAAAAGCTGCAATTATTTTATTTCTTTTTTTTTGGGGGGGGGGGGGGGGGGGGGGGGAGGAGGGAGGAAGGGAATGAGGGGGAAGTATTGTTGGTTTGATTCCAGGTTCTCTAAATTTTTGATTTCTCTAAATGCTTCCTCTGCAGCCTAGAGCTTTACAAAACCATTGGGTTCTTTGTCAAATGTCAGGATCAGAAAGTCGGGGGCATCATCATTTTTGCCTTGTTTTCCTTATTGTTGTGGTAGTTGGTTTGAAGTGTTACCATGGGTCTTAAAGTAACTTTAACCTTTACCAGGAGATAGGTGGATACAAATACATAAATAACTGTCTCTGTGGTTAAGTGCAAGCCAACTTTTCCAAAGCTGTTGCTGTTTTGGATTTGTAGCTAAAATTTTGTTAACACCTGAGTGTAGAGAGGGAAAGTGAGTGAGCAGCTGTGTGCCTTACTGCTGTCAATCAGCTGCACTTCTTTAGCTTTCTGGTTATATTAGAAAAGAACATGGGGTATATTTGCTGTTTTTCCAAGCCTCTCCCTATTGGAGAAAATGTTATGGTTCAGACTGAGACAAAATACTCTATCCAGTTCTGTTGCTACGTATGCTTCTGTCTACTTGAAGTATGTCAAGCACCCTCTTCTTTCTGAAATAAGTCTGGCTCTGTCTTAAGATATTAATAGATTACATCCTGACTGTGTGATATTACTTAAATACTGTTTTTTTCCCCTTTCATATGGTTAAAGGAAAAATAATCTTAGAATGCAATATAGATGTGTTCCATGATTGCCTTCCACTTTGGGGGTATTTCTGTTTCTTTTAGTTAAAGAACTGACAGATCTATGGCTTATAGCAGAATTCTGATACTGAGCAGAACATTCTTGATCAGGAAGATTGTGCACTCTGTAATGTTCTGAATATCTGTTTAGATTTGGCTGAGTAGCTGAAAAGTTCCACTTTTATGTTTTGTGTTCTAAAGATTGTTTCTTTTTTCCCCAAAAATGCAATACAGAAATTATTTTAAGTAACCTAACTAAATGAATTGAAATCTTTTTTTGAGGACTTAATGTGAACTAAAAAGCATTGGTATCTGGTATAAGAATAAATATTTGCACAGGAAGCTTATTTGACAGCATTTGCTATATATATTATTAATTGGATTTTTGGCTTTCATTAAAATGTTTAGAAACTTATTTTTGCAGTTCAACATGCTCTTGTACCCATCTTTTTTTCATGAGGCAATTTTATGAGGGGACTAGAGGCATAAGAATGTGTAAGAGAAAAGGGGGGTGGAGAACTGAGAATTGAAGAGAGTACCCTCATAAAATTGCAATCTTCGGTCTGGTCTTAGACTATGATCCTCTTGTGTGTACTGACTGTTCTGCTTGGAGGCAAGAGTGCAAGTCCATCTCTTGCAGTAGCCATAGACTTTGTCACTTTCTCAGCTGGTTCCAAGGGGACATTGAAGGTTCAGGTCATTGTGGTGAAGGAGGAGAGAATGCCTAAAGGAGAGAAGGCTGCAAATGAAGATGCTGTGGGGTAGAAATTGCCCATCTTAAGAGAAGACAGGCTGGTGTACTTGAATGGAGTTCTACAAAGATGTGTAGTAGTCTGATTACTGGACCCACCCAGATTTGTTACTGATGTAATACTGATGTAATGGTGCTGTTACTCATCATACTCCTTGCTGAGGGAAAAGTATCCACTGGTCTAAAAGCTGCTTTGGGATTAAAAGGTATGCAAAAAACATCTACAGTAGTTAGCCAGAAAAATCTACAAATAAAGATCAAGTGTAATTAGTCAGTGTAGGAAAAACCCCATTTTGTAGTCAAAGTTAATTTATGCTATTTGTTATGGTATGTTTCTCTTCAACTGTTTTCTTGTTTTACTTGGCATCAAATTGGTGTAAATATTTCATACACTTAAAATATATTTTAATAATATCTAAACAAAATGCTTTATTTTTTTCCTTTTCTTTCTTGTATTTACTTAATTCAATATGAATTTATAAATGAACATAAACCACATTTTTTGACAAATGTGCTATCCAACTCCCAGACTGTTTAGTCCTAAGTAGAAATTCAATTTCAAAAGGGGTGATGGAAGCTTGGTTGGGTCGATAGGTGAACCCAGGTTCCACCATTTTCACCACCTCCTAGTCCTCAGCCAGTGATGGTGGAGTAGTGTAGGAACTTGCAATCTCAGGTGTGCCAAGAATGCAATAGGGGCTTCCTGTAGATGCTTTCCCAAGCCCGCATCTTAAGCCTCTTGAATCAGGAGACCATAAGCTGCGTTTATGTAAAATGCAGGCCTTGTATGTAAAAGTCTCATGGGTTATAATAAGTACGGACTATAAGATGATTCTGATCAATCTGAGGAGTTTTCAGACAGAAACGCAAAACTTTCTTCCCTCTTCTTTACTTGTCTCCACTCAACACTAACTTAAGGAAAAATCTCAGTGTAAGTGGTAAATTAGGCTTTTCTCATGTAGGTGTGAACTGTGATCTTTGTGCAGCAGGTTCTGAAACTGTAATTCACTAAAATTAAACGAAACTTCATTCAGTTGCTGCTACACGCAAGTTAGTAAGTTTCAGCAGTGTTTATCCTTTTTAGTGTGATTCCAAAATCAAGACTCTTAAACTTAAAATCAATAGCTTCAGTGCTTCCCATATACAAACATGTAAAATACTTCTTGACAAGTATTTGAATTTTGGTTTACTTAACTGGGTTTTAGAAATGTAAACTTGCTTTAAGAAGAAAAAATCTAGTACTTGTATCTTCCTACAGAGTAAGTATCAAGTTTTTGTTGCACTTTATCCTCTGAAGGGAATAAAAAAAATTGAACAGATGGTTGTTATATGTTACTAGCATGTCAGAATTGCACACCAGATTATGGAAATAATCAGGAAAATATGTACTCTGAAATAAGTATGTAAACAACTCAAAGAGGTGGTAGTGTTGTGGATTTGTTTTGAAATTAGTTTTGAATTAGAGGCATTTTACGGAACATATTGCGTTTCTATTTCCTTGTATCCTCTTTGTCAATGTTTAAAAGAACCTAGTATAGTTTGTTCATTAGAAACAAGGAAAGTTCTGCTGGATGTAGGCTAGCTACACAGACCATTGTAGGTGCTGGTGTAGGTTTTGACACTAGGTGAGCAGGTGATCTTTAAGCGGTAATACTCTCCTAATGACAGCAAGGGTAACATTTAAAGGCCACTCTATATATGTCTTCAAAAATTAATTGGTGAGTTAACCACATCTGTTCCAGTGAATTCAAGTAAAACCAGCACCCTAGGTATAAAAGTCTACTTTAAATGTAGAGAGTAGTAGATATAATTCTCATTTGCTGGACAACTTCACTCAGCGTTATTTAACTCTCTGCTTAATTTCAAAATGCTGCTTGAACCAATGCTATTGGTATAGTACCTCACAGAACATACATTGCTGGTGGGCTTTCCTAACCTGTGTTGATATAACATAAATAGTAGTGATGATACTAAGTAAGAAACAATTAGTGAACTATGTGATATCTTTCTGTTGGCAAGTGTAATATGGCACTGCAGAATGAGTACAAGGGCTGTGTGCATATTTGTGTTTACCTTCACACATAAATACATCTTATCAAGCTACTTCAGGGTCCAAACAGAGCAAATCAAGAAATTGTATAATCTTGTGCACAGAGTTCTTAAAAATAATAACTTTAAGCCACAAGCATCCCACAATATAAACTCAAGCTTAACTTTCACTGGTTATTTTTCCTACTACTGTACATATACATATATTTGTCATAGTGATCGCATGGCATGTTATTACTATTACTGAATTCATGATGTGACACTACTAGCATTAATGTCCCTAGACTATCTCAAGTTAAACTTTTAAACATCACGCAAGATCTGCTAGGGTTGCATGTTATTAGCTAACGTGATTTTCAACATATCTGGGTAGAGCTGTTCTTTATGACTTTTGTTTTCCCTCTGAATAAGGTGATGTACAAGCAAGACTTTTACAAAACCCTCATTTGTCGAAGTAGCCCATGCTTGTCCCTACCCCATAACAACCCAGGGTAGCTCTGGCCTTCTCTGAGGTACTAGCACCAGCTGTAACTAAGGACTAAAAAACATAGTTTGGGCAAAAGTTCATTCAGCCCAGTACTCTCTTCTAAGCAGCAATGCAAAACAGATGTTTAAATATGAGTGAGGTAATCATATAATGAAATTTCTACTTGGATGCTCTACTTGAGTCCAGCAAACTGTGATTCATGGATGTCCTGAACCAAGCACTGTATGTCTGTAGCTGGCAAGTTGGGGTGGACTTTTTTCCATGAGTTTGTACATATGCAAAGGTGTGTGTGTATACAAACATAATGTAAGGAATGTTGTTTTTCTTAAACCTAATGTAATAGATTTTGGAAAAAATTCTAAAAATCAGAATTTTACTTTGAACAAGTAGCTTCCCTGTTATCAGCTGCTAGAGATGCAACTACTGTCCAGCCACCTAAAGCAGCATATGTCAGCTGCATAAGAACAATCCTCTGAACCAGGAATAGTTTCTACTGGACACGTAATAGCAAACTATAACCCCTTTCTAATTCTTCTGTGTCTGGAACGTAACTGCTTTATATAGCAAAAATGATGTTAAATGAACTTGCTGGATTCAGAAACACTCAAAGTTCTGAAATAGGAGACTGCATGTGCAACTTTTTCATGTGCCTGGGATTTTAGTTCTGTGTCTCTTTTTCTAGCAGCTATGCATTATTTAACTTCATTAAAAACATGCATAATATTCTTTTGATCAAATATGGCTTCTACTTTGATCAAAAGAAATAAAATAAAAATCAAGCATGTTCTGTCATAACAATCCAGAGTCTGTCCTGTGTGCAGGATATCCACTGGAGACTCACCTTTGCAACTAAATATAGCAAGGGACAGAAATTTATATTTATTTATTTCAATTTATAGCTAACAGGATGGATTATTGTAATCTGATACTTTTTTGCTGAATGGTAATTAATTCTGTACGATTTTTAGTTCTAGGAAGATTAAAGTTGCTGTATTTCTTTACCTTCATTTTCTGGTAATAAATATATCAATGGTTGGTAGGAAACATTCTGGCAGATGGATAGATTTACAAAACAAAACAACAACAAAAAAAAACCGAGCCTTTCCATCAGTTTCAGTATTTTCAGACAATTGGCATGCTCTGTGATGGGACAAATAGATGAGATGTAACTTAAAACAGCATACTATAAGTTGTACATAAGTGTTAGAGCTTAAGCAAAATTATAGTTTGAACTAGAGTTGATCTTGATCTATAGAAAGGACTGTAATGGGGCTGGGGAGGAAGCTAACACATTTTCCTAAGTGGGAATTTAGATATTTGATTTCTAAGAACCTTTAATATGAAAAATTCATTGTGTAAACATAAGCTATTTTCCATGTTAATCAGAGCATTTGTCTTGCTAATTACTTAAATGATATACTAATTAGTTGCATAATCTCCTGAGGTATGAGTAGACTTAAATGTATGTTTTTTTTTCTAATCAAAAATCTTTTTATTTTGATAAGACTTGCTTTTATTCATGTTATCCTGCCAGTAAGAAGACACAA
The DNA here is from genome assembly GCF_963932015.1 of Anas acuta. NCBI lineage: Eukaryota > Metazoa > Chordata > Aves > Anseriformes > Anatidae > Anas > Anas acuta. The sequence goes on along the minus strand of NC_088979.1, from coordinate 105,679,864 downwards.
AGAAAAGTTTTTTAAAAAAACTTCCTTATTTTTTTTTTTTTTTGGTTTAATCAAATGTGGTAGGGGATAGCCAAAGAAACATCTCAAGTTGACCTCTGAAGTGCTTAGGGAGTAAGCTAGTTTTCTGATTTTCTGAAATGCACTTTCAATGGTCATGTTTTAAATTATTATTAAATCTCCATTTATAATGGGAAGTGGCTCTGCTACAAACTTACGGAATGATATGGGGAAAAGCTGGCTACTGGAAGAGAGAACCTTGGCTCTAAATCTTTCTAGAATGCTGAAGGGGCTCCAAATTGGCTCTCCTTCTGCCTCTCTATCCTTTGTCACTTCATTTGAGTGTGCTCAGTAAAATTCTTTGTTGTAACCCGTGTTTCTCATATTAAAGCAGCTGCTGAGTTAGGGCAGGAAATGGTGATAAATACCATGCAAAGCAAGTCTTAGTAATGCTGAGGAACATGTCAAACAGCCGTCAGTGTTGCTTAGTCTTATAAGCCTGGCTTTTGAAGCTGCTTCCCTTCCCATTTATCCAAAAAGAGTGGGAAACTGCAATAGCACCTGTACTGTGTGATCTTTCCTCTTCAGCAACCTGAACCTTCCCAACCTTCAAGAGCAGTTGTTCAGAACCTAGCCCTGAACTTGGCACACAGGTTGGCATCAGTTCTTTGGAACCTTTGGAAATGCTAACACAAGCTCATCTTGCTCTTAGTTCCTGCAATAGCTGGCTTATGTAGCAATTCATGGGTACCACTTCATGAAAAGTATGAGGTTGTGGTACATTAATGTAAGACGTGTTGCCGCAGAACCATGGTGGACTTGAGACAAAAATCATAAATTACAGATGTATACATATTAATAATAGGGTACACAGAAAATTCATAGAGGAAAAACCTGATAGAAGTTCTGTGAGTAGTTTGCCCTAAAAAAAAGCAAAACTAAATATTCTGAAAACATGGAAGGAAAAATATTCTGAACATTAATTTCTAGACATATTTTTAGCCAGAATTTTTTGCCTTGCAAAGGGAAAGAAACAGGCTTATTGACAATGTTGTAGGGGGTTTTATACCACTGAAGGAATTATGTGTAGCTTACTGTTGGAAACAAATAGAATCTTACTAAAACTATTTAAAAACAGAAAAATTCTGCCTTCTTTCAATGGGTGGGTTATACCACCACCCCTTCAAATCAATTACAACCAGGTCTTCAAACTAGGATTGGCTGCTAGAATCTACTGTGGCTCTGATAAGACTTACATTGTGTAGTTTGTGAAGCTGTAGTAAAGTCAAGAGCTTCTTAACCAGTCTGTAATGTGAGTTTGGGCTTGAATTCCATTTCTAGTTTTTCCTTCATGGAGACTAAACAGCTTGCATTAGAAACTAGCCTTGCACTGAATAGAATTTTATTATCTAGCATGATTTACTCTTCATCTAAAGGAATAATTGTCATTCCATTCAAAACTTGAAGTCCGTATAATAGATTACTTTTCTGATGCATACAGGAGCATTTAAAAAACAAAAAATAAAACTTATCTATTGTGCTCAGCTTATTTGGCAGCACTGTGATTCCAGTGCAGTCAATTTTTCCTTTCTGCTTAAGCACCTTCAAGCAATGCTGATTCTGCAGGCCTGATTCTGCTATTAGTGGTAAGGTTCATAAAACTGGAGTCGTCAAAACAGGAAAAAGCAATTGTCCTACCATAGTCCTGCTCTTCAGCTGAGGAGCCAATCCACTAAATTGGCCTACTCTCATACTGCAAATTACCACAGGCTTTTGAAGAACTATGATAACATTGTCGTATCCATAATATAGAAATCGTTTCATCTAATACTGTAATCTTTAAGGTGGAAAACTGCAGCTATTTAATAGCACACAGAAATATTATAAAACAATTTTTGTCCAGCAAATGAAAAGCAAAATCTTATCCAGATAAAACTGCAGGGAAAATATAGATAGGGAGAAGAAAATTATCAGTTGTGATTGAATTTGGCAAGGACAGGGAAGATAACTCTAGCCTTATGAAAAGTGCTATGGGATCTTTAACGATCAATCACAAAGGGACCTCAGTTGGCTGTATTGTGAAGTTACTATACAGATAGACTCATTAGTGGAAGATTCCAATGATCAAATACACTTCTTTTTAATTTTAGTGATGTCTTTAGTCTTCTACCATGGGTTCCTGTGGTCACAAATTGAAAGCTTTATTGGGGGGAGTATTTTTTTGTTCTCTCTCTTAAATTAGGTTTTGTTCATGTTAATTCTATGCTTCTGTCAGTTGAGCAAGAAGAAACACACACTTTTTTTTTTTGTAGTTTATCACTCAATAGTGACTGTTTTCCCATAGAGTCAAAAATCAATTGCTGCTCAAAATGCCCATGCAGACAGAGGAATGCATCGTCCTACTAGTCAGTATGGCCATCTGAGGAAAAAAATCAATATATTTTTCTTAAGGAGGGTACCTGAAAGAGGAGAAAGCAGTTTATTTCTGCCTGATGAAATTGCTTCAAAGTTGAGTTATCTGCCATTAAGCTCTGTATTTATCCTGGTCACTGTTCAGGCTGCTGGAGTGAAGTGCTCTGGCAGTGCTCCTATTATATTATAAGCCAAAGTTGCGAGCACTTGGAAAAATTGTAGAACTAGAAAGTTTGCTTGAAAGGGAAGTGCAGGAGACTTTTTTTGGTGGGTAGGGTTTTTGCCTTTCTGAAGGTAAAGTTTTGTTTCTTTTTTTTTTTTTTTTGGCCTGTTTTTAAACACAAGCTGGTTTCTTGCTGAAAGAAACCATCCAGTGTGAAACAAGGTCCTGTAACAGATGGTCATTCCCTCTTCATGAGTCTTATGAAGAGGTTACTTCCTACAACTTAACCTGAATTCCAAGTAAGGTAAGAGAGTTACTACCCATCCTTATTCAGCACTAGCAATAATCCATCATTGTTAGACTTCTCAGGTTGAGTCCCTCTAGAGATAACCTTCTTAGTGCTTCCTGTCTTTCAGAACTCCTCTAACTACTAATTCAGCTGAAAAAAAAAAAACAAAGCTTCTCTGGCTATCCCTATTCTCTCTGAATAAGCTAATCAAAGGTCTAAAGCCAGATTATTTTTTAAGGAAGTGTGTGCCTATTCTTTGTGTTACTGCTACTTCCCTTTCTTTTATTTAGACATACAGATTTCTCCCAGCTGATGACTTCTTACAATAAATTCTGCTTTTAGACAGGTGGTTTTCTAGACAAATGCTATTTGCTCTTACGTTACTTAATCTAGACCTATTATTTTAAAAGGTACACAAAAAGAAAAAGGTTGAACTAGGTCCAGATTAAACTTTCAAGTCTTCATATTCTCCCTGACTAGCCAATCTGGGAAGTAAAATGAGAAAGGAATAAGTATGCGAGTATTATTTTTATATGGTATCAGTACTTTTTTTCTTGATATTTCAAAACTATTCGATATTCGATATGAAAGCAAAAATAACCTTAAATATCAGAACCAGGGATTCCTGAGAAATTTAGT